>NW_008346389.1:2594482-2595818 GCF_000622305.1 Nannospalax galili
TCTCCCTGTAGCCCCAGCTGTCCTGGAACTCACTATGTAGACCAGGCTGGCCTTGAACTCACAGAGATCCGCCTGCCTCTGCCTCCCAAGTGCTGGGACTACAGGCGTGCACCACCATGCCCGGCTATTTTTTTTTAATTTTTAAAAATTTTATTTTTATTTTTTATGTGCATGCATATATTGACTGCATGTAAGTTAAGTGCACCCGTGTCACACAATGCCCGCAGAGGTCAGAAGAGGCTGTTGGATCCCCTGGGACTGGAGTTATGTTCAGTTGTTAGCTGCCTTGTGGGTGCTGGGATTTGAACCCAGGTCTTCTGCAAGAACAACCGGTGTTCTTAACCACTGAAACATCTCTCCAGCCCCCATATTTTTATTTTTATTTTTTATTTTTTGTCTTTTTGAGGCAGGATCTCCCTTTGCTGCAGCTGGCCTGTATTCTCTATGGAGATCAGGCTGGCCTCGAACTCACAAAGATCTGCCTGCCTCTGCCTCCCGAGTGCTGGGATTAAAGGAGTGCACCATCACGCCTGGCAAAAAATACTTTTTTAAAATGTTCAAAACAGCTGGGCGTGGTGGCCCATGCCTTTAGTACCAGCACTCGGGAGGCAGAGGCAGATAGATCTCTGTGAGTTCAAGGCCAGCAGCCAGCTTGGTCTACACAGCAAGTTCAGTCCAGCCTGGGCTGGAGGGAGAGCCTGTCTCAAGAAGATTAAAAAAAAAAAAAAAAAATGTGCTCTCTCTGACACGCAGGCCTCTCTCCAGGACCAACCCAGCTCCTCAGTGCAGTCCCCAGTAGTCCTTGGGGCCGCTTCCCACCCTCATCTTCCTTTGCGTCTCTGGGTGGCATGGCCACCAGCTGCCTTAGACCAGCATCTTTCCTGGGTCCGGATCCCAGGTCAGTCCAACCCCCAAATTCCTGAGGCCAAAATATTTCCTGGAGGGATCCAGACCTTAGGAGAAAACCTGATAGCATCTGATCCTCATCTGACTTGGGCCTCTGTGGGAACTCCTGAAGACAAAAGCAATCTGGCCACTCCAATATAAAATCAAAAGAGAGAACCGGAAGCTTAGAGGAACCAGCTTTCCATGTCCACAAAGGCACATAAAGTTCACAAAAAGAAGCAGACCTAAACTTGAAGGCCAGAGTCTCACACAAGAATCAAAAACTACAAAAGAAATTCATGGCAAAATCACAGAGAAAAAATAATAACATGAAAAACCAAAATAACCTATCCCCACCAAATACCAATAGTCCTCTAGAGGAGTACAGTGAGAACCCCCTAGAGATAATGCAGGACATGGAACTCAAAAGAACAATTATAAACATGATAAA
>NW_008346389.1:2596859-2597401 GCF_000622305.1 Nannospalax galili
AACTAGGTGAATGCCCAGAGAGTAACCCAGCATAGAACTGGGAAAGTGAACAGCAGACCCTAATCTTATCTAAAGGAATATTGACAACTCATTACTGCTAGATGAGGAACAGCTGATCTTCCTAAAACAAAGACCCCTAGATAGGCTGACTATATTCACCAGAAGGGCAAGTAGTGGGGAATGGCCGGGGGTGCTGACAACACAGCAGACAGTAGCAGGGATATCAGAGTATAAGGGCTCTAGTGGGGGGAGGGAGGCTACGGGAGGGTGCCATCAGAGAAGTGGGTGTATAGTCGAATAAGATGGATTGGGGTGTTCTGTGTGATACACACACACACACACACACACACACACACACACACACGCACACACACAAATCAACAAATTTTTAAAAATGTATTATATTTGAGGAAGAAGAATGGAAATTTATGTCATGTTAATTAGTAGAGGTGATAAACATTGCCATTGAAATCTACCCCATGACTTTCTAGATGTACACAGGTGCCAAGGATCCAACTGCAACCGATTATGGTTAGTAATAC
>NW_008346389.1:2597727-2632297 GCF_000622305.1 Nannospalax galili
AAACAATATATTCTAAAATGAAATGGAGATCTTTTTAAAGGTTAAAAACTCATTCAATTTTATGTCTTACAGGGCTTATACTGACTTCAATATTGAATAACTGTTAATTCAACTGTGAACCCAGAAACTTTCAGCCACTTGTGAAAGAGATGTATTCTTGCTCTGGAGTGTGAAACCAAATATATTAAAGCTGTAGTCAAATGCTTCTTCTAATCATGTTATTATTAAATTAAAAAATTTTAAAAATAATAATTCTTCAAAGCATAAAAATTTTCTCCTTAATAATTAGTAGATGTGAAAAACATTACCACTGAAATCAACCTGACGACTTTATATCCATGCTCAGATGCCAAGGAGCTCAGATAGTAATCGACTGTTACTAGTAATAATCAGATATATAGAGATTAGAAAAGCCATGTGCAAACATCTTAATGTCAATTGCATTAAAAATTAATTTTTCTGTATGAAAAAAAAAAGAAGACCATGAGATTTGTCTAAGGTAACCTAGCTTAGGTCTGTTCATGCCCCTTTTATCCCTTTGGAGTCTGTTTCTGAAGCAAAGTTTTTCTGAGCTCTGGTCTGTAGTAATTCAACTGCAAACCTAAATACTTACAGCCAAATTTCAAAGAGATGCACCTTAGCTCTGGAAATTGTTATTGAATATGTCAACACTGTTGTAATGAAATGCTTCTTCTAAGTATGTGGTTATTAATAAATGAAAAAATGTCCAGAATCTTTAGTCATCAGGCAAATGCATATTAAAGTCACTTTGAGATTTTATCTTACCCCTCTCAGAAGACAAATATCTAGACAACAAGGAACAAATGTTGTCGAGGATGTGGAGAAAGGTGAATGCTTATCCACTGCTGTTGGCAATGTGAATTGGTTCAGCCACTATGGAAATTAGTGTGGCAATTCCTCAAAAGGTTGAAATAGAGCTCTCAATATGATCCAGCCATACCATTCTTGGGCATATACTCAAAAGACTCTATATATTACTCCAGAAATACCTGTTCATCCATGTTCATTGATGTCCTTTTTATAATAGCCAGAAATTAGAAACAACCTAGATGTCCAGCACCTGATGAACTGACAATGAAGGTATGGTACATATACATATACACAATGGAATATTGTTCAGCTTTTTAAAAAACAAAATTATGTGCATGCCTGTAGTCCCAGTACTTGGCCAGCAGAGGCAGGTGGATCTCTGTGAGTTCAAGGCCAGCCTTGTCTACATGGTGAGTTCCAGGTCAGCTGGGGCTACAGGGAGACCCTGCTTCAAAAAAGACAAAAAAAAAATTATGGCCAGGCGTGGTAGTGCACACCTTTAATCCCAGCACTCAGGAGGTGAACCTCTGTGAGTTCAAGGCTTGCCTGGTCTACATAGTAAATTTGAAGCCAGCTGGGGCTACAGAGAAACCCTGTCTCGAAAAGACCAAAACAATAATAATAATTTTTAAAAATTGTGGAATTCTTGAGTATATGGATAGAACTTGAAACAATTTTCCTGAGTGAGTAATCCAGACTCAGAAAGAAAAATGTCACATATTCTTTCTCATAGATGGATGGAAGCTTTGAAATCTATGCACATTTCAATTTGAAAATTCAGAGAGGTCAAGAAACGAATACATGGTCATGGGTGGGGGGAAGTTTCCTGGGAGGGGTGGTGGAATGCAGTGATATGACCGGAAAAGGGGAACATTAGATGGGAAAGGGTTAAACAAGGTGAGAAATGGGAGGGCAGGGCAGAGGAGGTAGTATGGGGAGGGATAAATATCACTAAAGGCCTTTAGAAAAGATCATATGGAAAGCTACCACTCTAGAAGCTTCTTACACCATAAAAAGATTAAAAAGAGTTATAACAGGGACACATTGCCTTTTGTAGACATCATAGGCTAATGAATTTAAAAAAACCCTCAATGCCAGGAATGGATTCTCTAGAAGCTGTTATGACCAGGGATCCCATAAACCCACAAACAATACTGGCCATTGCCCCATTCTTCGTTACTCACCAAAACTTCATGGTAAGACCCTATTGCTGAAGATACACACACACACACACACACACACACACACACACACACACGCAGACAGAGTATCATATATATATATATATGAGCTGTAGAACAAACTAGTAGAAATCAAGCTGGTGCTGACTTCAGAGCCCCATCTCTACTGCCCAGCCCTCATAATGCCAGAGGGTGCTGTGCAAGCTACCAGAAGGAAAAAATAAGCATTGTCCTTGCCCAGCTGTGAATACTGTGAACTAATAACAACTGGCCTGGCACAATATGCCCGCCAGGGCAATAGTGGCACAAGTATTATGGGAGTAACCAATCACTCTTTAATTGAATTTAAAGTCTGCTTCCTAGGGATAGAGCCCATGCCTGACATTGATATCAGGCTTAGGCACCCAAGGCTAAACAGGTCACAGGACATAGGGGAGAACCTAATACTAGTTTTCTACTAAATAGTTATATTAAACTCACTTTCAATGACCTATTGCTATTTCCACAGATTAATGCATCTCTTAACTATCACCAAAGAAGTTTCCTTAGTCAAAATGCAATTTAATCTTCCTTTCAGAATACCATTTTTGAACTAGGCTTGGTGGTCTTACCTATAATCTTAGTACCCATGAAGCTGAGGCAGGAGGATCAAGTTCCAGTCTAATTTGGGTTGCATAGTGAGATGCTGTCTCAGAAAAAAAAAAAAAAAAAAAAAAAAAAACAAAAAAACATACAAACTAACCAACCAACCATCCATTTCTCAGCCAGGCACAGTGGAGCCTTCCTATAATCCCAGCACTCTGGAGGCAGATGCAGGTGGATCTCTGTGACTCTGAGGCCAGCCTGTTCTACACAGCAAGTTCCAGGCCAACCAGGGTTACATAATGATACCCTGTTTAAATTCAATCAATCTCAATCAATCAACAAATATATTTTACATATATATATATATATATATATATATATCATACTTCATATAAAGTTGGGAAGCATTACAAATAGTGTCAAAACATAAAATTATAACCATTTAGTTTAAAGATCTCAATTGGGACAATTTTTTATTCTAGATTGGCTAACATTTCTTTTCACAAAATAGAACGAGTGTTCTGACAGGCTAGGCAACGGAGACCTGTGTTACAGACAAAGGAAGGCTGAAGAAAGGAGAAACAAAGAACAAAAGTGGGCAGGTTTGGGGACAAGGCTGTGGTGATGCCTGCTTGTAACCCTAACACTTGGGAAACTGAGGCAGGAGAATCTCCATGGGAGTTCAAACTCAACCTGGTCTATACACCAAGACCCTGTGTCAAAAACAAACAAAAAGGTGCATGGGTTGTTTTAAAGATACTTTCCCTATAACAACAATAATACTGATTGGTTTACATGGGCTTACTTCAGGTAATCCGTTTTGTATAAGGATTAAGACAGAGGGAATTTCATAACCATTTATTTGAATCTGGCCTGTATGAGAAACTTGGTAATCTCTCACTTCTCATGGTGTTTTTGGATGCCCAAATAACAACTTACTATATTTTAGCTTGACTTCTTCTCACAGTTGTTTGAAATGTAAGTATCCAGATTTCCTGAGTGACAGAGACATCCCTAGTGACAGGAATTTTCACTTGCCTTGCAAAGAAAGATATTCTGAAATGTAACAGGTCAGTGGGGGAAAGAGGATGTGGCCTACAGCCATGAGGCAGAAAGTTGAGCATATCAAAAAGTCCTTGTTATCTACCCAGCAGCCACTGATAACAACCAATGGACTTCATAGATGGGAATGTGTCCCTGGAAGAGAATGGGAAATCTCTCTAAAAAGCCATTTTGATTCTAGTTACAGTTTTCAATGTGTTCTTCCTCTGACAATTTGGGGCTCACTTTAGTAGGCCTGAAAATTCTGAAAATAAATGATCTTGACACTTCGATATAAATTATGTATGAGTATCAATTGAGTATTCAAGTATAATGAGTTTATGGAATACAAGAGAATGTTCCTTTGAGAGACTGCAATAGTGCTATTGTTAGGTTCAGGGCCCAGCTGATCCCTTATAGGAAGCCTTTGTGCAAATTTGAAAGAAGCACTCCCTCTGGGTGATGCAGTCCTGTGGGCACATGGTTTGGCAAGCAGAGCTTGGGCTGGATCTTAGCTCCCTTTTGCCCCACTGGCTGGACGCCTTTGTGCAATGCGCAAACTTTACTCCCTTAAGTGGTAGCCCTGACTGTTATTTGAACTTCATGCCAGCAGAAAAGATTTAAGGGCATGAGAGTGCCCGTGTTGCTTGTTAGATAGTACATTTGAAAAACGTATAAGTGATTGGCTTTTTCCATTATCAAAACAGAATTCTTTTGCAAGGGATAAAGTGACAGGGTCAAACAGCACCTCAGAGCTGGTGAAGCCTTTAGGATGAAGACCTGGACTTGAATCCTAGAATCTTTTATCCCACCTTGATGGATTGAACCTAGGGTGGTACATCATAGAGATAAAGAGAATACGGGCTTTAGTATCTGTGCTGGATAGCTTCAGTTGTCAACCTGACACACCTGGGAAGGGAGAACTTCAACTGAGCCATTGTCTCCGTTGGCCTGTGTCTGTGAAGTATTTTCTTAGTTGCTAATTAATGTGGAAAGGCCCAGACCATTGTGGTTGATGCCACCCCTAGGCAAATAGTGCTGTGTTACATAAGAAAGCAGACTGCAGCCAAGCACAGTGGCCTAGACCTTTAATCCCAACTCTGGGGAGGCAGAGGCAGGTGGGTCTCTGTGAGTTTGAGGCCAGCCTGGTCTACATAGCGAGTTCCAGGCCAGCTGAGGCTACAGGGAGACCCTGTCTCAAAATAAAATAAAAAATAAAAAAAGAAAAGAAAGCAGTGCAGGCCAGGGGAGCAAGCCTATAAACATACGGTCTGTGCTTCAGTTCCTGCCTCAGCTTCCTTCAGTGACGACTGTCACTTGGAAGAGTAAGGTGCAATAGACCTTAACTCCCCAAGTTGGTTTGTCAGTGGTTTTTTGTTGCAGCAAAAGAAAGTGACTAGGACAGTGTCCATGTTAGCCCAAGAACTGCTGCTTTATGGTGCCACAGCAAGAAGGGCAAACACTTGCTAGAAGCCCTAGGTTCTATCACTACTACAGGCAAAGGAGAGAGGGGATGGACGGAGGGAGAAGACAAACAATGAAAAGAAAGAGAAGTTACAGTAAAGGCTCAGGAAATAGAGTTTCTGGTTCCAGGACATAACGGAGTAGGTACACAGCTTCCTCTTTCTTGACATTTTATCCAAAGCAAAGCCAGAGCAAAGAGGGGTTTGACTAAGGGCCTCAGGACTCAAGGAACAACAGGGCAGCGTGAATTTTTTTCCTTCCTTGCTTCATATAATCCAGACTGGGTGCTAGGCAGCAAGCAGTGAAGAATGCCCCAGGTACAGACAATGCCCTCGGAAAAGTCAGCTCTTTTTAGCTACAGGATTAAAAAAAGGGGTGGTCTCGCAAAACAGATCTGCTTAAATTGCTCTACTCTAGCTAAATACCACAGAATAGAATGTGTGCTACCCACACCCACAACAGCAAAACTGAATGAAGAGCCAGCTGCAACCGCCCCTTTACACTCCTGTACCCCTCAGCAGAGGGAAAACCAAGTGGGGTGTCAGGATTATAGATACATGGCAGAAAGTAGCACCCTCGCACCCCCAGAAACTTCTTTGGGACATAACTCAGCTGTTAAGAGCTCTTACTGTTCTTGCAGAAGACCTGGGTTTGCATCCCAGGGCATGGTGACTAATGACTGTCTGTAATGCTTACAAGGGATCAGACTCCAGTTACCCCCCTTCTGTCCTCTGCAGGCATTGCACGACATGAGTGCACTTACATTCATGCAGGCAATACACTCATACACATAGAAGAAAAAAAAAAAAGAATTGAATATAGGAAGAATATAGGAAGAATTGAATATAGGATTTACTATATTCCACTGATAACTAGGCTTCCCAGCATGCTACAGTTTTGCAGAGGCCTAGCCTGGACCTTGAACTTCCCCTGTCCATCAGTGATACAACTGCTGGAATTTTTAAAAAATCACATCATGAGGCAGGAAAAACCATGCATGGTGGTACATACTTGGAAGCCTAGTACTTAGAATCTGAGGAAGAATGATCATGAGTTTGAGGCCAGTCTGGGCTACGTAGCAAGATAAGACCCTACCTCTAAAAAGAAAAAAACACACTAAACTAACCAACAACAACCACCAACAAAAAACAAAGAACCAGAAAAACAAGAGATAATCAACAGACACCAATATCAAGATCATATGAACACTGTAATCATCTGACAAGGATGTAAAAGCTGTCATCATAAAAATACCTTTACTAAGCAACTCATTTAACACACTTAAATGAAAATTTGAAACCCTTAGAAAAAAGTAAATGATATAAAGAAAACCAAATGAAAATTGTAGAAATTGAAAGTCAGAATAAAATTTTCATCAGTGGGACCATGAGTAGAATGTAAAGGTCCTAGAAAAAACAAAACCTGTGAACCTGAAGATAGGAGAAGTTACCCAGTCTGAACAATAGGAAAAAGAGACTGGAAAAATAATGCACAGAACCTTAGGATGCACGGGGCTCTAAAGAACAGACAATATTTATGTTCTGAGTCCCTAAGAGAAAGGACAAAGAAGGTGGGGCTTTTTAAAAGGTCTTTAAAGAAAGTATTGCAGGGGCTAGGCAGGTGGCTCAGCGATTAAGAATACTGGCTGCTCTTGCAAAAGACCCAAGTTTGGGTCCCAACACCTACATGGCAGCTAATAACCACCTGTAACTTCAGTTCCATGCGATCTGACACCCTCTTCTGGCCTCTGTAGACATGGAACACACATGGTTCTCTTACATACATGCTGGCAAAACACTCATATACATAAAATAAAAAATAAATAAAAGTTTGAAAAAGAACTGATTGTGAGTTGGGCGTGGTGGTATAGTCTGAGCCACTTGGGGGACGGTGGCAACAGGATTGTGATTTTCAGGCCAGCCTGAACTACTTAATAGGTTCAAGACCAGTCCAGGCTACATAGTGAGAATAAGAATAAATTTTACAAAAGATGTAAACATATATGTTTAAGAAACAGGTCTCCAAACTCCAAATAGAAGAATGAACCTACTCTTTGGAAAAAGCTATGTCAACTACACAGTTGGGTGATATTACACAACATGTGATAACATTGCATTAAAGCATTACTGTCATAGTGTTAAGCATAGTGAGCACACATACACCACACACACACACACACACACACACACACACACACACACCACTTAAGAATTTGCAGCTTAGTTTCAGGAACATTTACATAATGCTATAGTTTGGATCTTGGATGTCCCTGGAAGAGCTGTTTATTGAGGACTTGGTTCCAGGCCTATGCACTTTTCAGAGGCAATGGGATATTTTAAAAAATATTTATTTATTTTTATTTTATGTGTATGAATGTTTTGCTTGCATGTATGTAAATGCACCCATGCATGCAATGCCCACAGAGGTCAGAAGAAGGTGTCAGATTTCCTGGAAATGGAGTTACAGATGGTTGTTAGCCACCATGTGGGTGCTGAGAACTGAACCTGGGTCCTCTGCAAGAGCAGCTGGTGCTCTTAATCCTATCACCAGTGCCAGGTGATGGAATCTTTAAGAAGTAGGACCTAGTGGAAGAAAATTATGTAATTGGGGGTATATCCTTGAAGGAGATTTGTAGACCCCTGTCCCTTCCTGTTTTTTTACATTGCTTCCTGGCCATCCTTCACTGCAGAATGAACAGGTCACCTTTGCTACAGGTTCCCACCATGATGTTCTGTGTTATCACAAGCCCAAATCAACAGGGTCAAGTGAAATTTCTGAGACAGTGAACCAAAATAAACCTTTCTGGGGCTGGACAGATGGCTCAGCAGTTAAGAGCACTACACATTTCAGCAGAGGACCTAGGTTTGATTCCCAGTACCCACATGGCAACTAACAACTGTCCATAACTCCAGTTCCAGGGGAATCTGACACTCTATTCTGACAGGTGCACTTACGTGCAGGCAATACACTCATACACATATAATAAAAATAATAAATAAAATATTTAAAAAAAACCTTTCTGGGGCTGGAGCGATGGCTCAGTGGTTAAGAACACTGGTTGTTCTTGTAGAAGACCTGGGTTTGAATCCCAGCACCCACATGGCAGCTAACAACTGTCTGTAACTCCAGTCCCAGGGGATCCGACAGCCTCTTCCGACCTCTGCACGCACTGCACAACAGGGGTGCACCTACCTACATGCAGGCAATACATGCATACACATAAAAAAAGAAATAAAATAAATAACCACCTTTCTTCCTTAAAATGTGATCATCTCAGATGTTTTTGTTATAGTGATGGAAACTGATACACATATGCTAATCAAATACAGGGTAATATAATTTATTCAACCAGTGAGTCACTGAAGAGGTTTGGGGAGATGAACTTACGAAGAAACTGGTTTCTTTGGGGTTTTTTGTTTTGTCTTTTTTGGAACTCACTATGTAGACCAGGCTGGCCTTGAACTCACAGAGATCCACCTGCCTCTGCCACCTGAGTGCTGGAACTGAAGGTGTGTGCTACCAAGTCTGGCTTAAAACTTTTGTTTCTATAACCTACCAGTATGACTATTTCATAATTCTCACATACACAAGTTTTTAAAAAATCCTCTGAGCATCTTGGCAGCAAAATTAGGATGTGGGTATTTAAAAATAAATGTATTGTTTTAATGTATGTAATATTTAAAGTTATTTAAATTTAACATTTTAGTGAGAGTAACATCCAGAAGGATGTTTAACTAATTCAACAACCACACACATTGCCATTTCCTTCTGGAAGTAGGCCAGTCCCTTCATCAGCTGGTGGAGTCAACCCAAAATGGATGAGATTCCTTGGACAAGTTATTTGAATATTTTTCAGTATAAGAAAGGCTATAGTTAACTTTCTCATACAGATGGCACGTGAAAAATGCCGCTTCGTTTATGAAAGTATTTATTTAGGTACTCTCTGTAGTTCTCAGGGCAAGTGAGAGGACGCTATCATCTTTTTTTAGAGAAGCACAAAAGGGGCCGTCGAGAGAAAGGTTTATACTGAGTCCTTTCACCTGCTGGAGTTGACACAAATCTGACATCAATTCCACCCCGGCATCCCATAGCGTATACAAACTCCATCATATTCTGGTCTTAGCTACCATTTTATGGTGGGGAATACCATCTTATTTTATTTTAGTCAAACTAAAATCTTTTGTTCACAGACAGACCACATGCTGTCTTCTTCAATATTCAACTGTTTTAAAATTGGCACTTCTTGATTAGTTTCCCTTGTAACAAACATTTGTATCCACTCTGTGCAAGAATGCTCCTTGCTTTTGAGAATGGGAAGACTGTGGGCAAGCTAGTTGTTATATTTTTGTACACATCGAGTCTACTATCAATTTAGTTTAATCTTAACAATCAAAGAACTTATGAATGTTTCTAAGCCTTTAGATAATATCTTTGTTTCTCTTTTAAAGCCACAGAGATAGCTGGGTGTGGTGGAGCACACCTTTAATCCCAGTACTCCGGAGGCAGAGGCAGGTGGATCTCTGTGAGTTCGAGGCCAGCCTGTTCTACATAGTGAGTGCCAGGCCAGCTGGGGCTATAGAGAGACCCTATCTCAAAGAGACCCCCCCCCAAAAAAAAAAAACCATTTTCATAGCACATGCCTTTGACTTTGCCCATTTTGGTTGCATCTGTTTCTATTTTATTTTCTGTTCATTATTACCTCGAAAAAGAAAAAGAAAAGAAAAGGCCACAGAGATCAACTATTCAGGTCAACTATTCTTTATTTGACCCTCATCTTAGTATCCAGGACACTCTTAAAAACTTTGAACTAGGAGCCTAATGAGCTTAAAAACTGAGTACTCTTTATACATATGTTGCATGACTTTCTGGGAAGGCACGTAGTTCCTTACCCTTCTAACCAGTCAACGATCCATCCTACTAAATCGTCTGAGCAAGAATATATTAATTGGTTAACTTTCCCAGAAATCACAAAAATTCAAATGACCCTTTTTCTAATGTGTATTCTTACTTCATCTTTTTCTCTTCTCTTCACACTGTTCTCCAGTCTGAATGTGTTGTCATTTAGTACCATCCCATTACCCTCCTCTGCCCCACCCCACACTCCATCTGATTACAGGAATTTTGAGAGTGAGCTGCAGTCCCTTGGGTATGTTCAGTTGTTTTCTGTCTTGTTCACAGGAGACAATCTAGGACAGCCTTTAGTCCCTTCTGACACTTTGCCCTGAACCTGACAGGGCCATGGCAAACACTTTGACTGGAATTTAACTTGATGTTTTTGCTTCTTCTTCAGAATCTATCAGTTCTCTGAAGTGCCTTCAGGCTTGTAGATGGCTAATTGTGCTTGAATTAAAAATATGATGTAATAAATATTGGCTGTGACAGTGAAAAGAGACTGCCCTTGCATGCCCTCTGACTTGATTTGCAAACAGATTTGAAGTTTGGCAATAGAAGAAAATGTATTCTCTTGGGGCTGTGCCTACTGCTTCTCAGTGTGTGTGAGTTGGGCGGGGAGCAAAGGCAGTTGGTTAATTTAAACATACAGAACCTGAGTCCATCTCACCTAAGTGTGTCTAAGCAGGTTGAACCCTGTTTAATTGCATGTTGCATCAACAAATGAGTTATTTCCTGTCACCAGAGATTTCACATTTCATCATAAAATAGGCATAGATTATTTAGTGTTTAGCGTTTGTGTTGATGTTCCAAGTTAGTATGCTAGAATAGCTTGGTAAATTATCTATTGTTGACGGAGCATGGAAAATTTGGAATGAAAAATACAAAGGAGAGGAGAGGGATGAGGAAGAAAGGGAGAGAGTGGGAGTAAACTGAGGCCAAAGACAAAGCACATGGTTTTCATATGTCAGGGGAAGAGCATCCCGCTAAACAGAGTAAAGCAGAACCTGAGCCCAAACCGCCTCATACAAATTCAGTTCCTTTAGCAACAAAAATAGTTTTCCTTTTTCTAGTCTTATTTAAAAGCACCAATCTCTTAATATGTAAGTAAAATAGCTGACTAATCCCAATCCAAATCAATGTATTTGCATACAACACAGAGAACATGGACAGACACGTACCTGCAGGGCTGAGGTACAGTTCAGTGATGAAGCTCTTGCCCAGCAGGTAACACAGAGGGGAGCCTGATTAGGAACTTACCTGCAGGGCTGGGGTGCGGCACAGTGATGGAACTCTTGTTCAGCGTGTTTGAAGCCCAGGTTTGATCCCCAGCATTACAAACTAAAAATTAAAAGCCCATGTGCATTTTTACTTGTAGGGGACTAAGTCCCTGGTAAGCAAACAGCGTCACTGAGGAATAATAAAGACCGTCACACTTCTGTCTTCTTCTTGGTCCAAGACAAAGGCTTTGGGGGGCTCTCCTTCTAGCCAGCAGAATTCTCTTTCTGGCCAATTAGTCCAAAACGTTCAGATAAGATCTGGACATTTCTTCATTTGAAGCTATAAACCTTCAGCCTTCTCTTTTTCAAGTCGACCAATCCAAAATTAGAGGAGGGGAGATCACTAGAACCCTTAAAACCCCAGGGCGTCCCCTTCCCACTTGTGGAGAGTTTTGTTTCTCCCGTTGTGCCCTATAAATATGTGATTCTTGATTCTAAACAGTCTCTGGTATGCCTGAATTTTTTCCTGTATTTTAGTACTTTAATTGGTAGAGAAAACAAACCCATCATACCCCTCCACTGCTACCGTAGCAGCAACACTGTAATGCCAGTTGGACTCTGCAGCCACCTGTCTCCATGTCCAAGCATTCCAGAATTTACTGGATTTGGTTCATAGTAAAGAACTGATAATTTTCTCACAAAATTTGAAAATGAACTCTTTGGGAGAAAGTCAGTCTTCTCTGGATTATCCCCACCTTTCCAAGGGATGTCTCCTGGGAAATGATGAACCAGACATTTTTCACTGCCTTCGGGTGCCATTAGATTGTGTGCACTTGTGGTACACAGCATCGGCCTCCTCAGAAGTGTTATTAGGAAAGTGATGGTTTGCTCAATTTATGCTTGTCTGGTTTTTGTTTTGAGACAGGGTGTCACCTTGTAGCTCTGGCTGGCATGGAACTTGTAGCTGGCATGGATCCTCTTGCTTTTACCTCCTCAGTGCTAGAATTATAGTGCATGCCACCATGCCCGGCCATTTCATGTCTCTATACTTTCTGTTCTCTTCTTATATTGTTACCCTTTTTGTCTTTGCAGTACTGAGAATTGAATTCAGCTGCCTGTTAGGCAAGTACTCTTAACCTCAGTAAATTGCCCAGGCTGGCCTTAGACACCCAAGTAGCAGGGATTGCAGGCACCCACTACCAGGGCGCCTTTTAATCTTTGAGCATATATAATAACTGCTTCATATTTCTGTTAGTAATTCCATTGTTTTTGTCACTTTTGGACTTGTTTCTGTGTCTTTTCTCCCAGTTGTGGGTCAGAATCTGTTACTATTTTTTAGATTGGATGCTGAACATTATGAGTATTACATTGTTGGGTGCTAAAATTTTGTTTTTCTACTTTAAAAAAGATTAATTTCATTTTCTTCCTCTCTCTCTCCCTCCTTCCCTTCCTCCTTTCCCTCCTTCCCTTCCTCCTTTCCCTCCCTCCTTCCCTCCCTCCCTCCCTCCTTCTCTCCATTCCTGGTCTCCCCCTGAGGCAGGTCAGCCTCCATCAAGGCACTTCCTCCTCAGTCATCTTGCTGGTGGAACAAGCATGGATCACTTGTAGGCAGTTATTTGCAAAGGTCACCTTGATTCTTTGAGCCTTAATAAAAATTTTTTGTGTGTGTGTGTTTCTGAGGCTTGAGCTCAGGGTCTTATACTTGCTAGGCAAGGGCTCTACCACTGAGCAACACTGCCGATCCTCGGGCTTGTTTTATAGCTACTTTTGACCATTGGATCTAGTTAGGCTTTTAATGTAGAACCAATATTACCCTGTTATTAAGGTATGAGCTTTTCCAGATCTCTGGTATCTCCAAATATCCAAAGAAGTCCCTTGAACCTAGATGGCTGGAATTCAAATGTCTCCAAGTTTGTGTGAACTTGGCAGCCTTTCTTCTTTGCCTGCTGGCCTTGGGAGTTCCACTCTGTGCTTATTGAGTGATTTCCAGCCAACAAATCAAGGAGGTCCTTGTGAACATTTCTAGGGTTCCTTCGTATACAGCTTGATTCCTCCTCCCCCCAATATTCTCCTCTGCAAATTCTAGTCACTTCTGTGTCACTAAACTAGTATTTAGGTCTATTTAGCTGAGTGAAATTAGCATATTCCATTGGGATTTTCTTTCTCTATGCTAGAGTCTAAAAATTGCTGCCTACCGGGGTTGCCAAAATTAGGAAATAAAAATACAATCTTGTATTTTTACAAATACTTCTACTAAATTTTTTTGGTTGTAATCTTGAGGCAGGATTTGAGAAAGGGAACATTATGGGGCCAGGAGGAAGAAGAAGACCTCTCACTCTGGAGTGGAAGTGCAACTTCTCCCAGCTGGTAGTCAAGAAATCCAACACAATTAATATTTGCTGTGAAGATTGCCTACACAGAGACAATATTACTTTTACATAGAAATGCTTCAAACACACATGTTAAAATAGTAACAAATCATGCTCAAAGGCCTAAACATATATGGCCTTTTTTCTTCCCAGCTGTAAACCTGCAATTTTCTAGGAATCTCATAAGAATCTCTATTTACAGTAAAAGGCATGTCTTAACCCTGTATGGAAGGCTTGTGGCTCCTGGTCTCCAACTGTAATTCCATCAAAGACACCTCTGAAGCTATCCTATGATCTCATTATTGAAAGAGGAGAAGGTTTCTTAGCAACACTCAGAGATGTAAGGAGAGCCACTAAAATGGTATGTATGGTTACTGCTCAGACACTTAAGTACAACTCTTGAGAAACCTATACCCACAATCTCAGGTGTGTCAGCCTTTCCTTGAGTGCCTCTCTAATGACCCTCATGCTTAAATCTATGTTAAACTTCCTTTTAATAAACCCCAACTGTGATTTAAACTGGGTCATGCTGAATTTCTTTACTGCAGTGATGTCAAGGACCCAGCTTTACCTGAGTGAAGGTCCCTAAAAGATAATGGAGCTCCTCAGCCTGCGGACAGCAGGTCTGGACAGTATTTCTGCTGACAAGCTGAAAGTTGTTGTGTGCCTGAGATTTAACTAGCTTTATCTAGCAACCCTATCTGCAGGCAGAAGTTGGGACTATTGCAAAGTTGGTTTCAATTATTTCTCTTCCCTCCTGTATAAATCTTGAAAATGTAGCTCCACTATTGGACCAGAGCTGTTTCTTGTATGTTGTCTGGTTTTCCAGTTGTTCATAATATAATCTCAATACTCCAGAGGTGGAGGCAGGATTGGTAGTTCCAGGCTGTGGTAGGGGACATAGTTAAGTCCCTGTCTCAAAAACCAAACCAAACAAGCAAATAGGACAGCTGACACTTCTCGAATTCTTCAAGGTAATCATTGAAAACAAGTACCTGGGGGCTGGAGAGCTGGCTCAGTGGTTAAGAGCACTGGCTGCTTTTGTAGAGGACCCGAGTTCGATTCCCAGCACCCACTTGGCAGCTAACAACCCCATCAACAACTCCAGTTCCAAGGAATCCAATGCCCTCTTCTGACTTTGCAGACATTGCATGACACATGTGCACTTAAATACATTCCCGCAAAACACTCATACACATAAAATAAAAATAATAAAACATTTTTAAAAAAGAAAACAAGTACCTGAAGCTGTGTGTGATGGTGGTGACATTCCAGCACCTTGGAGGCAGAGGCAGAAGGATCACTACAAGTTCAAGGCCAGTCTGGTCTACATATCCAGACCCTGCCTCATCCCCAGATCCCTCCAAAATAGAGTAAACAAGTGACTTCTCATTCTAGTTTGTGTGAGAATGAGTTAAATTATTATTCAGTGGCTCTACCTGACATGTTTACAAATATATGTAATATATATGTATATATATATATATATATACACACACAATATATAATGGTTTTCATGATGACTTTCATATGCAGCCCAAGATGGCATCAAACTTGCACTCTTCCTGGCTCTGCCTCCCAAGTGTTCACCTTTAAGATAATAATGTCCCTTTTGCTTTGTGGTTGCCATAGGCCTTTAATGTTCCTCGGTTTCAGCTGGTCTGGAGAATGCCAAGCTTTGGGGGGGGGTTCTTATTTTTTCTTCCTCCTGTCGTCTCTCTTAACCCCCATCCACTTCCAGTTCCATTTTCCATTTCCCTCCTCCATTCTCTTCTCCTTCTTATTTTTCTTTAGTCTTTGGGAAAACTCAGTAAAAAGCCAGGCTCTGTTCACAGTATGGAAGAAATGAAGCCAGCCTAGATGCCCATCAAGAGATGACTAGATAATGAAAATGTGGCACATGTACACAGTGGTAAAGAAAAACGGAGTTTAAAAAGTCACAGGAAAATAAATATAACTATAAAGTGTTATTAAGCATGAGTATAAAACTAGAAACGAGACCAAGAGAGTGTAAAAAACAGGTGCCGAGGAAGAGGGAGGGGAGAGGGCAAAAGGACACCTATGTCACAAAAGCAGAAAGGAGACTGGGTGGGGGGGATATGGTGGGGGTGGAGGGACAGGAAGGTGAGGAGGAGGAGAACCAACTATAACACACTGTTTGAAAATGCCATATGATAATACTTTATGGTAATTTAAAAAAAGCCACGCATGGTGGACACGCTTGCCCCAGTGCTCAGGAGGCTGAGGCAGAAGGGGCTTGACTTTCCAGGCCAACCTTGGCTACATAGTTGTTCGAGGCCAGCCTGGGCTATACAGCAAGACCACGTCTCAAAAAAAGCCAGAAACACGAGAGTGGGGAAGTCAGTCAATCATCAGGGCAGAGATGAGTTTGCAAACAGAAGATGAGGACAGTGAGGTTTAAAGACTGTATAAAGTACATAGTAAGTGGCAGGGCCAGAATGACAATTGCCATTTCTTGCTGCAAAGCCTCCTTGTCCATTCTGCTGCTTTCCCAGGTCCTTCCATGCATGTCAATGTCGTCTGTGATTCAGTGGCTCTCAGTGTTTTGATGTTTTCATTAATGACAGTATCTTTTCAGATATCCCACAGATACACCATGAGACAGTGATTTGTGAGCAAAGTTTCCAGTGAGGGGAATGCTACAGAATGGGGAAGAGGAAGGACAAGGCAGCCACTAATGCTTATGAAATCCAGCCAGCAGGGTTCTGAGGCTGGAACTTCATCTCCTGAGAAAACTCTGGGTGTCCATGCAAGACACATGATTCGGTTATTCCCCCTTCCCTGCTCAAGGAGAGGGAAGCAGGGGCTGGGCAGGGTCTAGCAAAGGGCGGTCATCAGAGAAAGCAATACCAAGCATCGGCAGGTACCAGGTGGCCTGCCTGGGCACTGGAGTAGTAAGGGAGGGTGCAAGTGAAGCGAGATAGCACCAACCTGGCCATCCACATGTAGCCGTCACACATACTTTTCTCTAAACACCAGCAGAACTGGATATACCTTTAAATCTTTTTTTTTTCATTTAAAAATAATTTCCTGTTTTTAAATGGAAAACTGATGAAATAAACAATGAAAGAAGATTAATGGTGTTATTACAGGTATTTTT
This sequence comes from Nannospalax galili, assembly GCF_000622305.1. Lineage (NCBI taxonomy): Eukaryota > Metazoa > Chordata > Mammalia > Rodentia > Spalacidae > Nannospalax > Nannospalax galili. The sequence continues at coordinate 2,614,430 of NW_008346389.1, forward strand.
AATTTTTTGAAGTATTATTTGAGTTCATGATTTTTTTTATATTTCAGTAAATAAATGCCAATATTTTATTCATGTGCTTTTATGTAAAAATGAATGAACCCCCTAGGAGTTTCTGTGTTTTAAGACTATAGTATTTATTTTGCATTCTTTTATTTATTTTTATTTTTAACTTCCCAGATTGAGGTTTTTAAAAAATATTTTATTTATTATTTTTATTTTATGTGTACGTGTGTATTGCCTACATGTAGGTCAGTGCACCCATGTTGTGTAATGCCTGCAGAGGACAGAAAGGCTGTTGGATCCCCTGGAACTGAAGTTACGGACAGTTGTTAGGTGCTGTGTGGGTGCTGGGATTCGAACCCAAGTCTTTTGCCAGAATAACCAGTGTTCTTAACCACTGAGCCACCTCTCCAGGCCCCCAGACTGTGTTTTTTCTCTCTAGAAGTTCAATTAGGTGTATTACATTTTCTGTAGGACACAGGTGAAGTACACTGGGGCTGTAGAAGAAAAATAGAAAAATGACGGAAAACTTCTTGGTGCCTGGGAAGGGGAAAGGTTCAATGCCAAGGCCTGGATGCCCAGGACCATGCGGTCATCAACCATAGTCTGGCCGTCAGAGGAGGTGGGAAGACTATTCTTGAGAATTAGTTCTCCCGAATAGAATTTGCAAATGACAAGAAACCTTGCCTGAGTCCAGCATAAGCCCAACGAAAAGCCACTGCCACGCACAACCTGGGACCTTCGGGGAGAGGGTTGTAGGGAGTGCAGCCACTCAGAGAAGGGCTGAAACTGCAGCTCAGCATCGAGAAGTCCTCCATCCTCCACTCTGCTCCACCATCAGCCAACCACCACAGGACTGTGGAACAGTGGCTCACATTCACAGGAGGGGCCACAGCTCCAAGCTCACTAGAGGGAATCAGAGTTCCAGGTTCGCAGGAGGTGACCGCATTTCCAGGCTCGTAGGAGGGGATCACAGCACCAGGCTCCTTGAAAGACAACCATAGCTCCGGGTTTAAGCTTTAAATCTTAAAGAGCCCTTTCACATGTCAACTCATAAGGACCATCATTAAAAGTTGCATTGTAGAAATGGAAAAGTCAGGGAGAAAAATAACTTGGTCATTGCTAGTGAACATTTTTCAAGATGCATACATTTGAGTTCTATGAGAACCCATGAATTTGAAAGCTCTCCTTTTCCTACACAAGTGGATTATTTGAAGCCAGTCTTTCTTATTTTGGAAATGTGCAGAGCCCTTTTGCTGGGCAAAAATGGGTGTGGGGAAACTTAGATGTGGACAACGGAGAACATTTTTTGATCTCAATCTAAAAACCTGTTCTACACAAGCTAGAATGGCATTTTAGAACCTCATCAAAATATACATTAGTGGAATCAGCAAACAAAATGTATATGAAGTTTAAGTAAAAAAAAAGTGTTGACATGCATTAAAAAACTATTTTTAGCCAAATGTAAATGTGTGTCTGTATGGGGGTGTATGCTCATGTATGTGGGATCTAGAAGAGGATGTTAGATGCCCTGGAGCTGGAGTTACTGATGGTTATGAGACCCTACAGTGCTGGGAACTGAACTTGGGTCCTCTGTAAGAGCAGTACCTGCTCTTAACCCCTGAGCTATCTCTCCAGCCCCTTGACATGCATTTTATATCACACTGTACAGTAGAAGGAATATTTTCTTGGTGAAGTGATTTAAATCAAAGTGCTTTATCCACCTTCTCCAAAGTCCGGCAAGGCTCCCTTACTTCAGTGAAATCATCTGGGTGAAGACCTGGGCGAGATCCAGGAGTCAGAAGCAGGAGATTTTGTACTCACTGGCTTGTGTTACGGGACTGCTAAATGTACAGTGACTTCATAGTGCTACTGTGAGTGGAACTCAAAGTTGTCCTTTGATTGCTCCTTTCTCCCAAGTGGAACTGTTCATGTTTTACAAATGCCTGTCATATCAATCACTGATTCTGGGTTAATGCAAAAGAATGAATGACCTTGTTGTCACCAGAATGAGAAAACAACACAGAGCAGGAAAAGAACCTAGTCCAGACGTGGGGGTTCTTCCTATCTGGCCTTCAACTCCCAGTGCATCTCCAGGGAGACTTTGAGATATCCTGCTGCCTCAGCCTCTCAAGCAGATGGGATTGAAACCCTGAACAACCAAGCCCAGCTAGAGTTGCTTTTGGTCATATTTCTGTGTCATTTTAAAGGAACTCTAATAAAAATTCATTTACATACATTTTTCCCTTAAAACAGATAAAGTCTTATTAGCATGCCAATAGTTTATTTTTATTTTATTTATTATTTTATTTTTTTTGGTATTTTTGAGACAGGGTCTTCCTGTAGCTCAGCTGGCCTGGAACTTGATATGTAGACCAGGTTGGCCTTGAGCTCACAGAGATCTGCCTGCCTCTGCCTCCTGAGTGCTGGGACTAAAGGCATGGCGCCACCACGCCCGACTATAATAAAGTTTTTAAACATCAAAACCCACCAAATCAAATTTGAATAATCGAGCCGGCAGAGGGGCCCTGTGGAAGAAAGGTAAATTCAGGATCTTTTCTTAAGGAAAAGTGAACACAAGGATTTGCCATGACAGAGGAAATCTTTACTGATTTTCAATACAGCTGTTCCAGTGTTCTCTTGCCTCTAGTTTAACCAGCAAAACTAGGAACACAAAGGTGCCGTGTTTGGGAAACCAGTCATAGTTCCAGACAAAGACTCACCAGAGGAAGACAGGATTGGACAGGACAAAAGGTACATTTTCTGTGGTTTTCCAATTGTGCTAGTTTCTTAGGGGACCATCACTTAATGACACTATGACTGATGTTTATGGTTGTGTCAGATGCTGTGATGTATAATATTATGCATGTAATGAAAAATATTGTTCTAGTTTGTTTCTCCATTGCTGTGATGAAATACTCTGACCAATACCAACTTGGGAAGGAAAGGGTTGATTTAGCTTACATCTCCCAGGTCACAGTTCATCAGGGAGTCCAAAGTGGGAACTCAGGGCAGGAACCTGGAGGTAGGCGCTGAAGCAGAGGCCATGAGGGAACACTGCTTACTGGCTTGCTCCCCTGGCCCCTCCTTGGCCTGCTTTCTTATACAACATAGGCCCACCTGCCCAGGGGTGGCACCACCCACAGTGGGCTGGGCCCTTCCACACTCAGTAATCAAGAAAATGCCCCACAAATAGGGCCACAGGCCAGTCCAATGGAGGCAATTTGCCACTTGAGGCGCCCTCTACCCAGGTGTGTCAATTTGACAACTAAAGTTATCCAGCACAAATATATATATGCTAGTATATGCAAGAATAGATATATATTTACACACACACACACACACACACACACACACACGGCCAAAAGACACGGGCCAGCTTTGTGGTGGCTAGTATTGCCAACTAGAATCATCTGGGAGAGGGCCTTCGGCATCCTTGTGGGATATTATCTTGATTACATTAATCAAGGTTGGAGGATCCTGGGTTGAGTAAAGTGGAGAAAGCCAGCTGAGCACCAGTAAGTATGCATTCGTCATGGCTGTCTGTTTGTAATTATGGATGTGATGTGATCAGCTGCTTTAAGCTCTTGCTGCCTTGACTGCCCCACCATGATGGACGGCACCTCAAAATGTGAGCCAGAATAAGCTCTTTCTCCCTTAAGGTGCTTATCACAGCAACAGGAAACTAAAACAAGCCATAATTACAGAGTTCCATGGAGTCTGCTTTTAAAATTCAGTGGTAGACTAGCACATTAGTTTAAAAAATTTATTATTTACCTTTAATTACGTGTATGTGTGTCTATATGGGGGTATGGTACATGAGTGCAGGTACCACAGAAGCCAGAGGTGTTGGAGCCTCAGGAGCTGGAGTTACAGGTAGTTGTTAGCCACCTGGTATGGTCACTGGGAACTGAACTCAAGTCCTCTGGAAGAGCACTTTATTGGGTGCTCTTAACTGTTGGGCCATCTCTCCAGCCCAAAGTAGCACATTTTAAAGAATAAAATTTGCCTAAATTTAAAAATCATTTATGGCCTAACATTCTTTACTGATAGACACAGCTCCAGCTGTCGAACAATGCTTCATATTTACACATCTATTACGTATTTACGTACATACATACACATGCACATGCACATGCTACATGTTTTGAGGGTGTGGGGGGCAGGGGTTAAGATAGTCTTACCATGTAGCCCAGGATGGCCTTGAACTTGTGATCCTCCTGCCTTGGTCTTCCATATGCTGGGTTTACAAGTATTTCTGGGAAGGAAACATTAGTGAGGCAGGCAAGCATCAAGAATGGCAGAGCAACCTGGGACTCTCCTTACACCCTACTTCTTTATATTTTTATTTCTTTAGAACCCTGAACATCTCCCCCTGTATTATCAATTTGGAGAGCTTCTTCTCAAATTCTAATGTAATAATTTAAAAACACAGGGAAAATATAAAGTCACAACTTTTTTTTGGGGGGGGGGACAGGGTCTCCCTGTAGCCCCAGTTGTCCTAGAACTCACAGCCTGTAGACCAAGCTGGCCTTGAACTCACAGAGTTCTGCCTCTCCTCCCAAGTGCTAGGAGTAAAGGCGTGCACCACCACCCCACCCAAGCCACAATTTTTAATTATGAGTCTATCCTATTGACTTAAGCCTTTCAAATGAACAATGAAGAGCACTGTGCTGGATAGCTTTAGTTGTTCAACTTGACACACCTTGGTAGAGAGAATCTCAATGGAGGAACTTCCTCTGTTGGACTGGCCTGTGGTTACCTCTGTGGGGCATTTTCTTGATTGTTGCGTGATGTTGGAGGATCCAGCCCACTGTGGGTGGTGCCACTCTGGGCAGGTTGTTCTGCTGTATAAGAAACCAGGCTGAGCATGGGCCAGGGGAGCAAGCCAGTAAGCAGTGTTCCTCCATGTTCCAGCTCCTGCCTTGAGGTTCCTGCCCTGAGCACCTACCTTGGGCTCCCTCAGTGATGAAATAAACTCGTTCCTCCCCAAGTTTTGGTCAGTGTTTTTATCACAGCAGTAGGAAGATTTAAGAGAAGCATACATCTTTCACCTTTGGAACATTTTTCTTCCTTTATATTAATTTTTCAGGAAGCTTTCAGTCACCAAGGGAAGGGTTGAGAATGAGAAGTAAAGTCCTAGTCCTTCAGAGGTTTCTAGTCTGACAGGTTAGAAGGTAGCAGATGGCTTCTTGGAGGACAGATGCATAATGCGATGATCTTGTTTTTTCTAGAGATCTGCCCAGAATGAGCAGGCTTGGGAGAACACACAGCACTACCTGTGACTCATTCACTTCCTGGAGGGAGGCTCTGAGTAGACAATTTCTGGGAAACACTAGTAACGCAGGCAAGCATCAATAGCAGAGCAACCTGGGGCTCTACTTAGTTTGGATGGTGCACACCCCAGTTTCTAAAAATGCACTTGGCAGCCTACCTCCTTTATACACACACCTCTCTGAACAATGCACCTAGCATCACTAGACCCCCACCTGTATCAGACTACACATAGGCCCCTCTGATAGGTTTCTCCTTTTGACAACCATCAAACTTAGATTCTATTCAATCTACTGTACGTCTGGCTCGAAGAATGGAAAGGATGATCAGCCCTGAGCTGGTACATGCACAATAAGGGAAAATTGTGTTCTCAAGTAGAACTTTTGAGGGCAACCCCTTACGTACCATCTTATGTCTTTGCAAAATTGGATATAGATATAATTAAAGTTAGATGCATTACGGAAAGAGACATGAACAGTAGAAAAATGATTATGACCTAATTTCTTAATCTAAATAATCACTCATATTACACCCCAATAACCAAATTTCTCCTTCTCTTGAACCCCCCGAAAAGAGAGCCCCAACATGAGTACTAACTCATGTGGCCACTGTTCCCTTGCTGTGTATTTTCTGACCTGTACTTTGCTTTGCTTTGAATAAAGCTTCCTTGCTACTTTTGCTGTGTGGGTTTTTACTTTGAGTATGAGGCCAAGAACCTAGAAGTATCTGACACCAGCCCCAGTCACACTGGGAATGTTGGGAAGCCTGGTACAGCCATCAGAGCCCTCAGGCTCTCCTTAGGTCCTCCTAGATTCTTTTTTACCATTAGGTTTTGCTTCTCTTTGGCAGACCCTGATGTCACCATAGTACAATACTGTCCAAATGTCACCAAAACAAGGGGTTTAAACATGTCAAAGTGACTGGTTCCCAGTCAGATTCCCACCAATGCAATATTCTAGCCCCTTTAAAAAAGTTTTGCTATAATTTGAATCTGAAGTGTTCCCCAGCTAATGCTGCTGTTTGGGGCGTGGAGCCTTTAGGAAGCAGCTGCAGGAAGAAGGTCACTAGAGGTGGATCTTCAAAGGTCATAGCCCAGCTGCTAGCTCAAGAGCAGCTCTCTGCCTCCTGGTCTGCTGCCATGTGAACAGCTGCCTCCTCCCTCCCACCTTCACTGATGGAGTTATTTTACCATGCCCCCACCCCCACCAACCATGGACTGAGACCCTCTGAAAGTTAAGACAAAATAAATCCTCTCATAAGTTGTTTTTGTCAGGATTGTCACAGCAATGCAAAAGTGATACAGGTTTCAACCTATATTTAATGATCAGTCCAGATTTGTTTGTTTTTGAAGCAGGGTTTTTGCCATGTAGCCCAGACTGGTGCTGGACTCACAATCCTCCTACAATACCGTAAGTACTAGGACTGCAGACATGCACCACCACACCTAGCTTATTTTGAGACAGGGTCTCATTGTGTAGCCTACACTGGCCTCAAACTTGTGGGGATCCTCTTGACTTTGGTTCCTGGGTGCTTGGGATCACAGGTGTGTCCCACCAAGCACAGCTTCTTTCTTTGTTTTGAAAATGTTCTCTGGGTATTTCATGAATGGTAAAATCTTTAATTGGATATTCACATCTTTTGGTATTCATTACTCTAAATTATTTTCTTATTCTCTAGTTTTTGACACTGCTCAACTTTTTATCTTTGACCTAAAAGCGCTTTCAGATCTGTCAAGGACGGCTATTAAATTGTGAATGAACTTCCAGTTTTACCACTTCCCAGGTTCCCCCAGTCTCTCAAGCTTGTGTGATGAGGCATTTAGGAGCTGCTGTTCCCACACTGGCAAACTCAACGATAGCATGTTGCTCTGCCTCTTTGGAAAATTCATGATCTTTTGCTTCTTTTTTTTTTTTTTTTTTTTGTTCTTTCTGAGACAGGGTCTCCCTATAGCCCCAGCTGCTCTGGAACTTGCTATGCAAACCAGGCTGGCCTCACACTCACAGAGATCCACCTGCCTCTGACTCCCGAGGGCTGGGATTAAAGGCATGTGTTACTACACCTGGCTTGCTTGTTTTTTTCTGAGACAGGGCCTTGCTGTGCTGTGCTGTGCAGTCTAGCCTTGTCTCACACTCATACTTATGTCCAGGGGATTGAACTCAGGACTTTGAGCATGCTTGTACACGTTCTACCACTGGGCACACTGCCAGTCCTAGACATAATTTAGTAAGTGCACTTATCTAAATCTTCTGAGCAGAAACTACTATAGCAGCTGCAAGAAACTCACAGTAGCAGCTAGTGACAGCTAACACTGTCAAAAGGCAGGATGGGAAGGAAGTGTTAGAGTTTCAATAAGCCCCATAAATTAACTGGTCCAGACTATAAAAATGTCTAGTCTATCTGTTGGAGGACCCATTTTTCCAGTCTCACTGGTCAATTACCTGGTGATAGAACCACTCCCAGGAAGGCAGGTTATGCTAAATAGACTGGCAGAATACCTGGTGTGTTAATTAAGTAGCAGACTATTTCTGCCTGGAACTAGCTCAGATCCCTGCAGAACTTCCAGACCAGCCACCGCCATGTCGGTCTCTGAAGTGTGTCCACTTTCCTCAGGAAAGCGTACCTTTTCTTCTTCGTGCCTTTCTTACTAAACATGCTTTCTTTAAGGCTTTGGGCTGCCCTTAGCATCTCATATTTCTTCACCTTTTCTCTAAAGCTTCCTTCTCCCAGCCATATGGTGACCTCCATGGCTTGCTTTCCTTCTTCCCACTATTCACCTCCTCAAGGCAGCTGCCAAGATTAGCAGCTCACCTGCCCTGAGGATTTTTCTTTAAGATTCTAATTAAATTGTAAAAGCTTCTGTTTGGGTCCATTCTTAAATTCTTCTATGAATGAGACTGAGACCCCTCTTTCTCCCTGATTCAGAAGCTTGAAGGTGAACACAGGATGCAGAAAAGCAAAGCAACCTGGGTCCCACTAGCATAAGAGCAGATGCAATTCTGCACTGTTTGAGCTGCGACTATCAAAGAGGAAAAAAATTAAGAAATAACAGAAGTCAGGCATGATGAGGGAGGGACACCTGTAATTCCAGCACTGCATAGACCGTGAGGCAGGAGGGTCTCGAGTTTGAGGCCAGTCCAGGGTGCACATTGGAGTTCAAGGTCAGTTTGGGCTACAGTACAGAGAGACCCACGGATACACACTGTAAATGTTAAAGATCAAACACAAGGAGAAATCCTGAAGTCCAAAAGAGAAAAATCAAAGCAACCCTTAAAGGGAATCTTAGATTAACACTTGGCTTTCAGCAGAAACAGAGGAACCCAGAAGGCTGTTTAGGCAACATTCAAAGTACCCCAGGCAAAAAACCTGGGAGCTAAGTAAGAATCCAACACCCAGCAAGCTGTCCTTCAAAACGAAGGTGAAATATCTAGATAAAGAAAGAATTTATAATTACTTGAGAAATACTTGGGGACATTTTTCAGCCTGAAAGCAAGTGACTCCCACATGAACAAGGAACATTGATAAAGACTATGGAACTATAAATGCGTACTTTTCTTTGATCTAAAAGCAATTTCAAAAATAATATATGCAGTGCTGCTGTGCTCCTAACAAATAAAGTGCAATAAACTGTAAAATATTTGCCAATAGCAGCACAAATAAAGGGAGTTCAAGGAAAGCTGTAAAATGCTAAGTACGTGATTGCAGCTGGCAAAGTAACAACTGTAATAGTGTACTATTGGGTTTATGACACTAACAGATCGTCTGGAGGGAGTGCGTAGAAAACAGACTTGGTATTCTGCTAAAACAAGACGAAAATCCTCCTTTTTTGTTTTTATTTGCTGCTTTGACAGCTAAGAAAAACCACTGAGAGTTACTTTAGAGCTTTGTGATTTCAGAAGTTCCAAAGCTAGTTTCTGATGGTAACAACCAGGACACAGTAAGATTTTTTCCCCCTGCTTTAGACATAATGAATATGACAGCAAAATGAGGTACTTTGCTAAGGAAAAGGAAAATGCTAACTCATAATCCTACTACCACAGCAGTATAGCCATCATCCACTGTATTTACCCCCTTCTGGTTCAATTCCTCTGGCATTCAATTTTTTTTTTTTTGGACACAGGGCCTCCCTTAGCCCCAACTGGCCTGGAGCATGCTATGTAGACCAGGCTGGCCTCAATCTCAGAGATCTGCCTGCCTCAGCCTTCTGAGCACTGGCATGTGGCTACAACCTGGCTCAGTGACACGCAATTTTATTCACACGTAGGTTCCTCTTTCTCATTTTGTATTATGTTGGATATTTAGGAAGTTTAATTATCACTCTTTTTCTTGCTGGGCTGGGGATCTACCCCAGGGCCAAGCTTAACTGGCCCTACCATTTCTATGTCCACTCCAGTTTCTCAGGTCTGTGGTAGAGTCACTTAGTGTTAAGTGCCAGGCACTCTACCAGAGCTACTCACATGCCCAGCCATGATCACATGACAGCATCGTATGGACTCTGCTCATTTTTATTTTCTCGGTGGCCCTATAAGGCTTACAGACTCTGACACTCAGAAGGGCTTGAATAAATTCCATACTTTAGTGATAAAATAGATGGCTTCTGACTTTACCTAAGAAAACACAAGTATTTAAGTGACAATATGCTTCACCTGATTAAGTTTTGTAGTACAGAAATGCTAATTAGAAGTTTTGATTCATGTTTTTTGTCTTTTTAAAAATTATGTGTATGTGTGTATTGCCTGCATGTAGGTAAGTGTACCTGTGTCATGCAATGCCCGTGGAGGACAGAAGAGGCTGTCAGATCCCCTGGAACTGGAGTCACGGACAGTTGTTAGCTGCCATGTGGGTGCTGGAATTCAAACCCGGGTCTTCTGCAAGAACAGCCAGAGTTCTTAACTGCTGAGCCATCTTTCCAGTCCCCTTTTTTTGGTCTTTCTAAGACAGGGTCTCCCTGAGCCCTAGCTGACCTCCATCCACCTGCCTCTGCCTCCCAAGAGATGGGATTAAAGGCGAGTAGTTTTCATAGGAATCTATCTTATTTAGTAGGAAAGATCATCAATTCTTTTTTTTTCCTTGAGACAAGGTGCCATTCAGTAGCCCAGTCTGGTCTGGATCTCATGGCAATCTTCCTGCCAAAGCTTCCCAAAGGCTGGGATTATAGGACAGAACCACTAAGCCCAGCTCTTACTTTAAAATTCTGATTCAGACTGTCCTCTATCTACAAATCTACTTGCTAGCTTCCCTACATCAACAGCCTTAAGTCAGTTATTTTGGAATATATTAATCTTTATTTTTATGGTGCCAGGGATCAAATGCAGGGTCTCCCACATGTCAAGGCAAGCACTCTTACCATGGAGCTTTGGCCTCAGCCATCAAGCAGTTACTTTGGAAAAAAAAATTATAACTGAATTATTCAATACAATAGCTAGAATCTGCGTTTTTTATCAGCATAGATGTACAACACAGCATTTGCCCATTTTAATTAAAAAAATTTGTGTATTTTTATTTTACATGCACTGCCCGCATGTAACTGTACCCATGTCATGAAATACCCATGGAGGTCAGAAGAGGGTGGTGGATCCCCTGGAACTGGAGTTACAGTTGTTAGCTGCCATGCGGGTGCTGGGAAACGAACCCAGGTCCTCTTGTAAGAGCAGTCAGTGCTCTTAACCTCTGTGCTCACTCTCCAGTCCCCAAGAATTTTTTGTTGTTTCCTGAGATAGTCTAGTCATGTAACTCAAGCCTTGAACTTCTGATTCTACTGCTTCACCTTGTGAGTGCTGGGATTACAGGTATGTGTTACCATTCCTGGCTGAATTAGAAGCTTTTAAAAATTTTATTTCATGTGTGTTTTGTGTGTATGTAACTGCACCCATGCATGGAATGCCCACAGACGTCAGAAGGGAGCATCAGATTCTCCTGGAATTGTGGTTATGGACAGTTAGCCACCATGTGGGTGTTGGGAACTGAACCCAAGTCCTCTGCAAGAGTAGCCAGTGCTCTTAAGCATTTCGCCAGTCCCATGGATTGTAGTATTAAATCACACTATTAAAACTGTTTCCTATGAATGCTCTAATTGTACTACGTGTATTTAGTCACAGCCCACAAGAGGAAATAGCAAAAGGGAGGACAACAATTTCAAGTCCATCTGGATTGACAGGAGCCAGTTTACCAGCTTTCAGCTGAATGACATTTGTAGACTCTCTTCCTGTTTTTTCTTTTTCCTTTTTTAAGAACTGTAATGTCAAGCAGGTCATTTCCAGGGTAGAGGTGTTTGCTTCCTTCCTCAGCGTTACTCACCCCTATTCAGTCAGAGACACCATCCATTTAAAAATGGGATAAACCTTTCATTTCTGCAATTTTTTTTTGTTACCTAACCCTAATTCTTAGTATCACATATAAACTGTTGTTAACATGTTTACTTTGTACTAAATAGGCTATTGAAATAAACTCTTGGCTATTTATGTGACCATGGTGGCCATTCTCACTAGGTATTAACACAAATAAAACACTGTTACTGCATTCAGTAAAATAAGTTAGTATTACTTTAAATAAATCATTGAGAAATATGAAAGGTACTATTACTATTGAACGAATACACAGATAATTAAGAGTCATTTAAAAAATAGAAATATATCAAGCATTGGAAAACAAACTTATTCTGTAATATAGCCCCAAAGGATCACTTGGAAAGCTGGATACAATGTAATCCCAGTATTCAGGAGGTCAAGGCAGTTCAGGTTCAAGACAGCTGGGGTTAGGTATCCTGCTGCAAAATCCCAACAGGATAAATTCGGTAAAGAGAAGATAATGGAATCCTGTAGCCTTCACCACAACATGGATAACAAATTTAGACCTTGAGAAAGCAATCTCCAATTTGGGTTTCTGTAACTGTAAAATGAAGAGATTAGGCTTTATCATCTCTAAGTCTTTTTATGAGTTTATCTGGCTTTCTATAATACCTGTCCATGGAAAGTTGCTTTTAAGTTTTTGTCATGTAGAATTCATTAATGTACCAAGAATATCATTATTTCTATCACAGTTGCTGCTGGTTTACAATTGCAAAAAAATATTTTTATTTATTAAGCTTTTTTTTTTTGACTATTTCTATATGGACTTTTAATAATGAAAGCAGAAGCCAGGCCTGTAATCATACTTGGGGCTGAGGCAGGAGGATCATTAGAGTTCCAGGCCAACCTGGGTTGCACAGTGAGACACTATCTCAAACAGAGCAAAACATACCTAAAACTAAAACTAAAACAAAAAATATATGCCTTTGATAATTATAAGGAGCTTACTAAGCTTTCTTAAAAGTGAGCAATACCTATATATAGAAATCAAGAAAAAAAATCACTGCAATATTGTCTTACATAGGATAGTTTGCCAAAGTTACAGGTCTGGAAAAGTGTGAAGTTGACAAACCTATGAATTTCTTATTTATCGTTCTGCCTTTTGTACTTGTTGGATATGGAACAAGCTAGGCACATGAGTGAGCATGTTCCCAGCATGAGTGTCCCCACCCAAATGACAACATGCTGGTATGCATAAAAGCCAGCTATAAATAAGCTATCTACTATTTTTGCCAAAGTAAAAAATTTGTATAAATTATTACATGTAAATAGGACTGAAGGAGTTCCATATTACATTATATATAAGGAATTTCACCTCTACTTTTAGAGAAAGCAAGGCCCAGAGATGTGACTTGCTGATGCTCACATATTACAGTGTCAGCTAGAAGGAAAGACTAGGTCTGACTGCAAATCCATCTACTCTTCACTCTGTCTTCTAGAAAACACAGGGCAAGTGATGCTGAGAAGTCGGGGAAGTCTGAATGGAATATACATCACAGATAATATTCTACTCAATGTCCCACTAAATCTGCAATTTCTTCTGTAGCATGAATGACAGATGTCACTCAGGTTCTGCTGTCCTTCTAGTGGTAAGACATTTATTAATCTTTAGGAGGAAATACCTTTCTTTGGAAGACTAACAATCATACTTTCTTACACTGTACTTTAATCTTTCATTTTGTAACTTTCACCTAGTTGTGCTGAGAACCCTTTTAGAATAAATTTTAAAGTCTTTTCAAACATTTGAAGAGAACTCTCTTCCTTAACATCCTTTGGCTAAACCCTGGGTCTCAGTTTACGGAATTCTAATTTGGATTTGCTCTAACTTCTGGCTATCCTTGGATTGCATGCTGAAATATTACCATATGGTTTATCTACCATTTAAATATCTAGATTATTTCCCCATAATGCACTTTCCAGCACAGTAAGATTAAATCAGTTCCTAAATAGTTGACTTACCTGCTATCTCTGAAGTATATGCAGACATAATGCATGTCTGTATTAGCAAGGGTTTCATATTGTTTACATATTGGATAATTATTTGTCAAGTGAGCAAATACTAAGTATAATCATTCTCCCAGCTAACTAAAGAAAACATTGAGCTCAAGTCTGAGTTATATTCAAGACAATCTTTAATCTGGGAAAGCAAATCTCTCCCAAATAAGTGGTGGTAATATTTATAATATTTAGGAAACTGAGCAGAAGTAACTATACCTCTGAAAAAAACACAAAAACGATAAGGGAAAGGGCTCAAAATGGCGATATGGGACTTAACACACTATTTTCACCAACGTACAGACCATCCACATCCCCCATCAATAAACATTTGCCAAACAGTCTAACAGTTGCAGAATGTACATATTTTTAAGGGCATATGGAATAGTCTCTAGAATACACCATATACTGGTTCATAAAACAAGTCTTAACAAATTCAAAAAAACTAGTCATATCCTCTTTTCCGATCATAATGGAATTAAAGTAGATGTCAACAATGAAAGAAATGTCAGAAACCGTCCAAATACACAAGAAGGGAGTGAACAATGGGTAACTGCAGAAATCAAAAGGGAAACAGACATGGAAGCAGCAAAAGCAGCACCCAGGGGGAAGCTGAGAGCACTAAGGTGCCTACAGGAAACACAAAGATCTCAGGTAGACAGCAACGCATCTCAAAGAACTAGGAAAGCTCAGACCAAATAAAAATTAGCAGAAGGAAACAAACAACAACGACCAGAGATAAATGAAATAGAACTAAGGGAAACAAAGCAGAAGATCAAACAGCATTAAAAAAAAAAATTGTCTGAGACAGTGTCTCACTATGTAGCCCAGGCTAACCTCAAAACTCATGACACACCTACCTCAGCTCATGAGTGCTAGGATTGCAGGCAAGGGTCATTACATCTGGCCAAAGAGCTGGTTTTTTGAAAAGACTGACAAACATTTAGCTAAGAAAAGGGGGAGAGGGTTGGCACCCAATAAAGACTTTAAGAAAGAAGATATTATAACCAGTATTATACAAAGGCTCATTAGGGACTATTATGAAGAATTATGTGCCAATAAATTAGAAAATCTAGAACAAATTTATCAACACCCATGACCTATTCAAATACAACTATGAGAACATAAAACCTAAATAGACTAATAACAAGAAATAAGACTGATTCAGTAATCAAGTCTCCCAACGGAAAAAAAAGAAAAGAAAAAAAAGGAAAAAAGGCCACACTAGATGGCTTCACTGCTAAATTTTGAAAATTTAGAGAACTGATGCCAATTCTTGGCAAACCATTCCAAAGGCAAGAGTGAAAGGGAGGGAGCCCTTCCGTTAAGGTTTAAATGTGACTCCCTATCCCTGGGGGTTCATGTGTTTGAACACTTGGCATCCAGCCAGCACTGGAACCTTTAGGAAGTGGGGCCTAGGTAGAGGAAGAGGGCCCCTAGAAGTGAGCTTTACAGGTTATCAGCCAATCCCGGTACTGGTGAGTGTTCACTCTGCTTCAGAAATGTGAGCAGTCACATTTCATAAACTCCACCAGGCCTTGCCAGCTAGGGTGGCCTGTACCCTCAAATGATGAGCCAACTCAAACCTTCTTCCCTTTAAGTTACTTCTTGTCAGGTATTTGGTCATTGTGATGAGAAAAGCCAAACCCATTCTAAGTAGCCAGTCCTACCATGTTCCCCAAACCAGACAACGGTACAATGCAAAAAGAGCATCAATATACCTGATGAACAGGTACAAAAAATCTGAACAAAATGTTAGTAAATCAACCAGGGTTGTGTGTATGTGTACACACGGACAGAGAGAGAGAGAGAGAAGGAAGGGGTGAGAGGGTAGAGAGAGGTGGCCATGAGAAGATAGGACACCTACAAGCCACAAGAGGCTACAGAACACAAACTAGTCAATACTCTGACCATGGACTTCTAGTCTCCAGAACCAAGAGAAAATGAATTTCTGTTGTTGAAAAACAAAATACTAGCAAATATTTCACTATCACACTAAAAAAAACAAAACATCACAGTCAGGTTGGTTTAATCCCAGGGATGTAAGCATAATTTAACACAGGCAAATCAATAAATGTCACACATAACATAAATCAAATAAAGAATTAAAGATCCTACCAACAATGCATAGCTTTTCTATACACCAGTAACAAATGTTAAAATTACAAAAATGGTCTCATTCATAATAGCTACAACAAAATAAAACGAAAAAACAGAAATAAACAATCAAGGAAGTGAAAGCCCTCTACAATAATTACAGAACACTGATGAAATAAATACAAGACAGAAAAATAAAATGGAAATACCTCTCATGGACTGGAAGTATCAATATTATTTATTATCAATTAATTTATTTTTACGCTCAGAGAGCCAAGAGAAAGGTGTCATCTCTGAAACTCAGCCAGATGAGAAACTTAGTATTATTTTTAAAACGTCCATACTACCTTTCTAGTTGGCTTTCCTGTGGCTCTGATAAGAATGACAAAAACTACCTTGGGGAGGAAAGGATTTGTTTCATCCCACAACTCCAAGGCCACAGTCCACCAGTAAGGGAAGTCAAGGTAGGAACTGAAGCAGAGACCACAGAGGAATGTTGCTTACTACCTTGTTTTCTTCTGGCTTGCTCAGTTACCTTCTTATAAAGGTCAGGCCCACCGGTCCAGGGATGGCACTGCCCACAAAGGGCCGGACCCTCCTACACCTACTAGTAATTAAGAAAATGCCTCACAGACAAGTCCACCGGCCAGTCTGAAGGAAACAATTCCTCAACTGAGGTTGCTTCTCCAAAGGTGACTCAAGTTTGTGTCAATTTGACAAAAACTAAACAGCATGCTACCCAAAGGGATCTACATTTCACTGCGATTCTCATCAAAATATCAATAGTAGTATTCACGGACCAGAAACTACCTGATTGAATGTATACTAATGAGTCACAACAACAAAAACTACAAACTAAGAGCCTAAAAATGAACACATCTACCAATGGAACAGAGATCTCAGCAATAAACCCACACATCTTATAGTCAAGTGTTTCTCAACAAAGGCACTAAAAACATACATTGGAGAGAGGGCAGCCTCTTCAATAAGCAGTACCAGGAAAACTGGATGTCAGTGGGCAGAGGACTCCTTTCTCCTACCCTGTACAAAAATCAACTCAAGATGGATCGAAGACCTGAATGTAAGATCTGAAACTCTTCAACTGCTAGAAGAGAGCACATATGGATGCCTGGAGTATTTCAAGAAACTGATACAAGCAATGGCTATCTGGATAGGACCCTGCAAAGTATAGGAAAAGAAAGTAAAAATTCAATGTATACTCACATTGACTAAATCTGTTTTTCACTATTAATTTAGCTCTAAATTGGCTTATTGAGGATGGATGGCCAAGCCAGGCTTGTTAGAATTGTCAGGAAACAGGCTCTGACCTTAAGTCTGGTAACAGTTTTGGCAAGACAGGCAAGAGAGACTGGAGCTCAGACAATGAGGGGCAGGCTACACCTTAACTAGGACTGCTTAGTGAGGCATACCTCCAGCCCTCAATTAAATCTGAACCTCATGCCAGGACCCAAAAGATGGACATGGTAAGAGAGCTCAGGCGATCTATTTGTATTTCTTCTTAATGTGGCCACAATGAATACATCTCCTTTTTCTACTTTCTACTATTATTTAGTTGGCTGATTAAAGATGGGTGGTTGAACCTGGTTTATTGAGAATGTCAGGGCCCAGGTTCTGCTCTGGCTCTTAATAATTCTGGCAATATTCAGATAAATTGAGAAACTCATTTTCTTTGTCCATTTATCTGAATATTATATTGAATATATATATATATGCATACACATAATGGATTGAATATATCTATGCATACACATAATGGATTGAATATATCTATGCATACACATAATGGATTATTATTTGGTCATAAAGAATGAAATTCTGTCATTTTCAGCAAAATGGTCATAATTAGAAAGCAGTATGTTAAGTAAAACAAACCAGATGCAGAAAAATAAGTGTGGCATGTTCCCTTTTTCTATGTGGAAGCTAAAAGAATTGACATGAAAGTAGAATGCTGATTATTAGAATTGGGAAGAGGTGGAAAACAGGAGACGACACTTCATCAATGCACGCTATATGCTTGTACGAAAGTACCAAATGAACCTCCATTAAATGTATAATTTTAATACAATTTTTAAAAACAGAAAACTTTAGAAATATGTTCTATCGAAGTGGTTACTTTTCGCTCGGGGGGGGGGGGGGG
>NW_008346389.1:2632330-2656058 GCF_000622305.1 Nannospalax galili
GATGTATTTGTTGTTTTACTGTTAATTTGACACATCAGAACCAAAGCATTCACAATACTTGATATACTTTGAAGAGAATCATATACTATAGTCTTAGACATAACCACAGAACAAGCAGAACAATTAAAACTACATAAGGCCTTAAAAAACATCCACAGTGTGTATTATTTCAATTTTCATTCATTAGAAATTAGACTACATACTGTTAGTTTTATTTTCTTTCATTGTTTAATTCAGGCAGGTTTCATTCAAGGAAAGGCAACTTAGTTTTTGTGTGTGAGCTTTAGTTTTTACTATACTGGTTAATATAAAACTTAATTACATGTTTTCTTATTTCCTCTATTCTGGAGTGAATTCATGAAATTTTCAGAGAGTAATCCAAAAGAATAGGCCCTACACTTAAAAACAGCCAGAGTGAAAAGGGAGCAAACAGCCAGTCTGTCCTTGATCTTGAAAAATAACTAACAGACTTTCAAGTATTCATATAAGGAAGACTACTACAATTCTATGAGATTAGTCAAAATTTAAAACAACATTGCATACAAAAATCTTTCCTGAAGCCCTAAATATAGCCTTTTAAATAACTGAATGTCAATGTTAAGTAGTTGTCTCACAGTACCAAACATAAATCAAAACTAGTTAAAATCCAGTGCCATCGGGACTTCTCATTTACAAGGTGACCAGATGGTAAACAAACAGATGGCATAAAAAGTAAGACTTCATTTTTTTAGGATAAGTGTATTATAACCAGAGAATACAGAAAAGTCAATGTATTTTACAATAAAATAACCATTAAAGCCTCTATCCCTGTACAACAGGGTTTAGGTCAACTCTAGTCAACTTGAGTGGTTTTTGTTGTTTTTTATTTTTATTTTTTACAGTTTACTCTGAGTACTTGAACTGCTTTAGATATACAGCTTTTTGAAAGAATATTACATTTATATACCAGGATATTTAGTACATTGAGATGTTTTAAAAATATTTATAAATTTAATTGATATGCAAAAGCATTTGGCAATACTTTTACAGCATCTGATTTTATAGAATTAAAATTTCATACAGTACTCATCTTGATGTTTAAAAAAAATTCACAGAAAAAATATAAATTACACAGCCTGACTGCATGATATTGTTATTTCCAGTTTCTTGTTCTGGTAATTAAAACCTTCATTAAGTCTGTTAACAAATCATTACCTGTACATTTAGGAAGGCAACTTACATGATTTGCAAACAAAACCTTCAGGTTTTATGTTATTTACCAAAGAATGCAGTTCAGCAAGAAAAGAAAACCCAGTAAGTAAATTTACAGAGTATTTTACAAATTTACCAGTTCCTGTGACACAAACTGTTTTAATCTTTCAAGGTATTGTCCATAAAGTTCCACATCATTGTGTCCTGCTCCTTCAACCCACAGAGGCTCCACAGGTCTCTGGCAACGCTCAAACAACGCAAGGCCATGTGAAAAGTCAATGACTTCATCCTCAGTCCCATGAATTATTAATACTGGAGAGGTTATCTTAGAGATTTTATCAATACTGTAGAGAAAATGAGAAAAGAAAAAAAGCACAATAAACTAAAAAGGAAATACTTTTCTGTGTTACAACAGAAAATTCAAACATCAGAATGTACAAATTAGCATAGATAGGATAGAAGCCACTTAAGATTTAAGATTCAAAGGCCACCTTTTACATGTGCTCTTACCTGCATTGAAGGAAGTTACCTTCATGCATAGGTTTTGGGTGAGTCACTCAACGCTACTATAACCCTTAGCACCCTTCTACAATGCTGACTTTTCAGAACCAAAACCCCCCTTTAAGGTTTCAAGAAGCACAAGGTAAGACCCATGTCAAGTGTGTGCTAATTTCACTACGCACTGCATTTACTATATTCTATCACTTACTCAAATGATAGCAACACGTTTGGTTTTTGTTCTGGTTTAAGGGTATAAACTCATAAAAACAGGGAGTACTAATACAACAAAATTCTGAACCTGGAAAGCAAATGGATGTATGAGATAACAGATTAAAAGACAGCTGAAAACAAAATCTAAAGCAGATAGACAGCAAAGTGAAGATGCGAAACAATTTATAACAGAATACCCTAGAAGCTAGGGCATGCCATGAATATAAGGTAACTGAAATACAAAGGAGCAGTTCAAAGTCTGTACAATAAATAAGGTCCCTCTTTCTCAGCTTCCTTGGGAGAAGCTGAAAAATTTTCTTCCTTCAACTCTGGAGAGTCTGTAGATTTAGGACTCTTAGTTTAGGGTAGAGGTACCAGAGAGTCACACAACACACAAACACTAGACGCTAGCAGGCCTGATGGGCTCCTGAGAATGCTGGCCACAGGCTTCATCATCCAAGGGAGAGTTTCAGAAAGTTTTCTTTGGAGATTGCATCAAAGCAGCCCTTTGGTTCTCCACTTTTACGTATGTAAGAGCAGACAGCCAAGGATAATCAGATATCTGATGAGAATACTTCAAATTTGAGATTCAAAACAAACAGAATTTTTAAAAGACAACTTGGAAGAGAAACTATGCAGAGAAGAAACCTTACAACATTTTTTTGCTTTTTTTTTCTCCAGACAAAGAAAACATTTTAACCATAAATAAGATGAACTGTTACAAAAGAAGAAATTAATCAGTGAAATAGTTCAAGGCTCTATTTCATAATAAACAATGCAGAGACATTTAGTGTAGAGGAATTAAAGACTTAAAAAGTATCATTTTGAGCTGGGCATGGTGGATCACCACTTTAATTCCATCACTCAGAAGGCAGAGGCAGGTGGATTTCTGTGAGATCCAGGCCAACCTGGTCTACACAGAGACCCTGTCTCAAAAAACAAAAACCAAAAAACAAGACAAAACCAAAAACTATCTTCTTAAAGCTAACTTATTTCTGGGTAATAGTCTTTCTTTTTTCATATTTTATTTATTATTTTTATTTTATGTGTATGAATGTATTGCCTGCATGTATATTAAGTGCACTCATGTTATACAATGCCCATGGAGGCCAGAAGAAGGTGTCAGATCATCTGGAGCTGGAGTTAGGGAGGGTTGTTTGCTACCATGTGGGTGCTAGTAACTGAACCCAGGTCCTCTGCAAGAGCAGCCAGCGTTGAGCCATCTCTCCAGCCCTGCCCATGACTTGCTTCCTCCAGCAAGGCTACACTTCCTAAAACCTCCTGAGACAGTGCCACCAACTGGGGATGGCTGCTAGCACCATGTGGGTGCTGGGAATTGAACCTAGGTCCTCTGGAAGAGCAGTTAGTGCTCTTAACCTCTGAGCCATCTCTCTAGCCCCAAACACGTTCTTTCTTTTGGTCAGCTAATTGACTGTCATTCCCATCATTCAGCTCAACAGAAATGGTGTAATGCACACAACTTGCACTATTTAAAACAAAATAAATCACAAACAAACAAAAACCCACATAGTGAGAGAATGCTTGCTTAGCATGAGACTCTGGTTCAATCTCTTAACACTGCAAGAAAAACAACAAAAGCCAAGCTGAAACAAATGAACGACAAAAAATAAAATCCTTTCACAAAAAAAAAACAAAAAACCCAAAACAAAACAGAAAACAAAACCCCACCAGGTATGGTGGCACACGTGGATTGTGGGGAGAGTTTGAAGTCAGCCTGGTATACAATAGTGAGTTTCAGATCAGCCAGTGATACATAGTGAGATTTTTGTCTCAAAAACAAAAAAATTCCCAAATTCTTCCACCATTGTGGGCCTAGTGAGAAGACCACATGTTCTCCCAAACTTCCTGACAAGGTGACCCACCCTCTTTGGGTCTGAGTATAGGTTAGAGGTCAACCTCAGGTATCTTTCCTCAGGAGCTATTTACTTTGATTTTTGAGACTGGGTCTCTCATTAGCTTGGAAGTTCACCTGGTCTACCAGATGAGTACACTGGGTTAGGTAGCCAGCAAACTCCAGGATCTGCCTGTCTCTGTACCCCCACCCCCTTATATTACAAGTATTTAAAAGTATGTGCCACCACACCCACCTTTTTTACATAAGTTCTGGGGATGATCTCAAGTCCTCAAGTTTGCAAGGCAACCAATCACTTAACCAAGTGAGCCATCATCTGTCTAACCCAATATTGAATACATACTGCTTTTGAAAAAAACTTTTGTTCTGCTAAAGAACCAAGTGATAATTTGGATTTTGATCTGTCATTCACAAAAATATCCTTTGTAATCTTGCCAACAGAGGAAAAGACTGAAAACTGCTAGTCTCTTCCTTCTTGCCTTCTCCCCATCCTTGAAAAAAATAGGCCAATTTTTCCCAACTACAAAGAGAGCCCAAGTATCAACTACTTTCTGCCTTGAAAATCATGAAGTAACTTCCTTTTTTTCAAATTCATCCAATACTACATGATGCTTTCAAAATCTACTCTAGTTATGTAAGAGTCAACATTTTTCATTGCTTATTTTTTTTGTAAGTTACATAAAACTGGCTGGATTATCATTCGTTTTTCCTCCACATATTTTTCCTCTTTTGTGCTGTGTATCTCACTGAATGGGGCTCTTATTCAAGTTGTTCTACTTAAAACACCACATCTAATAATCTCTTACCCTGTTCTATCAATTTTATTTCACAAATGTGTTCTTTTGTCTCCAATGCTAGTGCCATTGCTTAGGGTCTAAGGCCCTCTTTTTATGCTCAAACATTTCAGTCTTTTTATGGGTCATGTGCTAACACCCTCTTCAAGTTTTGCACAATTTCTATGTGATCAAATACACACAGAAGTTCATGACTGAGAGAACCATTGTCATTAATACCTTAACTGACAGAAAAAAATTCCCTTAAAATTAAGTTTCTTGGAATTGAATTATTTGGAATAATGAACTTACTTTGGGAATGCATCGAAACAGTAGGTCTTCTTGGTATCAGGAAAAGCAACACGCATCCCCGAGGTCAATGGAGAATGAAGAATAACAGCAGCACTCTCGTAACGAGCAGCAAGATCCACAGACGGTACTGTCCCTATACTTTGGCCATATATAATCACATTTTCAGGACGAATGCCGTATCTAAAAAATTCAGAAGTTTAAAAAACAAAGATGGAGTGGAAGGAAATATTCCATCATCCCAATGATCTACTGTGGAATGACTCACAAGACAGTGCCAACTAGTTTATACTTACAATTTAAAATTCTTTCTTAGCCATCATCTTTTTTGCTTTTTAGGCTGACCTCGATCTCACAGAGATTCACCTGCCTTCTGCCTCCCAAGTACTGGGTTTAAAGGTGTGCACCACCGCACCTGGCACCATTATAATTTTTAGTATTACAATAAGCTCTATACGCTCACTTATTTCATGCTTAATTCTAATCTTTTAGAAAAATTACTGCAAAACTTTTAATATTTCAATTTTAGGAAAGAAATTTATATTTCAGTAAATTCAACCTAGCATACTGTTTACTGAGTTTGGAATGCATTATTATGGCTGCTGTTTAGTAGTATTTAGTATGGTATTATTTTCCATCCAGCAGAGCAAATGTTCTTGACTTCTCAAGAGTAGCACATTTGATTTTCTAAATTGATAATATCTGATGAGATTTTGCATATAGCTATGGTATGGAATGAATATAGTAAGCAATACTTTTAGTCAAGATCAAATTCCATTTTTCTTGAAATCTGCCTATGCTTACTTATAGAAATGTATTAATAATTGCAAATACAGTGAGATGACCTAGAGTTCCAAGCACAGTATGGTTAAGTAGGAATAGGCTTCATGTTAAAAATCTGAAGAGTATTGCTTTATCCCCTTTAACACTGCTACCAATTTAAATATATGAACTCACTGACTCTATAAATGTTTACTGGGTACCTGATTCAGCAGCTGTCACTTCTTTGCAGTCTAAATGTACCAATGTAGGGGGCAAAGTGACCTTCAGCATGCTTTTCCACTTACAAGGCAGAAAGCAGTCATTTCTGACAGCTAATGAGTGATCTGAGCAGCACCGTCTAGTCTTTTGAAAATATAAGAGAACATTCTGAGAATTTGGACCTTCACTAGAGAGGAGCGAGGCAAACTCTTCATATGTTCTCTTCCAGGTACTCAAGACCATCTGAACTATCCAGGTAGAGACATAGCTCCCCATTGTTTCTTCAGTCTATCATACTCAAACATTTGTGATACAACCAGAAATGAGGTTCCATCTATTCTTAATGGACTATGTGACACTGAACTAAAGATTTGAATTTAAAGAAAAAAATATACACAGGCATTAACAAAGACATACAAACCTGAGCCGTTTTCAAAGATTCTTTTGGTTATTAAACAAAATTTCAGTCTAAAAATTTAACTATTGTTAAGTAAATATATTGTTAAATGTCTTTATATATTGTAGTTCAAAGCATGTATATTAGTAATACTTTTTATTCTGTCCTTATACAGTATAATTCCCAGTAACAATTTACCTTGTCCTAAGAGCCAGCCAAGCAGCTTCAATATCTGCATAGAGATTCTTCTCTGTTGGCTTCCCAGAACTTGCACCATATCCAGAGTAATCATATGAGAATATATTACAATTAATCCGTGATCCCAGACCTATGTAAAAGCTGCTCATTTGACCAAGATCGACAGCATTTCCATGTGAGAAGAGCAAGGTATATTTGGCATTGGGTGAACAACGCACAAACATACATGCGATTCTGTTGCCTTTACTGGTTCTAGTCATGAAACACTCAATAGCATCCTTTTCTCTAGATGAGTACTGCCAGTCTGCACGTTCTGACAGGTGTAATGTCCAGCGGCTTCCACTTTCGTCACACATTAGTGTATAAGTTGGATCAGGTGGCAAAAATGCTAATTTTGAAGCAATTTTCCCTGGGCAAGGTGGACAGCAGAAGAGGCAGCATAGTTCACTAAATGAAAGATTATTCATTTTCTGAAAAAGAAAATGAGACAGCAAATATTTTAAAAACTTAATGCAGACTCTGCATTTGCATATAGTATGTTAAAACAAAGACATGGTTAAACAGTATTGGCAGTCAATCTCTATTATTATAACTTCAAGAACCTTCCAAAATAGATTTTTTACATCTTTCTAGAAATACTTTACATGCCAGAGTGAGGAAAACATTACTGGGCGGTAGACAGATTCAAATATTGTATATTTCCAATAACAGTGATTAGCTCACTTAAAAACACTTAAGCTAAAGTGTAGAGGTAATATTTGGTATTTATCCATAAGTAACATAGAAGTTATGTTTAGACTCATTTGCAATTTCTGTGTAACTTGACGAAAACTCTTAGAATACCACAAGAAGCTAGGGACTTCGTGTAATAAAGTAAACAACAGCATTTATGAAAGTGATACTGTCAATCAGTCAAATCTATCTATCTATCTGTAACTTGTTACATACTAAAAAAATATTTAAATTAGTTTGAAAAAAGAAACTTGAAAACGTGAGCCAGGATTTGATGCTAGTCTCTCCTACACTAATACATAAAACAGGGTTAGAGCCCTTGAATTAGCGTAGACAAGAGATATAACTTTTTTTTTTTTTTTTGGTCTTTTTGAGACAGGGTCTCCCTGCAGCCCCAGCTGTCCTGAAACTCACTACGTAGGTCAGGCTGGCCTCGAACTCACAATGTTCCACCTGCCTCTGCTTCCCAAATGCTGGGATTAAAGGCATGCGCTACCACGCCCGGCTGAGATATAACCTTTTTTTACATTAAACATTTTAGTCATAGTATGTGTAGCTCAAATAAACTGTAAGACATAAAAATGCACGTGTGTGCTTGCATGTAGTACATAATTACTGCCCAAATTTTAAAAAGTTATTTTCTTAAAAAATTTTCAGTTGGGGGCTGGAGAGATGGCTCAGTGGTTAAGAGCACTGACTGTTCTTACAGAGGACCTGGGTTTGGTTCCCAGCACCCACATGGCGGCTATGAACCATCCTTAACTCCATTTCCAGGGGAATCCGAAGCCCTCTTCTGACCTCTGCAGCACTGCATGACATGGGTGCACTCAAAAACATGCAGGCAATACACTCATACACATAAAATAAACTATAATAAAATATTTTAAAAAATTCAGTTGGAGCAGATATAATCAAGATACAAGGTAGAAATGTCTGAAATTTCAAAGAGTAAATAAAAATATTAAATGTTTTTACATTTATGTGTGTATGATACACATATGGCATGCGTATGGAGGTCAGAGGACAATCTGTGGAAGTTGGTTCTCTCCTTCCACCATGGGATAAAACTTGGGTTGTCAGCCTTGGCAGCAAGCACCTTTTGCCCAATGAACCATCTCTCTGGCCCCTTAAAATTTAAATTTATTTTATCAGTCTGTGTGTGTGTGTGTGTGTGTGTGTGTGTGTGTGTGCATGCACATGTGTCACCGACTGCTGACCTAGTACTACAGCCAATTAAAAGTTTGATTAATAACTAGCTAGACCATCTATATCCCTGTAATTTGCTCTGCTATGAAGACCTTTATTCATTATAGTACATTAGTTTTGAAATAAACCTAGTCGATAGAATATGTGATGCTGCACACACGTCTGGGGATGAATCAAGGACAGAACAGAAAGGAGAGGTGCTGCAGCCTGTCTGAGGAAAAGAAAACCTGACTTTCTGAATGGTGGCTTAAGAAACTCTTATTTCCACTTCTACTGCCCTACATAACTGGGTAACTTTTAAGGACCACTCACAAATGATCACTTTCCAAATGGTAGGCCTGTTTGAAGAAAGCAACACAGATCTGCTTTTAAAAATGAAACTTTTAAATACTGGCTCAGTTAAGAGCCCTTGCTGCTCTCTCAGAGGACCTGAGTTTGATTCCCAGCACCAACATCAGGCAGCTCACAACCAAACACCAGCAACTCTAACCAGTTCCAGGGGATCTGATGCCCTCTCTGCCCTCTGTGGGCACCTGCACACATGTGGCAAACATACACAGACAAAGACAAATGCACATAAATAATAAGTTTTAGGAAAAGGAACTGTCTCCTCTGCTGCTTGAAAAATTTCACAAAAAAAATTTAGACAAAACAAAATTAAATTTTAGTATGATCTGGGCAAATTATTAAGGGGAAATGTTTTATTTTCACCTATGTTCACACAAGTACTTCAAGAGGTAAGTAGCAGAATGATTTTGGAGCCTTCCTTATAACAAACACTGATCGGGAGGAGATACCAGGGAAATAAATGCTAAAGCTTGCAGCCCAAGTACTAAAGGCTTGTTGCCCAGGGTGACAAGCTATAAAGTTTTTAGGGACAGGATCTCAAAGGGGACTGTGGGGTCCTTCTTTCTCATTTCCTGTCACATGTTCCTAGCGTGATATGCTGCCTCAACATATGTTCATGGAAATAGTGTCAACTGATCAAGGATTGGAACTTTCAAAACTGTGAGCCAAAATACAACTTGTAAAAAGTTGGTTATCCCAGGTATTTGTAATAATGATGGAAAAACGACTGATGACAGAATCCTACATGAAAAAAAA
Organism: Nannospalax galili; assembly: GCF_000622305.1. Lineage (NCBI taxonomy): Eukaryota > Metazoa > Chordata > Mammalia > Rodentia > Spalacidae > Nannospalax > Nannospalax galili. The sequence continues at coordinate 2,641,806 of NW_008346389.1, forward strand.
AAGCTGTTGTTTTTTTTTTTTAAGGAAGTATGTGAAAAATTAACCTTACTGAAATACATCAATTTCCTGAGTTGTGATGGTGAATCTTGACTGTCAACCTGACAGGATTTAGAATCACTATGGAAACAAACCCACAGGCATATCTCTGAGCAACCTGACAGAACGAGCTAGGTTAACTGAGGTGGGAAAACCCACTCTAAATGTAAGTGGCACTATTATATGGGCTGTGGTTCCTGACTGAATATAAAGGAGAAAGAAAGGCAGGGGCTGGTGAGATGGCTCAACAATTAAAAACACTGTTTGCTCTCGCAGAGGACCCAGGTTCAATTCCAAGTATCCACACAGTAGCTAACAACTGTCTGTAACTCCAGTTTCAGGAGATCTGACACCTTCTTCTGACCTCTGTGGGTACTGCACGACATGGGTTCACCTACCTACATGCAAACAATACACTCATACACATAAAATAAAAATAATAAATAAAAAGTTTAAAACAAGTAAAAAGGAGGAAGAATTTGGATGCTTAGAGAACACTGAAAAGGAACAGAAAGAATGTAAGAGCTAGAGGATGGAGAAGAATTCCACGAAATGTGGTCTTCTGTGACACATGACATGGCTATCACAACCATAATCTCCCTGTATCTGTGGTTATCTGCACAAGATCAAGCCAGCCAAAATCCTGGCATAGATGGGGTAGATGATCTCCAAGCCCCAATCCATACTGACTAGCTATTGACAGTGCATAGCTCCTTTGGGGGGGGGCATTGTTTATTGAGGATGTGACCACTGGTAGGTTTCCTATGATCCAGCAGATGGCCCCACACCCATGTACATGAGGGCAGCACTACTGAACTTACTGAGTTATCAAAGGAAAAAACAAAGACAAGAAGTTTGGAAGGGGTAGGTTAGGAGGGACATGGGAGGAGCTAGAGAAGAGAAATGGTGATGGGTATTTCATTGTGTATACCAATATTCTCAAGAATAAAGAATCGGTGAAACAAAGAGTTGGCTCTCTGAAAAGATAAACAAGACCAAAATCCTTAGCCAAACTAAGAAAACCCAAATTAATAAAATCAGATGAAAAGGGAGCCATTATAACAGATACCAACAAAACTCAGACAATCTGTAAGTTGTACCTTGAAAACATATATTCCATATAAATTAGAAAATCTTATAAAAAAGGATAAATTTCTCAATGCAGGACTACCAAAATTAAACCAAGATGAGATAATTTAAACAGATCTATAATAAGTAGTGAGATTAAATCAGTAATCAATAATCTTACAACTAAAAAAGTCCAGGCCCAGATGGATTCACTGGTCAATTTTATCAAACTTTCAAAAATAATTGACATCAATGTTTCTCAAGCTATTCTATAACACAGAAAAGGAAGGAAAATCACCAAAGTCTGTTTATGAATAACAAAAGCAGATAAAGATGCAACAACAACAACAAACAATTACAGGCCAATTTAGCTGATAAAATGCAAAAGTTCTCAACAAAATATCTACAAACTGAACTGAAAATCCAAGAACACATCAGAAAGATTATTTGTCATGACAAAGTTGAGCTCATTTGAGAAATGCAGGAAGGGTTCAATATACATAAATAAAAAATTTAAATTACATGAATGGATTCAAGGACAGAAGAGAGATCCTGTGGGTAATTTCCATAGATACAAAAAAAGCTTCTGACAAAAATCTGACATCCCTTCACATTAAAAGTCCTGAAGAAACTGGGACTAGAAGAATCATATCTCAATATAATAAAAGCTATAAATGACAAACTATAGCCAGCATTATAATAAATGGAGAAAAACTCAAAAAATGGTTCCACTAAAATCAGTAACAAGAGAAGGGTCTCCATTTTACTCTTATTTGATACAGAACTGGAAGTCTTAGCAACTAAGGTACAAATAGGAAAGGAAGAAGTTACATTATCTCTATTTGCAGAGGATGATTCTATACACAAGACCCTAAAGACTCCAACAGAAAATTCTTACATCTGATGAACACTTTCAACAAAGCAGCAGGATACAAAATTAACACACAAAAGTCAAACGCTTTCATGCACATTAATACAAAAAACCTGATAGATCAACCACACTCCAGTAGATGGCTCTCACATCCAAAAGTATATGGACAGTACAAATTGAAGTCTATAGGTTATTAAATAAAAAATAAACTGGAAAAAACAAAACAAAACTCAGGGAAACAATCCCATACATAATAGCCTAAAAACCAAGCAAACCACTTGGAAGAAACCTAACCAAGGGTAGAAACTTGTCTTGTGCTGGATAGCTTCAGTTGTCAGCTGTATATAAGTTGACACACCTGGGAAGAGGGAACCTTAAGTGGGGAATTTCCTCTATCTGACTGGCCTTTGGGCATGTCTGTGAGGTATTTTCTTGATTGTTGAGTGATGTGGGAGGGCCCAGTCTATTGTGGGTGATGCTACTCTTTGGTTGTTTAAGAAAGCAGGCTAAGCTCAGGCCAGAACAGCAAGCTAGTAAACAGCATCCTCTGTAGTGTGTGCTTCAGTTCCTGTCTTCAGGTTTCTGCCTCTAGTTCCTGCCCTGACTTCCCTCAATGATGAACTGTGCTCTGTATGTATAAGCTAAATAAACCCTTTCCTTTCTAAGGTGGTTTTGGTCAGAGTGTTTTATGACAGCAATAGAAAGCTAACTAGGACATCTCTATAATGAAGACCTTAAAATACTGAAGAAACTGATGAACAGACAAGAAGATGGAAAGATCTCCCATGCCCGTGAACTGGAAGAATCAATACTGTGAAAGTGGCTACCTTACCAAGACCAACCTAAAGATTTAATACAATCCCAATCAAAATGCCAATGATGTTCTTCACAGAAATAGAAAAAAAAAATCTTAAAATTCATACAGAAGCACAAATGGCCCTGGATAGCAAAGCAATTCGATATAAGGAAAATGGATGCAATGAAGCAACCCACCCAGCAAGACAAATGCTGCATGTTCTCCCTCATATGTAGATCCTACCATTGAAGTTTTAGATTTGTGTGTTTAACCTGGAGTGTCTATAGAGACCAAGAAGCTAGAAAGGGCCTGTGAAAGGAGGCGGGGAAGAGGCCTTAAGGGGTGAGAGGATAGAACACATGAGATATGAAAATGTGTGTATGTGTATGTATGTATGTCTGTGAGAGAGAAAGAGGGAGGGGGAGGGAGAGGGGGAGGGGAGAGAGAGAGAAAGAGAGAGAAATTTAAGTGGGGATGGTGGTAGAGGGATAGAGGAAAAGTGGTAAAGGGGATATGGGAAGGGTTAACCAAAACTTAGGATGTATGAAGAAAAAAGAAAAGGAAAAAAAAAAAAAAAAAGAAATTCACTGCTTTGTAAACTAATTAAAAATATAGTTAAAAAGGAATTTGAATACAGCCCTGCACAGGTGGACAATGCTCCCCACAGAAAACATGAGTTATTAAATGAAAATCTCAGTACCAAGTGTGAGATACCTCCCTGTGAGTAACTACTGGTCAGGGAGGCCCTGAAAGGACCCCCAAAACAACACAGGCTACTGCCACTGCTTTTAGTTCCTCATCATAGCTAGATGGTAAAATCCTCTTCCTAAAGACTTAACACACTTTGGTTGGCAGATGTAGAGAAATCAAGCTGGAACTGGCCAGACAACTTTCTGCTGGCTAGCTTTCACAGTGCTGGAAGGTGTTGTGCAGTTTACTGGGGGAGAAGAGCCATCAGTGGGGAACTGAACGTTACAATGCCAGGCAGGATGTGCCTACTGAGTTAAGAGTAGAATGAAAGTTACGGGGTAACTGGTTTCTGATTAGATTTTAGGCCTGTTCTACAGAACACGCCTAGTATTGTAAACCTGGTCAAAAGTGCACAGCGTGTGAGGTCACAGGCACAGACAGGCCCTAGGGCAGAACCTACTACTATTGTTTTGTTAAACAAATATGTTGTCAACCTACCTTCTAAAATATTTTTGTTTATACCCATAGATCAGTGCTACTCTTGACCTTGGCCAGAGGAGCTTCTTTCTGCAGTAGGTTAATGCAGAGACTTATAACTGGTCAAAGTGCTGAGAATAAAGAATAAACTGAGAGCTACTAATAACATAATTTATACACAAATACTGATATCTTTAGGAACAAAAACATATCTAAGGATGTGTATGTCAGAGTATATGCTTATGAAAAGGGAGATAAGGATGGAGGCTGAAGTGCATTATGAAGAATAACACCTATGAAGTACCTACGAAAGGGAAGCAGCCCTGAATCTCTTTAAATCAATATACAAGATCACCATAATGTCAAACAGATGATTGATTGTGAAACTAAGATTTCGATTCCACAGTGGATTTTTTTCCGGTGGTGATGGTTTTTGAGCCCAGAATTAACACATGCTAGGCAAGAGCTCTATACTACACGTCCACCCCCCATAGAAGATTCTTAGTTTCCTTGTAACAGGAGGAACTCCCTAAAGTTATACGAAATAATTTAAGTATTTTTTTCTGGTAACCTTTTCCTGCTCAATGACAAAGGAAAAGGATGAACATCTAAGTTCTCTCCCAGCAAAACAGGAAGAGTAATGTTTAAAATGTCCCTAAATAGAATGACTTATTGTGTCCCCTTTCCTCTCTTCTAATATACGAAATTACTGACATGAATCTTATAGTTTTTCTAATAGACTTTTAACATTTATTTATAGTGTGTGTGTGGGGGTGTTGTATGCATGCAGTTTATGCACCGCCAAGAATCAAACTCAAGGCTTCATGCATTCTACCAATGAGCTACATCTTCAGCCCTTGAGTGATTATTCTGACAACTGTACTCTGAAGGAGCATCTGCAGTGATTTGATGTCTTGCTGTGCTTGTAGTGTAGGTAGGACGTAAGTCACTTAAATTTTGATAAACTAGATTACGTGTAAAAAAATATTCTCAAGTTCAAACTGAATTACTTAAAATTATTACATTTATTCTCTTTGTGTGTGCAGACACACATGGCACATGTGTGGAGGTCCACAATTTGTAGGAGCTGGTTCTCTCTTAACAATGTGGGGATAGAAATACACTTAGGAAAAATGTTTTAAATTTATGTTTTCAAGTTGAAAGGAGAAATTTTGTCAAAACGACTTTCTTCTTTGAAAAGGAATCAAGACTGGTACTCTTTAGATAAAGTAATAACTAAATATTTAGATACTACGTAAACTTAGATAATGACAGAATCAATGAGTTACTTCAATGTAACAAATGCCTTAGTAAGCATGAGTTTAGAAAATTTACAAATTTTTCTCAAATTGGAAAAATTTACTGGGCAATGCCTCCCCAATCTCCCTTTCTACCAAACGGCATAAAAATAATCTCAGTCTTAGATTAAGCTATGAATATTTTCAGAAAAAAGCTAAGCAGTGAGGGAGAAATGAACATGCCGTATCAAAGGGAAGCTTACAGAGATAGAAATTGAGGCTGAAGGGCCTACGGACTGTGCCAAACAAATTTTGATCGAAGTTCAGCGTCTGATGTAGCCATTCCCCTCCCCCTCCCTCATTTTGGGGTACTGGAGGTTGAACTCAGGACCCTGCATGTGCCAGGCAAGCACTTTACCACCGAGTTACATCTGTAGCCCCTATGTAGGCAATTCTCTATTTTCCCGTAGTTTACCAGACACTACACTAATATGAACCACTAACTACTAAAAGTGGCTATTTAATTCAAATCAAATCATTTTTAAAGTCCCATGACTCACAAGAATCTAGTACCTTCTAAACTGTACAACATGGAATGGACATCTCCAAGTTTATGGGAAATTCTGAACTAGAGTCTTAGAAATTCAGATAGTTCAGAGTCAGCGCTTACATGCTCTTCAGTCATGTTGGCTTCAAAAACCAGAGCTTCTTTCGTTAGTCTTGATTTTTCCACCAAAGTTCGTATCAGCAATTTTGGTAGGTTCCTGTCATATATTGATAAAGCATATATACCTGAAATTACCTAAACAACACTGTTTTAGTAGACTGTATTATGACAAAAATACAAAAAGCAATTTTACTTATTTTTTAAAGTATTTATTTCACTTGTATGAATGTTTGTTTGCATGTATGTCAAAGTGCATCTGTGGTGGAGGCCAGAACAGGAGGCATCAGATTCCTTGAAACTGGAGTTAAGAACAGTTGTTAGCTGTCATGTGGGTGCTGGGAATTGAACCTGGGTGCTCTGTAAGAGCAGGCAGTGCTCTTAACTGCTGAACCATCTCTCTAGCCCAGCAAAAAGCAATTTTATGAAAAATAAACAATGCTAGGCAGGGCATCTCTGTAAGTTCCAGGCAAGCTAGGGCTAAAAAGTAAGACCCTGTCACAAAACACCCCCCCCCCCCAAAAAAAGCAACACGGATCAAGCAGGATATTCTTATGTATTAATGCAAAGTTTGGGTTTTTGAAAAGATTCGTGTCCTTGACAGGTTTCTTGTAACTGAGACAGCAGGACAAGGCTCTGGAGACAACAAATTCCTCTCCGAACACTCTCTAAGACAATGTTTCACTCAGGTTGGCCTTGACAGATCCTACTGCCCAGTTTCCAGAGTACAGGGGTTAGAGGCAGGTGTAACTATGCTGGGCATAATCCCCAAAGTATTCCAAATACATATAAAATCCTAATGATCTAGAGCAATGCCCTAACAAGCCAATCAGTCCTACTGATTAAGCAGTAGGACAGGTTGTTGATTTTTACGTATATTAATTCCAGATTCCCACAAAGCTTTTGGTGACTTGTGATCTCAGAGCTTTCAAAGGCACACTTCTACATGTTGCTGAGCACAAACTAAAGCATGAACAGAAAACTTCCTTGCTTTATCTGCCTTATTTTTAAAGTAAGAAATAGTCCCATATGCATACCTTCAAAGTGCACAGAACTGTAATATAAGACTGTCTAGACACTAGGGCTGGAGAGAAGGCTCGGTGGTTAAGAGCACTGACTGCTCTTGCAGAGGACCTGGGTTCGATTCCCAGCACCCACATGGCAGCTACGAACTGTCCTTAACTCCAGTTCCAGGGGAATCTGACGCCCTCTTCTGACATCCACAGCATTACACGACACGGGTGCAGTCACATAAGTGCATATACTCATACGCATAAAATAAAAATACTAAGTAAAATATATTTTTTAAAAAAGACAGTCTAGACACACATCTGACATACATTCCCTCCTCATTTGCAAGTAAAAGCTGGGAAGCTTCAGGTGAATACTCAACATATTTCATACCATATAATATCTACCAAAAGTGCAAAGTAATTAAATAAATAACACATTTCAGAAAACCCAAGTATCACTGAATATATATAAGCCCAATCTTTTATTTTTTATTTTTAAAGATGCTAACAGTACTCACACCCTGGTCTGGTTTGCTTTATGTATGCATTCTCCTTTCAAGTCTCAGAATATTAACTAAAAAAGTTTTGTCTGGTCCCGATTATCTGTATTTTTCAGAGTCCTTGGGCTTTCATTGCTTCATTATATTTATAAGCAAAGAGCTAAAAGGAACATCATTTATGTTTGTGTGGGCCTGCTGAATCAGAGGGCTTACAATGTAAGAATGGCAACTGTACCCCTGGACCCCACACATTGCACCCAACTATGCCCACCACTGTTCTACCCCCATCTAAAAGGCAAACCAATGTGTTCTGTTAACTATCTCTGATAGGAACAGAAGAAACTTCACAAATACTCTAGAACATGGTACAGCTTCTAACTATTTGGTCCAGCAACATAATTCAGAATTCTACCCAGCCAATTGTACTAGTGAGACCACAATGAGTCTGTTACACAGCCTAATAGAAGTGCCATTCAAAAAAAACCTGGTAGGCTAAGAATGAAGGGCTTTGACTTGCAGTTCTAGTTTCACACCTTAACAACTGATAATTTTAGGAAAGCCAATCCCTTTAAACCTCATTTTCCTTTTCTACACAAAAAAGTTTGAATTAGTTATTGTTTCTTTTAGTTCTGAAAGTCTTCTCATAAGTTTTAGATACACTTAGTCTTCTATAATTGTTAACAGAATGAAAATGTATAAATTTGCAAAACTTTAGGTTTGTAATTCCATAAAACTAAAATCAAAGCACCTAAATAAACTCATTTTTTTTGGGGGGGGGTGTATGTATATGTCTATGTGCACCTGTGTGCATGTGCCTTCCTTAGTTGATCTCCACTTTACTTTTTGAATCATGGCCTGTCACTGAACCTTGAGTTGGCCAGTGAGCTCCGGGGATCTGCCTCTCTGCCCTACGCAGTGCTGGACTTAGGAGACATGTGCCACCAAGCCTGGGTTTTACATGGATGCCGGTGATCTGAAGTCAGGTTCTCACACTTGTAGGGGCAAGCACTTTACTGACTGAGCCCCCCAGTCCCCAAGCACACTGATTTATATTAAACAAGTTAAAGAGTTATAACTTTAGGTGGGGAGAACACAGAGGTGACCATAATGGCATAAAAGAGCTTCTAATTTTCCCCAGTTGTTTTCCACGTGTGTTCTGTATGTCCTGACCACTGCAGAAAAGCTGTTCTGTTTTTTAAATTGCAGTGAAATATACATAACTAAAACTTGTGATTTTTAAGTGTACAGTTCTGTGGTACTTTATTTTGTTGTACACTGACTATCATAAACTTTCAGAACTTTTTCATCTCCCCCAAATATATAGAAATATATTCATTAAAAAATAACTGCATTTTCTCCTTTCCCTACCCCTAGTAACAACCATTTTACTTTCTCTCTATGAAATCTGACCTGTTTAGGTACTTCCTATAAGTGAAATCATAGAGTATTTGTCATTTGTTAATGGCATATTTCACTTATATCTTCAAGCTTCATCCATCCAGCAACATGTATTGGAAATTTCCTTCCTTTTGAAATCCTGAGTAATATTTCACTGTATGGATAGATCACGTTTTATTTATTTACCCATGGATAGACACTTAGCTCCTATAAATAATATTGCTGTGAATATGGTTCTAATTTGCTTCATATGTTATGGTGATAAAACACTGACCAAAAACAACTTGGGGAGGGAAGGGTTTAATTGGCGTACATGTCCCAACTATAATTCATCACTGAGGGAAGCCAAAGCAGAAACTCAAGGAGGGACGGAACCTGGAGGCAGGAACTGAAGCAGAGACCATGGAGTAATGCTGTTTTTTTACTGGCCAGCCCAATGGAGTCAATTCTTCACTTAAGATTTCCTTCTTCCTAGATGACTCTAGGTTGTGTCAAGATGACAAAAACTAACCAGCACAAACATAAACCAACAAGTATCTATTCCAGACCTGTTTCCATTTCTTTTCTGGAAGGGAGTAATTTTATTCTTTAATGTAGATTTGTTTGAATTATTCTTCCTAGTATATAGCCAACTTATAGACATAACATAAATTAGCACTCCAAAGTACATTTTAAAATCTGGATTAAATACTTTCAGTTTCATTCATCTTAAAATTTTATTTATTTATAGATTTAAATTTGTGTCTGTGCATGTGCATGTGAGTGCAGGTGTCCGAAGATGCCAGAGGCATTGGATCCCCCTGGAGCTACAGTCACAGGCAGTTGTGAGTCACCAAACATGGGTGCTGGGAACCAAACTTGGGTCCTCTGCAAGAGCAGAAACCACTGAGCCAGCTCTCCAATTGGACTTTCAATTTTATTATACTCTCCTGAAAATTGTTAAGAATTTAATATTCAAAGTACTTATTCCTTCAGGCATAGCATCAGGACATCTTTGATCCTAGCACCTTCAGGTACAAGTAAGTAGATATCTAAGTTCTGGGCCAGCCTGGTCTACACAACAAGTTCCAGGGTAGCCAGATACATAGTAAAGAGCTGAAGTTTGTCAAACAAACCAAATCAAGTTAGCATCAAAGAATCTAAATTTGCAGGTTTAAAATTTTGCTCGGTTTAAAATGGAAGTCTAGTACTTTAGCATGTGGCACTGAAATGGTTTATAAATGTATGGACATTTATAGATGGACATTAATAGAGCCAATGAAAAAAGAAAACTAAAGCTGAAAGACCTATACAGTACATATAAAAAATAATTTTGGAATTCTGGGTTAAAAAACAAAGGTGGGAACAGCTGCCCAGAATAACTGAAAAGATGTATTTGGAGAAAGGAGAGGCATTGGCAACTAGAAGCAAAACAACAAGTGAACTCTGGACTTGGTATTTATAGATTCACAGTTTTAGCATACTCTTTTCTCCTGAAGATTCTTAAGTATGACATCTTCAAAAGGAGGACAATATACTACAGTGGTCTTCAAATGTGTACAGATTTTAGGAAGTCTTTGGACACATGATCCAATGTTGTTAAATTTCTGTTTCCCAAAATATACCTGAAGTGGACCATGGACTGAGGTCATAGTTTAGTGGTGGTACAGTACTTGCTTAGCATGTGTGAGGCCCTGGATTCATCCCGGGGACCAGGAAAAAAAAATAGTGGCATCAGTTTCTAGGGACACAAACATAACCATGCCATGGATACTTATTCAGGTTAGTTTTGATAGCCTTAAGAATACAAGTGAGACTGTGGGGGATGTTACTGCATGGCACTGAATCTGAAAATCAAATGAGAAAAAACAAATCTAAGAGTCCTTGCATTTCAGAATAAATTATCTTTATCTTGAAACTAAGGTAACAGATTATGTATGCTGACTTTGTATGTAGCAACTCTCTACAATTCTCAAATTTGGATTAGCTGACTTATTTGCTCATTACATTTTCTTGCTTTACCACAGAGGTTAGGATTCCTGGACACTGCCAAAGCAACTCCTGTTTTTAAGGGTGGTGAAATACTGATAGTAACCTTTTCTTTTCCTTTGAGACACACTCTTGCTTTGTAGTCCAGGTTGGCTGCTCCCTTGGCAAATGTGGGGATCACAAGCATGTATTACCACGTTGTGGAAATGACTTTAACCTAACCTTGTAACCAAATCTTATGTTTTAAGATCACTGAACACTCAACTTGTTTACTTTATAAACAAGCTTACTAAGCCTTCAGCTCCTCTTGTAACCTAAACATAGAGCTTAAAACCCCCATGACCCCCAAATTGTGTGTGTGTTAAGAACATCAAGTCCTACAAACATCGAATATTTGTTGAAAGCAACAAATTATCCCATTTGTGTTGTAAATAACAGACGGGATTAGATAACATGTTTGTAGCTTGTTGTGCTGTTCTAGGTCACTAGGGGTCAGAAAGGGGAAATTTCCTGGTAAGACTAGTTCTACCTTTCCTTCCCTATTTCATGTTGGATGTAAGCTTCAATAAAGAAGAGAGTAAAGCTTTGTGTTTGTGAGAACAGTTCGTGAAGTACAGTTCTGAGAGCACAGTTCTGGGAGAAATCTGAAGAAACATGTTCTCAGAACAGTTCAGGCTGTTTTGGCTTAGGTATTGCCACAATGTGGCAGTGCACTGCACTGCCGTACAATGTCCAGTGGACAGTAATCTTTTCAAGGGTTACTTGTCTCATAGAATTTTTTTAACACTTTTTTTTATGTGTATGAGTGTATTGCCTGCATGCATGCGAGTGCATCCGTGTCGTGCAATGGCACAGAGGTCAGAAGAGGGCTTCGGATTCCCCTGGAACTGGAGTTAAGGACAGTTCACAGCCACCATGTGGGTGTTGTGACTCGAACCCGGGTCCTCTGTAAGAACAGTCAGTGCTCTTAACCGCTGAGCCTTCTCTCCAGCCCCTATCATAGAATTTTTAAATGGGTATGTTTTAGAAATTAAGGTTGTTTCCTTCTTTTCCTAGTTTTCAAAGGGGTAAATGACACAAAAACCAACTTTCTATTTTTGAAGTAATTCTGCTTTGGTGATAATCCATATAATTTTTACACATTGCTAGATGTACTTTGCTAATACTTTACCTAGGATTTTTGCACTCAGAAACATGACTGAGAATTGACTTTAATTGTCCTCACATCTCTCATAAGATTTCTACATTAAGACTATATATTAAGGTCACTGGGTGTGGTGGTGCACAACTTTAATCCCAACACTTGGGAGGCAGGGGCAGGTGGATCTCTGTGAGTTCAAGGCCAGTCTGGTCTGCACAGTGAATTCCAGGCCAGCTGCGGCTACAGGGAGACCCTGTCTAAAAAAACAAAAAAGACTATATTGAGATCAAAACATTACCCAACTACTGGGAGACAAATGTAGGCATATAAGCCTTTAATAATGTATATAATGGAAATCAACCCACCTTGAAGGTTTGGTTTGAGAACTAAATGAAATAAGCAAGATCTAATACAGATCTGAAACTTAAATTGTTGCAGTAAAGAGTGAGAACTGAGGTTCAATTTATTGAATGACTTCTTGCTATGAAAGCTTGGAGACTGTATATGGTACGTACAAGACTATGAGAAGTGGTGTTGGTAGCACATAAACCAACTTGGAACCTGGGCCAGCTTCCAGCCCTGGAACTTGTTCCCCAGCAGATGAAGGCCTTTGTCATCACACTGCCTTATCTCAGAATATTTCAGGATTCTACACTTCTTTTTGAACCCTCTCACTCTAGTTTAACATTCTTACTTTCTATTCCGCTGCCTTCTATCTGTCCTGCTGTCTTCTACTTCGATTCTCCTATCAGTTTGGAGGTTTGGTTACATGGTTTGACCACAAATCAACCTCAGTTTCATGCTCAAAGCACAATGACCACCTCCCCTGTCCGGAGATTAAATCTAGAAAAGAGACTAAGGGACTAGGAAGGCACTGGACAGCCAGCCAGGCAAACTGGCTATCTAGCATACACTGGTTAGATGAAAGATTAGTCACAAGGCTGAAAAATCTCTGGATCCACCCAGGGCCCTGTGTAACTTGTAACTGAAGACCATATAATTTTTCAAAAGTTTCATGTTATATTTTTGAGAATAACTTCTCTCAAAATATTATAAGTCTTGGCCATGGGAGAACAAAGTGTGCAAAGGGCACACTCAGAGTGAGAGGAAAAACTCATCACTAACAAACTACCATTAACGAATGACAGATAAGCATATACCAATGTACCCTGGAAATCTACCCTGGAGCTGTGGGCGAGGCTTGAGGGGCAGCAGGTATTTAAGCCACTCCTCTTAGTCTATCTTTCAGTGAGTGCAGGGGCTGTCTGGGTAGACAACATCAATCCCATGATTACATACTACTGCTTATAAGTTTTAGCCTTTATCTCGCCACAACATTCACAGTATACTTATGGGTTTCACAGATTGCCATCAGGGAGGTATTCTTGGATCTGGATGCCAAGAAGTTATAACCCTTCAAAGACTGACTAGACCAGTGCTTACATGCCTAAGGCTCATGTCCCACCCAAATGGATAATATAGTGCATGCTTCTGAGGACTGAGTGGTGTGTCTTTCTTTGTATATTATTCTCAAGAGTCTTCTGTCTTTTATAAAAAACAAGTATGGAGAATCTCAGCTTGACCAATCCTTTTTTTTTTTTCCCTCCTAATGGCCATGTCATACCTCTACCCACTCTACCCACATTCCACCCCTTCTTTTCCAGCTCTTACATTCTTTGGCCATGTCATACCTCTACAACACTCTACCCACATTCCACCCCTTCTTTTCCAGCTCTTACATTCTTTGTAAACCTTACAAAGTTTCATGAGGCCAGCCTAGTCTACATAGTGAGTTCCAGGCCAGCTAGTGCTATTTTATGACTTTAAAAAGAATGAAAGAAAGTATATATGAAGGCAACTTGACAGGTACAACATGTTCAATTAGCAAAGCAAGAGCAAAAGCTTTCCCACTAGGGCCACCTATGACCTTTCCAGTCATGGGCCAGGCTTACAGTTCCAGATGTGAAAGTCTTCCTGTGGAGCAACTAGAAATCAACTAGAAAGTGGTTGTTTATCTCCTATATTATAGATTTGTCATTATTGCACCAGTGGGTACATCTTGTCTAGTCAATCAGTAGTGTAGCATGTAGGGTCCACAGCTGAATAAAACTGTTGATAACAATTCTCCCCCAGCAAATTCTACACGCTATGATAACTTCAACTCTAACAATATTCATCAACTGACAATTTAAAAATTGTTCTTGTTCCTTACTTTGCTCTGTTTTATTAGTCTTGGGTCATCTAGGTGCTAATGATTATTTTATTTTTTGTCTTTTTGAAGCAGGGCTTCCCTGTAGCCCCAGCTGTCCTGGAACTCACTGTGTAGACCAGGCTGGCCTTGAACTCACAGAGATCCCCCTGCCTCTGCCTCCCAAATGCTGGGACTACAGGCA
>NW_008346389.1:2656817-2660041 GCF_000622305.1 Nannospalax galili
AAAACTGTTGATAACAATTCTCCCCCAGCAAATTCTACACGCTATGATAACTTCAACTCTAACAATATTCATCAACTGACAATTTAAGAATTGTTCTTGTTCCTTACTTTGCTCTGTTTTATTAGTCTTGGGTCATCTAGGTGCTAATGATTATTTTATTTTTTGTCTTTTTGAAGCAGGGCTTCCCTGTAGCCCCAGCTGTCCTGGAACTCACTGTGTAGACCAGGCTGGCCTTGAACTCACAGAGATCCGCCTGCCTCTGCCTCCCAAATGCTGGGACTACAGGCATGTGCCACCACGCCCGGCTTAATGATTATTTTAAAGATAGGGTTTCATGTAGCCCATGCTGACCTGACTCACTATTATATAGTTGACGATGACCTTGAACTCCTGATCTTCCTTCCTCTACCCTGAAAGTGCAGGGATTACAGGCATGTACCACATACCTGGAGATTAATGAAACTGAATCTAGCAGTGAAAGGAGGAGATTATAGCTCAGCATAAATCTTTGAAACAGAAACGTGTGTTATATAATTAGTGCCGTTCTATGTGAAGTCTGGGCAATTTGAAGAAATAATCTTGCCCCTTAGCCTCTGCAGTTAATTTGTCAATGTTTTAATACTTTGTAAATAGTTTCTAATCAATACCCTATGACTGAAAATGGATTAGTATAATACCACAGATTGCTGTCATACTTGACTTTGGATAAATACTTATTTGATGGTCCTGAGCTAGGTACTAGTTAATCAATTCTATGCAAAGCCAGTTAACATGTTAACAGTTTGGGGCCAAACTTGAAAATTACCTTAAATAGCAACAACACTAATATAAATTTCCATGGTTCATAGAGAACCCCTGAAGCTATATATAAAGATATTGGACAAAATAATCTAAAATATTTAATAGTAGGGTGACCTGAAAAGAATGCCTCATTTTTTTAATGCTTCTCAAGACTTATCTCTTACCCCATCTGTAATGGCTGCAGTGTTGTAGTTTCTACAACTAAGAATCCTTCCTTCTTTTTTTGCACCCATTTAATATACAGTAAGATGGATACCTGCAGTGCTTCAGAGAGGTATTTGTTACCACAATGATTAAACTCAACCTTCATTTACCTACCCTCAGTTTTGGATAGTTTCATTTTTGTCCCATATTTCATTCCACATGATTAATGGTCTCAGCTCTTGATAGGATTTTACATTCTGTATTCCTGGCTTCAATTTACCTTTCCCTTTGGCACTGTATACAACCCAGACTATAATTCCTGGCCTGGAGATATGTCTTCACACAATCATTAAGAAATATTCCTAAGTCTGCCACCTAACTAATGGAGGTCTGAAGAACTTGGTCAAGGTATTATACATCTAAAAAATATGCTGAGCCTTTATTAGAAGTAGACTTACTGATACTTGGGAAGAGTGAGGGTTAGAATTTCTGTCTATAAGCAAAGGATATGGGGCCAGTGAGATGGCTTAGTAGGTAAAGGTGCCTGCAGCCAAGCCTGACCACCTGGGATCCACATGATATAAGGGGAGAACTGACCTCCACAACTTGTCCCCTGATTTCCATACATGTTCTCTTTCTTTCTCTCCCTCTCCTTTCCCTCCCCGTCCCTTTACTTTTTGTGGCAGATCTGTTAAGAAAGGTGTTGAGATCACCATTACAATGTCATCCCCAAACCAAGGGATTAGCACCTTTCTCTTTTCCCCAAATACACACACAAACTTTCCTCAGGTCACAGGATTAACCCTCTCCTTACATTGATAAAAGCAAATGGTAAGACTTGAACAAAAAAAAGCATAGAAATAAAATTGATCATGTCTCTCTATAGATACTCATTTTTGTTGGTGAAAAAGGCTATTATAAATTTTTAGCTCAAAAGGCTGAATTCAGTTACAAACATCATTGGGGCTGATTTTTTGGAAATTCAGAATGAATCTCATTATGTCCGATTGCAGGAATCCAGGAGGAAGTAAAGAATAAAAAAATCTTAATTATCTGTCTCCTTCTTAAGTAAAGATCAACCTCCCAAAAACCTAGTTTGTGTTTCTGTCTCTCTCCTTCTAAGTATAAGCTCCAAGAATAAGTAACAAAATTAATTGGTAAAGCTGGCTCAGAGGTCTCCAATCACCTCCATATTATTGCATTTCCTGTTACCTTTTTCTACATATGAAGTCATCCTACAAAGGAGTAGTTATTTTCCTCTTGTCTAATAATTCTGTTTCCATATGTATATCTTTTTAGAAAAGGACAGATTATGTAGTCCCAATGTAAATATTCTGTAACTATAAACAGATATGGCATGCCAGTCCTTACTAACACTGGCCTTCAGTTTGTCTACAGTTTATCTATCCCAACCGCCATCTCACCCACTTTGTTTTCCTTTGGCTGTCAGCTCCTATGCCTTAAATTATACTCATCTGTACTATCGATGTGAAGAAAGACTTCTACTCTTAGAAGCTCTTAGGCATGTAATGGACACTTGTTTTTGGCCAGTACTTTCCCTGGTCCCTCAGCAGGCCAACACTTTGCCTCTCATACACCCTTTTCTTCAGTAGTACATACACGAACTGCAACAATTACTTCACAGAACAAACGTACCTAATAAAAAAAAATAAGAACTAAACAGGTTGGGAGTTAATGCTTCAAGAACTTAGGAAATCACTTAATAAGTTTCTGGTTTCTTCATTTGAAATTTAAAGGTACTCTGGCCAATGTTCATTATAATCTTTCTCTGTCTCTGTCACACACACAGACACACAGACACACACAATTTTATCTCATCTCATCTCATTTCATTATATTGTCCATAATACTCCTGCCTCAGCTTCATCAGTATCTGGGTCACTGAAGTTTGTACCATCATACATGGTAGTTTCTTAAAACACTAATTTCTCATGTTCCTTAGAACACTGGTAATTAATATCTAAAATATTTTATAAAGAATAATTATGTTAGCCAAGGCACTATGGTCTTTTTGCCTTATAAAAATTGTCATGTAATATGGAGTTTAAGTAACCAGTAAGAGACCTGGGTGTGGTGGCATATGCCTTTAATCCCAGCACTCAGGAGACAGAGGTAGGTAAATCTCTGTGAGATTCAAGGCCAGCCTGGTCTATGTAGTGAGTTCCAGGCCAGCTGGGGCTACAGGGAGACCCTGTCTCAAAAAGATCCAAAAAATAAAAGAGAAAACCAGTAAGAAAGTAGAATTAACAGTGAGAACT
>NW_008346389.1:2660527-2674940 GCF_000622305.1 Nannospalax galili
CGAATATGGTATTACTTAGGACACACGAAGACTCATGTACCATTAAAGAACTTTATATACTTAAATTTTAGGATTTTAAATTAAAAAATATTTTGCTGTCTTTATGTGTATGAGTGTACTGCCTGTATATGTGTAAGTACACCATGTATATAAGTGTTGCTGCAATACCCACAGAGGTCAGAAAATGACAGATCCCTTGGAACTGGAGTTATGGATAGTTGTGAGTCACCACGTGGATGCTAGGAACTGACCTGGGTCCTCTGCAAGAGCAGCCAGTGCTCTTAACGGCTGAGCCATCTCTCCAGTCCCAAGATTTTAAACTTAAGATTGTGAAAATGAAATCTAAGGTAGGCAGACCAAGCTGTTCCATAAAGGCATGACCAACATATATTAGCAGGAAAATCAACACATAAATACCTATTATTTATATTACAAAATGTTTAAGCCACAGTCTTCAGTTAAACACTCATATTTTACTATATTTAAGAGTATTTCTCCAAATTATGATTTTTAACTTCTGTAAATAAAGACAATGATTTGTGAATATTTCAGTAAGAACTTTGTTTCAGTTTCCTTTAAGAGTCAAGTAGGAAGAACACAGCAAATACACTAGGTTTTTTTTCTTTTAAGGACTTCTAGGGAAGATCTGAGAAGTATTTTAGCCAGAGCTGACAGAAGACCAAGTGTCTAGAGCTGTAGGCCAAGTAACGCAACTGGGGAAGAGCCAGGTGGGAAGGAGGAGAGTAAAGGTTTATAAGATAAGGAAACCTTCTTTATTAAGGCGAAATCTGACAGCAGTGTGTGTTTAGTTTTGGGTAGTGACACTATCTACTGCATTTAAGATGGGTGTTCCGTTCTTGCTTACAAAGGCCATTTACTGAACTATGTATTCCTAGTCCATTACAGAATTTTGTGGGACATCATATTTCATGTTAACATTATCTTTATACTGCTAGATAAGGGTCTCTTTCCTCAGCTTGCTTTCACAAAAAAGACACAATTTCACATTCCATTAAAAATACTCAGGGTATTTTAAAAGCCTGTAATTATGCTATTGCTAAAGGGGAAAAAAAGGCTTTTGGGCAACATTTTGAAAACAAGCCAAAACAGTACCACACAGGAAGGACATTTTTATTACCCCAGTATCTAAAATAGTCCCAAAGAGTCTAAAATATAGTCTAATATCCCAAATAGTCTAAAAATTTAAAAATCCTTAACAACCGGAAAGTGATGTCTGCCATCCTTAGTAGGCAATGGGAACATACACAATTCTCTGTGTTCACTGAGATTATCCTTTTGTAGTAGCTCCTGGTTTTGACAAAAGGACTGATAAGACAAAAGAAACAACTCAAACTGTAACAAATGTATACAGATTGAAGAGTAAATGTGAATTTCTTCCATTCACAGGCCCTCCAAATCTAGTTTTTCCACATAGCTTAAAGGTGATCCGCTTCCTGCCTAAGAACTGCTTTCTAGTTTCCCTCTGTATTTCCAATAAAACCAAACCTCCCTACAGGTTCATTTAAAAAACAATTTTTTGGATTTATTTTTTATTTTATGTATATGAGTGCTTTGCCTGAATGTATGTAAGTGCACCCATGTCATGTTATGTCCACAGAAGCCAGAAGAGGGTGGGTAGAGGCCCTGTTACTAGTGTTACAGATGGTTGTTAGCTGCCATGTGGGTGCTGGGAAATAAACCCAGGTCCTCTGCAAGAGCAGCCAGGGCTCTTAATAGCGGAGTCAGCTTTCCAGCCCCTCTCTACAGTTTTGTTTCATTTATTTCCCCTTTAAGTGTATGTCTGTGTGTATGGGGGGGGGCGCGGGGTGTTAAGATAGGGTCTCATTATGTAACTCAGCTGGCCTGGAATATGTAGACCATCCCAGGCCATCTCACAGAGAGCCACCTGTCTCTGCCACCCAAGTGCTAGGATTAAAAGTGTGTGTCACTTCCCCTGGCTCTCTACAGGCTCTTAAAGGTTCTGCACATGCCTTTAATCCCAACACTCAGGAAGCAGAGACAGGTGGATCTCACAGAGATTGAAGCCAGCCTGATCTACAGAGCCAATTCCAGGCCAGCTGGGGCTACAGGGAAGCCCTTTAAAAACAAACAAACAAAAAACCCTGAAAAAAATAAAGTTCCTACATGAATTGGTCTTATCTTACTCCCCCCGGCCCCCAATATTTTCATTTCACTGTTGTAGTTGCACTTACCCTCTTTCATACAAAGAAAGCGCGCGAAGTGGATTCAACATGAAGGCTTCACACATGCTTTCACAGACAAAAATTGTCATTCCTGCCACACATTTATTTACCTGTTGGCTTGTTTTTCTTATTTCTTTATTTTTCCTGAGACATGGTCTCCCTGCAACCCCAGGGGGTATGGAACTTGCTTTCTAGTCCAGGTTGGCCTCAATCTCACAGAGATTGGCTGATACTTTAATCTTTGTATCAATAAAAATATATATTCCAAGATATTTGAGATGATGTAACAACTATGAAATGTGTGCTAATGGGCAGCATTTATCTTTCTGAAGAATTCATTTTTAAATGATTGGGGGCATTGTAAAAAATAAGTTATGTGTTCCTGCAGCCCTAGGGTATAGCATATGTCCTTTAGTTGATGCCCTAAATATTACAACTGCAACCATTTTACCTTTATAAATGTCCTTCCTGGCCCTTATTCAGGGTGATCAACTGAACCTGCCAAAGACCTTAACTGGAGAAGCCTGTTCTAACTGAAAACACTCAGATTCAAGCATCCAAGTTCTCTCAACAGCAGAAGAAAGCAGCCTATGTTCTGCTAACCATCTCCATACTTTTTTCTTTTTTGCCTTTTTGAGACAGGGTCTCCCTATAGCCCCAGCTGTCCTCGAACTCACTATGTAGAACAGGCTCGCTTCAAACTCACAAAGATCTGCCTGCCTCTGCCTCCCAAGTGCTGGGATTAAAGGTGTATGCCACCATGCCTGGCTCATCGCCACACTTGGAGGAGGCAAATGCCTGCATTAATCATGTCCATAAACCATTAAGCACTGACTTTCCTTTAAAAAATATTTTTATTTTCTGTTTATGAATGCTTGCTTACATGTATGTACACCACTTGTGTGCCTTGTGCCCACAGAACTCAGAAGAGGGTGTTGGATCTCCTGGAACTGGAGTTACAAACAGTTGTTAGCCACCATGTGGGTGCTGGGAACCAAGCCTGGGTTTTCTACAGGAGCAGCCAATGCTCTTCAACTGCCGAGCCATGTCTTTAGCTCTTGACTTTCTTCATAATCTCATTACTTTTCAAAGCATAAGTGGCAGATGCAAACTTCAAACACTGATCTAGCTCATTCCTTCACTACTGGTAGGAAGTCTAAAATGCAAATTACAAGTATAGATTGAATTAGAAGGTACAGTTAATTAAGAGTTATATTTTTCAGTTACTTCAGTTTATCACAAATTTCTATGGCAGCCTGACAATGAGCAAAATCCTTAAAATTAAACCATTAGAGAAACAATAGTTTTTTAAAAATATTTTATTTATGATTTTTTAAATTATCTTATGTGTATGAGTATATTGCCTGCATGTATATAAGTGCACCCATGTCATGCAATGCCTGCAGAGATCAAAAGAGGGTGTCGGATCGCCTGGAACTGGAGTTACAGATGGTTGTTAGCCATCATGTGCGTGCTGGGAATCGAACTTGGGTCCACTGCAAGAACAGCCAGTGCTCTTGACTCCTGAGCCATCTCTCCAGCCCCAAAACACAATAGTTTTTGTAAACAATAAAATGTTCAGTTGTAAGTGGATTTTGTTGTTAAACACTAATAATGTACAATGTTTTGCATATAAAGTTGCTGTTTTATAGCCATTGCTAGGCAGGGGTGGTCTCAGGATAGTGTTAAGCCTGTGATAAGGTTTTCACCATTCTTTGGCAAAATGAAAATAGTTACAAGCAAATTAGATGTACCAAATAAAATTTACATAGATATAATTTATTCATTTTTTGTTTAGAGGCAGTCTTACTACAGAGGCCAAGCTGGCTTCAAATTCAGGATCTTCCCACTTAAGCCTTCCCAGTGCTGGGATTACTGACATGGGTCGCTAAACCTAGCTAATTTTTTTCTTTTTAAAGCCAGACAAGTTTAGCAGTGGGGAGTTGTATAATGACATACACATTTTTAAAGGGATGCCTTCTATTTAGAGGCATCCTGCTTTTCTAATATCAAATAATCTTTTTAAGAAAAACAAAACATTTTGTTAAAAATAAAACTAATGCTAGGTGTTGGTTTTATTTCTTTGATGTGATTTTACTTGGCAAAAATCTCAATTAATAGCCTTCTCTCTGCTCTTTTGCAATTAAAAAATTCTTTTAAATTACATCTACATTTACTTATCCAGTACATGCATGAATGTGCATGGCGTGTGGGTGCGCATGTGCCTCAGTGCCCATGTGGCGATTAAGACAACTTACAGGAATCATTTTCTTCTTTTACCATGTGGGCTCCCGAGATCAGGTGATCAGGCCTGACAGCAACTGTCTTTACCTGCTGACCCATCCTGATGCCCTTTTCTGCAATTTAGTCTAACATTATCAGGTGGCTTAACTATGGGCCTGGCCTTTGGAACTAGAAATACATGCATTTAAATCATATCTTAGTGACCTTTTATGTATGGCTTTAGACAAACTGCTTCTCTGAGCTTTAATTTTCTCATCTGTAAACTAGAGAGCTACTAGGAAGATTAAATTGCATTTAAAATTTGCATAGTCTAACTACATGCTGAAAAATATTTTTCAGTTGGCAGTCATGTATTTGATGAACTCTTTTAAACTTTAGAAATTAACTAAATTCTGATTGCCTTTTTATCAAGAGAAAGTTTTATCATGATCATATATATTCCCGAGAGCTATATTACCAATAACATCTTTAGAGATCCCCACTAATCAGTTTTAATACCTGTACATCTATTTATCTTCCTCTGCTGGTGTTATCTCTTCTGTTTGTAAACAAATTCAAGACTCTTAAAAAAATTATATATACATATATATTTAGAAAGAAAGAGACAGACAGACAGAAACTACCTCTAGTAACTGAGTGTCCTGCAGAAGGAAATCTCTTTACCTCTCAGGCCCAAAATGAATTGTGATCTAATACCTAATCTATCAACCTCTTTTTCTATTTAGGATCACTAATGTCTTCTAATGTCAAAGTACAATGAGTTTTGTCTTCAGCTTTAATGAACTAATTTTGTAGCATGTAACATGGTCCTTTCCTTCCTCATTAAAGCTAATCTTCAACCTCAGTTTCTCTGATAGCTCTTCAAAGTCTTCAAACTTTAAAAACAAATAAACAAAAAAACCAAACAACAACAAAAAAAAACAGGTTAATCTTTTGTCTTTTTAAAAGAAGGCTTATTTTTAATTATGTGTACTTGTGCGTGTGTGGAGTATGTGTCTATGTGTATGTGAGTGCAGGTGCTCTCATGGGCCAGAGGCATTGAACTCCCATGGAGCTGGAGTTACAGGTGGTTGTGAGCCAACCAATGTAAGTGCTAAGAACTGAAAGCAGGTCCTCTGAAAGAGACCCCCTGCAGAGGCTTACCCCCCCCTGAGCCATCTTTCCAGCCTTTATCTCACTCAAACTCAGGCTCAAAAAAAAAAAAAAAAAAGACTGTAGCCCTAACTAGCTTGCTACTATCTATCCTCCAACAATTCTCCTGCTTCAGCTTCCTGAGTGCATGAGCCACCATACTTGGCTAAATTCAGGGCTTTATCTGTCCCCTACACACTGAAGACACCTAATATAAATATAAATCTCTAAGGTTTTGGATCTCTCCCTTAAACTCTACACCCTGAGTATTTCCTCCCTCTGTGTACTTTCTCACCACATTAAATCAAAGCCCTTTCCCCCCCTCAACTCCCTCACCAATCCTCTCAGGCACATCTTACTTTACCCACTGTATTTTTTTAACTGTTACAAAAACTCTGAGAATTTCATACATGCATATAAGGTGTTTTGATTAAATCCATGCCCACTCCCTCCCTTCCAACACCTCCCGTATCTCTCCATCATTTTTTTCTTTTTCTTTTTTCTTCTTTCATTTATTTTTAATGGGGCTTTGGGCTACTCTAACATTCCCCCCTCTGAAGAGGTAACCCTAAAATCTTTTAAGGATTAGATATAAGCTCCCAAATACTTCTGACATTTTTGACCTTTGAAGCAGAGTAGGTTGCTAACAGGCCCAAGGACACTTGGACTAGCCAAGACTGGGTGTTATAAAATCACTATTATCTACCCCACGCCTGCTCTAATCCACACTTTGCACTGCTCTTTAAAATCTTTTAATAGTCCTGTTGTATATGCCTAAATTCTTTAGCATGCCATACAGGATTCCCCTGCATTCTGGTCTCTACATTTTAAATATTTATTTATTTATTTATTTACTTTTTATTTATTATTATTTGTGTTTTGCATGCATGTATGTAAGTACACCTGTGCCATGCAGAACCTGAGGAGGCCAGAAGAGGGGGATTGGATCCCTTGAAATGGAGTTATAAATGGTTGTTAGCCACCATGCAGGTACTGAGAACTGAACCCAGGTCCTCTCCAAGAGCATCCAGTGCTCTTAACTGCTAAGTCACCTCTCCAGCTCCCATTAGTCTTATTTCAAAACATTTCTTTATTCATGTATACTACTGATCCTAGATAACAGATACTTTTTTTTTTTTTTTTGCTTCCCTGCCTTTGCACATTCTGTCACTCCCCCTCCAAATAAGTCAAAATCTTTTTACTTTTCTCTTTCTCAAAGCCATTTAAGTTTCCTTCTCAAGGAAAGATAAAAATCTCCCTTGAACCATGCCCATGCTGACTGATTTAAATAATCTTTTTCAGTCAAACTTTCATTTTGACTTGTGTGTGTTTGTCTGTGTGTGTGTCCCCATGTTATGAAACAAAACAGTTCATGAATTCTAAGACAAAAAAGTAAAAAACTATTACTCTGGGGTTTGTGTCAGAATGCCTTTTAAGTATAAGAAGTCCTCAGAGTACCTTCTTGCTCTAGATATTTAATTAATAAATTAGTCACAAAAGCTCTGAGCAAAATGTAAGCTGTAAGGTGGGTGAACAAAATGTAACCAGCTATTTGGGTGTCTGACATAGGAAGACTTAAGGTCAGCATGGGCTAACCAGCCAGCAGTCTTTAAAAAAAAAAAAAAAAGTAATCAGTTGAAAGTTGGCCAAAACAAAATACCAAATTACATTATTTTCTTTGCTAATAACTGATATGGAGAGAATAATTTTACTTTGAGGGTAGGATGATGGGGGGTGATTATCAGTACTGTGTAAGATAGTAATCGGAAACAAAATAACTAGGTCACAATCACCTGTGGCCACAATTTTTTTTGAAGTTATTACATGAACTACATCAAATTATTTTAATTTTCAAAGTACTCTTAAGAACATTCTAACTTAGAATCCAAGCAAGTTTGTTGCAACTGATAGACTGCTAATGCCTTCCTTTTGTTCCCAGAGGTATGTGCTCCTGTTTTGTCCTGTAGGGATTAACCATACCAAATCAAAGTTGTTTCAACCTTTCATTCTTTTTTCTAATCTACACTAAGCATATACTTTACTCCCCTTGACCTCCAGTGCTGAGGACTGCATCTAAGACCTTGTCATGGCTAGTCAAGTCTCTTCCCACTGAACCATATTCCCCCATTCTGTACTTATTTTCTTACTATCATTTCTCAAGGCTATATCCTTAAAATAAATCTGAAATTCTAACAACACAACCATATCAAAATGTTTAGCTCCATCTAGTATTTTTAAGGGTAAAGGCCTGCAACTCTGTGAGTAATTCTATATCACTTCTCAGACACTGTAAGATGCTTCATGAAGGAAGAATGGAAACAAACTCCAAATTAGACCATTAGGGTATTTTTCCTAATGATTTTCCAAAGCCTAAATGTAACAATATATGTCCTACATTATTTGTGCTTTTAAGTGCATTTTAGCAATATCATGGAGGGTGGGGGAATCTAATCAATATATTCAAGTGTGATTCAAATTTACTTTTGATTCTGTGTCACTATGTGATTCAGCAGCCTTAGTTTTTCAACATGCAAGATGATGCACACCAGCTGCTTTCATCACAAAGACCATATGTGGTGATTAATGAGCTAATGCCTATAATACACTCTTGAAGCCCTAATATAAAGACATTGAATAAACACAAACCACTTTCCCGACAAATTTATAAGAGATGACTTTCAATGCAAAAAGCTTTAAAAGATGTCTATGACTGTATGTCAATAAAATATTACTGCACTGACTGGTTCTTCCCAACAATATTTCAGAATGGGTAATACAAGCTTTATCAAATAATGACACAGATAACTATAAGCTGTGACATATACTATGAAAATGAAGTACAGCACTCCATATGAGAATTATGTGGGGCAGGTCCTTCCACTTCTTTTAGTAGTACTTTTACATTATCACCCTCGTATACATTAGGAAATCAAGCCTTTAGGTTTTTAAGTTAATGAACTTGCCCAAGTTCACACAGCTTCTAAGCGGGAGAAGCCAGGAAACCAGGTCTAATATAGACTATTCTGTCTACTCTTCCTGACTTCTGATGCTGTCTGCACATATAATGCTCTCACTGGCTGCACTTGCTCATTCTCCCTAATAAATGAGGCCTAACATGACTACCCCATTTAAGTCAAACTGAATACTTAGAGATCTCCTCTACCCTCTTCCATTTATTCTGAAGTATTTACCACTTTCTAACACATTAGATATTTTATTTGTTGTACACATTAACAGTGACCCGCTAAGTGTCAAGTTCTATGAAGTTAGGGATCTTTGCTTGTTTTGCTCACAGATAAGCTTCCCCCTGCTCTCAAACAAAACCAAGCCAAACCAAATAAAAAGCAACCCTACATTAGTGACCAGAACATATGCAGTAGACACTGGCTTAGTTTTCCTCTTGAGCTGTAAGAACCTGTTTTAGTTCCCAAAGAACCAAAACAAGACTCCATACCTGAGCCTAGTTTACATTTAAATATTTTAATTTATTCTGAAATTTTATTCTGCTTAAAATGTAGACTGGAATTATGAGAATCATTAAAAAAAAACTAGCCATAATTTAAAAAGGACGAAAACACAAACCATGTCCAACAAGCTGTGAAATGTGAAGGATACAGATAATGATCAGGGGCCAGTGTGAGAGTGCCTGGCCATGTTCTCTGTATTTATATGAACACAAGCCTCGAAGAAACAGAAGAATCAGAGTACAGCTTAACTATCACTCATGTGAAATGAATAGGCCCACAAGGCTTTCAATTTTGGAGTTTTCCTATTTTGAATCATTTTCATAGATTTTAGCAGCTCAGCATTCCTAACCTGAAAGTCAGAAATCCTAAAAGGCTCCAAAATGAGAAAAATTTTGAGTATGATGCTAGCACTCAAAAAGTTGTGCATTTCAGAGTTCAAATTTTTGCACTGGGCATGTTCAACTTGTGTTCCAAAGCAATAATGGTTCTTCAATGTTATGGATTCCCAGAATCCATTTTAAAAAGTGGAAGGTTGGAATGACGATTTTATTATTTGTATGTATGTGTGTGTGTCTTTGTATAAATATGTGTACTTGAAGTGAGGGCATTCTTAGAGTCACGGGATATTGTGAACTGCCCAAAGTGGGTACTGCAAACCAAACTCAGGTCTTTTGCCAGAGCAACAAGTGCTGTTAACCACTGAACCATCTCTCTAGTCTAAGAGTTGCCAAATTTTAATTTTTCCATAAAGGGATATTAAACAAATACAATGATTGTCACTATGACCACCATTATAATCTTATAGAACACTAACATTAAAAAAGGTAAGCTTTGGGGCTGGAGAGATGGCTCAGTGGTTAAGAGCACTGGCTGCTCTTGCAGAGGATGTGGGTTCAATTTCCAGCACCTACATGGCAGCTATCAACTGTCCATTAACTCCAGTTCCAAGGGATCTGACAGCCTCTTCTGACTTCTGTGGGCACTGCATAACACGGGTGTACTCACAATCACACACGTAATATATACAGAATAATTTTTTTTTAAAAAAAGTTTAAGCTTCAGTAAAAAAAAAAAAAAAAAGTACTTTCTTTCAATGAGTGAACTTAAGTTCCTTATAACATAAAAACTGTTCCACATGAATTTCAGATCTTAAGATACTTTTCTGTGATAAAATACTCTAACAAAAGCAACTTAGGGGAGAGAAAGCTTATTCTAGCTCACAGTTCAAGGGTATAGTCTTATGGTAGGGAATTCAAGGTGGCAGGAGCCTGAAGCTGGTCACACTGCACTCACAATGGGAAAGCAGAGCCAATGGATATATGCTAGTGTGTAGTTCGTCTGCTCCTTTCATTCAGTCCAGGATCCCTTGCCCAGGGAGTGAGACCCCTTGAAATTTAATGGGTCTTCCCATATCAATTACCATCATCAAGACAATCCAGAGCCCATCTTCCAGGTGACTCCAGATTCTATCAAGCTGATACCACTAACCATCTCAAGATCTAAGCGTGAAAAAGTACAAATTTTAATCCTTATTGAAGAAGCATACGAACCTATCATAAAAATTTGATCATGGGGATAGAGAGATGACTAAGCAGTTAAGAACACTGGCTGCTCTGAGGACCTGGGTTTAATTTCTAGCACTCACATGGTGGCTAACAACTGTCCCTAACTCCAGTTCCAGGGGAATCTGATGCCTGCTTTTGACCTCTGTGGGCTTTGCATGACCTGGGTGCACTTATATCCATGCAGGCAATACACATAAATTTAACAAAAATTTTAAAAAGTTTGATCAATCTGACATTAAAGTTGAAAGTTCTAAATCAGGTGTGGTAACAACCCCAGCTGTTGGTAGGCTGAGGCAAAGATCACCGAGTCTAAGATCAACCTAAGCAAGAGACTCTTTAAAAAATTAAATGGAGGACTGGAGAGATGGCTTAGCCATTAAGAACACTGACTGATCTTCCAGAGGACCCAGGTTTGATTCCCAGAACCCACATGGCAGCTAACAACTGCCTGGAACTCTAGTTCTAGGGAATTTGATGCCTTCTTCTGGCCTCCATAAGCTTTGCACAACTCAGGTGCATTTACATGCAGGCAGGCAAAACACATACAATAAAAATACACATACAATAAAAATAAATTTTAAAAATTAAACAATGAAATTAATTTAAAATTCATAGAAAAAGTATATTTACGCTGAAACAGTATACTAAAGAGTGGAAAAAGTGTCTTTAAAAATCCAATATTATTCAGAAACTCATTCAAGTAAAAGTGAACTGCTTCTGGTATCAAAATGGTCAATTCAACGTAAAAATTAGAATGGACAGTAGCAGTTGTACTGACTGCAACACGACCAATGGGTGTAAAGAATCTACTATTTTTCTAGCAGTGCTTCTCAGACTTTAATGTGTATATAATCACCTGGTAATCTTACTAGTATTTTTGCATTTGAACCAGTGGATAGTGCCTGAGGTCCTAGATCCCTAACAAATTCCCAGGTGATTCTGATGCTGTTGGTCTAGTATTATTAGGAGTAAACCTGAGTGTAGCTGATCAAGTATTTATACAGGGAGATATGTTTTATACATAGAAACTGTTCATATTTTCTATAAAAATGGGATACAGGATCAAGAAATACTATCCTGGAGAAGTCCTGCATACACACCTACGTAATAGACATACAGGGATACATGGGGTAGTAGTAGCAGTACACACCTCCAATTCCAGCACTGGGGAGGATGAGGCTGAGGATCTCAAGTTTAAGGCCATCCTGAGCTACTTAGGGTCACCCTGCCTCAGGAAGCCAAGACACTGAGATATTTTAAATAATTTGTTAGGGAATTTTCTTGTGAAATGTCAGAGTGTACTTAAACAAAGTCAGACACCAAGGACATCACCAGGTACTGTAATTCTGAGATTTCTGTTGTGCATATGGTTATAGATCAAAACATTCTTATGTGGCACATGACTGCATCTTATATGGCGTTCCTATAGCATTGTTCAATAGCAAACAGAAGCATGGAATAATCTATAGAAACCTGCTACAATCACTCTAGATTTTAAGATAATCAAAACCAAAGTATGTAATATTGACTATAAGAGTAGGTAATTTATTCTAAACACACTGACAGGAAGGAGGCAGGTTAACAGTTGGGAATGGGAGAAAGAATAGGTTTAAGAGAATGTACACGAAAGGGAAACTTCCTTTTTGACTTGCAGTTGTATTTCAACTGAGTGAAAGGTACTTGGATAGCCATTACATTTTATGTCACCAACATGTATCTGGATATGTTGTTTTTCAATCTAGACTAAAGAAAACTAAAATGCAACTGCGGTGTAGACATGTGTCTGGAAGACAGCTTCAAAGCAAAGCACTGAGGTCAAGTCCAAAGACCTGTGTCAAATCCCAGTTCTGCTTCTTGTCTCACTTGAGGCAATTCAAGTAATTAATTTCTGCAGGCTTTATTTCACTTGTGAAAAGTCATAAAACCACACTTTAACTCACAAGGCTAGGGCCAACAAGGCAATGCATATGAGAATTCTTTTTTTTTTTTTTTTTTTTGGTCTTTTTGAGGCGGGGTCTCCCTGTAGCCCCAGCTGGCCTCAAAACTCACAGAGATCTGCCTGCCTTTGCCCAAGTGCTGGGACTAAAGGCTTGCACCACTACACCAGGTGAGAATTCTTGATGGGAAGGAAAAGATGACATCATTTTGAGAACTAAGTGGAAAAAAAATCTTGGTCAGAGTAGAAATAATATCTACCAGTAAATCAATCAATCAAGTCAATAAATCTTAAATTTTCTTATCACTGATATAACACCAACAGTCACTTGAAAAAAATTAAGTTTATCAATTAGTTTAAAAATGTGCAGGTGGCACATTTTACTAGCCATGTATTACAAATGTAGTGGACTGACTCAGATAAGAACAGCATGCTTGGAGTTGTAGACCAGTTTGGTGGCAGACTCTAGGAACAGACACCAATTGCCCAGCTCTACTGTTTATTAAGCTCCTAAGAACATGATCTTGCCATGATACTTTATGGTGATAGTGTTTGTCTCAGGGAAAAAAATGATTGTCAGCTGTCATTTCATTCACATCACAGAATGGGTTAAGATACTTAGGTAAACAAGCCACGTATCAACCAGAGTGCTGCATACCAAGGGACAAAATTAAAACTGCCTAGCCTGCTGAAAATCTAATCCTATCCTTGCCAATTAACCTTAATAACACTGGAGTAGAAGAAAAGAGAGGTCAAAATATGGGTGAGGGTGAGATTCATTCCCTCCTAGATCTGAAATAGTAGTGAAGGCACAGTTTTACCCATTTTCGACTTCCCACAGGATCGCTTTCACTGTTCTTCTCACCTAATGCCAGGACCCCTTCTCCCCAAATCAAATTCACTAACAGGGGCACCAACAATAACGGTAATTATTAAAACACTACATTGGTTATGATTAGACACGTTATCTAACTGGATTCATGTGCCAAACAATGAAGACAAATTCTTTACAAAGGAAATGGTCTTTTTTTGAAAATCCCCATTAATGTCCACAATTGAATGTCATCACAACCCGTACCTGATTTTCTACTCAAGATTTACTAGGTAGTTTCAAACGCCGGTTCATGTTATCCAAAACTTCTCATTACTTAATGAAACCTTAAAAAATGTAAAGAATTATCTTCTGGATCAAGTTTACTGCATAAGAAATAGGGCAGGAATACCTTTCCTAAACTCCCAGCCAAAATTTAAAGGTCACCCTGTGTTCCGTTATTCATCCTTTGCTTACCAAATCTGTTTCACACTGACTTCAATCAATGCACCGTTTATGGAACAAAACATTTCTCTGCTCCTGGCAGAAATCCTACCATGAATTAAGACTCTCAATATTAACAAAACAAAACAAAACAAACCTCAGAAAACAAAAAGCCAAGGTTAGAATCTCTTTTCCGAACGTCCTCCACACATACAACCTGATTTGACACAACTTTCTTGGTTCAGGGTTAAATCCAATTTCAAACAAAACTCAAACTTTCAATTCAAACCCGATCCCCTAGCGTTCTCACTCGGAGATGATGGAAGTTAACCAAACGCAGAGAGAGCCATGAGAGCCGGCGCGGGATACCCGGCTCCAGCTCCCTGCAGACGCACCTAAACCAAGGCTGGCGGGACGAGGATCCTGGGCGCATAGCGTGGGGCACCCGCGGGCGGCCCAGGGGTGCGGGGAGGGAGGGAGAGCCCGACCCCATTTTTGGTTTACCCTTCCTGGCGAGAAGGCCTGAGACCCGCCGGGCACCCCCACCCCCGGAGCTCCGCGGCCACCCGCAAGGCCCCAGGGCGGCGTCTCCCCTCCCGGAGGCCTCGCGG
>NW_008346389.1:2675191-2711306 GCF_000622305.1 Nannospalax galili
GGCCGTGGTCGCCGCCACCCGCACCTCCTCTCCCGGACGACACCCAGGAGCGGGGCTTTCTTCTCCACAGCCTGCTTTCCTACGAGCCTCCTCAGTCCACTAGGCGGCGGGGTTCGCGGCCTCGGTGGGCGGGCGGGCGGCCGGGCAACCGGAGAGTGGCGAGAGGCAAAGGACGCGCAGCCGGCCGGGGCTGGCTTCTAACTGGAGGAAGGTGCCGAAGCTGACCGCGGCTGCAGGCTACAGGCGGGAGAGGAGGGGCCTCTCCCAACTTCCACCAATCAGAAGCCGCTAAGCAGGGTCTCTACGCTACGGAGTCCCGGACTGGCCGAGTGCGTTCGGCAGGAGGCGGGGATTGCGGAAAAGGAGAGCCAATAGGAGAGGAGACTCCCAGCTCCTCCGCCGTAAAGGACTGCCGCGTTCGGGCCAATGGGGAAATTCTGATTTCGAAGAAAGCGGGACTTGCCGGCGGGGTTTGAGGAAGAGGCTGCGCGGAGGGCTAGGCGGTAGCGAGGCTTGGAGACGACCTCGGTGGAGAGTCACGTGTGCCGCCGGAACTGGAACGGCGAACCTGGAGGAACTGCTTCCGGGTCATTGTCACCGGCGTCAACAGCGTGCGGGAACCTCTTTGCTCTTCCCTGGAACTTGTGCGCTGCTTGCGGCTGATGATGAGTTCCCAGAAAGGCAACGTAGCTCGGTCCAGGCCCCAGAAGCACCAGAATACGTTCTCCTTCAAAAATGACAAGTTTGATAAGAGTGTTCAGACCAAGGTAGGCCACTGCCTGTTGTAATGACTGCGACTCCAGGGACAAGTGATGGGCTGGAAGGGGAGAGAGGAACAGAGTTGGCGAGGGCGAGCGTGGACCGCAGCCCATTTTGTCTTGGCTAGAGTGCAACCCTTTCCAAAATGTTCTTCCCACGCCCTTCCTTTAACTGCCTGGGTTCAGTAAATACATCTGATGGTCAGCACACTTAACTGGTTGATTCAAGAGTGGACAGGACACTCCCACCCCATCCAGCCCAATGGTACCATCGCTTATGTCTGGATCAGATCTCTGCAGCCGGAGGATTACGGCTCGAGTGTCTTTTTCCAATTTTTCTCTGCAGCACTATTTTTCTAGGACTCGAAGCCCATCGGTTCTTAACCTGTTGACCTCGCTGTCCTCACCAACAAAATGGACTTTCTCTTTTGTTGAAAGTGTTTTGAAGAGTAAATTATTTGACTTATGTAAAAATGGTTGGTTTGCTGTTTATAAAATTATTTACTTTAGCAGGACTTGTGTAAAATGGAAGAAACTTAAGACAGTTTGGATAACCAGAAGATGTGCGATATCTAAGATTACTACTTTTCTGAGAATTTCTTCCCTTTTCCCACAGCTATAAGGAGTGCGGCAGTCATATTGAGGACCAGCTTTACATTAGATAAAACTGACATTTACAGAAACAGGAGGTCAAATTTCTTAAGTTTGTTGCTTGAAGTATTCAGTAATTTCTGTGAGCATTAGCCTCAAGTGAGGTATCTGGTAGGGTAAATTGAGAGGCTAAGAAGATGATGTAGAAATAGTCTGAGACAAAATAGGTGTTCAGCAAGTGATTAATTTCTCACTTTAGGAAAGCAATCCATCCATAGCATCCCATTCTCTTTTCCTCTTTCTTCATGTTACAAATATTTAGTAAGCACCTATCATGTACAAGGTTCTATGCCCACCGGTGTAGTACAGTGTTCACAAGCATCGACTCTGCCTTTGTGGAGCTTACAGCTTCCTGATATAAACAGTAAGTAAGCGGATGATACGAAATTAAAAATTGGAACACGGGTTGGTAGAGGGAAAGGCAATTCAATAAAGAAGAATAAAGAAGGATATTTTAAATTAAGCCCTCAGAAGATCTCTCTTGTTAGCAGGCATTCAGTCCATAAACCTGCCACCTGGTTTCCTTGCATTTTAAAAGAAATTATGAAATAGAAATTGGTGTAGGAAACTGGATTTATTCACAATTTGGCCAAAACAGTGATGAAGGCAGAGGAGTCTGGTTTCTTCTCACTGCCTTTGCAGCCATCTTAAAAGCTGTAGAGAGCCGTAGAACAGAGACTAGACCATACTTAAATATTACTGTGAGGTAGGAAAATCAGTCCTTTCCTGGCAGGAGAGAAACCTGGGCCTCAGGTTGTCTCAGCTCTGTTACAGTGACGTTTTTTTATTCACGACTAGACAGACAAATATGGAATGTTAGAGACCCTCCTCCCCCATTTTTTTTTTCTTTTGAGACAGGGTCCCACTATGTCACTCAGACTAGACTTGAACTTTTTGTGCTCCAGCTTCAGTCTCCTAAGTACTGAGCAGCTAAGAGAGATGTTTTCTTAGGAAATGTATCTAGAAAAAGCACCTGTTCTCAAATTTGAATATGTTCTAGAAGAGGAAAGAAGCTTGCTTTATACTTTTCCAAAGTATGAAAGATAACTTTCAGTGTAAAACCGTAAAGTGATGCATATCAGGGTTTTTTACACCCCCACCCATTGAGGTTATTTAAAGGGGGCCGCATCTTTATGGCTATTGATCAACAATGTCCTCAGACCATTAATAAGGCTGGAAAGTGTAAAGATCAAACTAGGTATATCTCTTCTAGTTATTTGACTGCAGTGTTGATTCTGTCGGTAGCCTTGTTTCCCTTACTGGAGAAGTAGTGGTATGTAAGGAAAATAACAAGTGCCATGAGACAGTATCCTCCGAACATGACATGGCCAGTGACCTCTTGAACTGTCAGCACCTGTGATTACCTGCAGAACATCTGCATAGGATTGGGTCCAATAATGTTCTGTCATAGAGTGAGAAGGGGCTTATGAGGGCCTCCCTCTCCCTGAGTGTATAAGCTATTAATGGTTGCTGAGAGAGACATTTTCTTCAGTGGTGCTCCTGTAAATAACCCCTTAGCCATGTTCTTGTAAGTGACCCTAATTAAATTCATGGTTCATGGAGCTAGATCTGAGTGGAATCGTTTCTTTGTTGTTTGTGCCCTGTATAGACATCTCTTCATCTCCCCAGAAAAAGTTCATAAGGGCTGGTTTAGCAGAAGAGAGATCAAGCTCTGTCATTGGTTTTGCTTTGGAAAGTCAAACAACTTGCCTGTGACTTTTACACTATAACACTGGGTTAGTACTAGCTCTTCTCGTCTCTCAACTTTTCTGTCAAGATTGTTGTGGGGATCATTACAAAAATATCTTTAAGAAATAGAGATACAGATATGAACAAGCGTAAGTATATGATTATTTATGTGGATCTGCAGTTGCGCAAAGCCCCCCAAAAATTAATTAGAAAAGAAATTCATACTTCTTGAAGAACATTGTAACAACAGAGAAGTTTATAGAGCGTAAAGATTACTTTTCTTGTAGCTGGAGAGCTGACTCAGCAGTTAAGAGCACTGGCTGCTCTTGCACAGGACCCAGTTTGATTCCCAGCACCCGCATGGCAGCTAACAACCATCCATATTTCCATTTCCAGGGTTTCTGGCACTCTCTTCTGTGGGTGCTGAATGACTAGGGTACACTTAAATACATGCAGGGAATACACTCATAAAAAATAAATAAAAATGTGTATGGTAAAATAATTTTTACTCTTTTAAAAAATGTTTGGTACCCAGGCTGGGCTGGAACTTACTGTGTAACCTGGTAGTCCTTCTGCCTGGGCTTTCCAGTTGCTGGGATCAGAGCCCCTGACTACCACAACCAGCTAAGTACGTGCTTTTTGTGGGTTATGTAACATTGAATATTATAAATGTAGAGTGACTTTAATCACTCTCCTATTAATAAGCATTTGAGTTCCTTGCAGTTATTTAGTATGTTTAGAAAGGCTGAGCTGAGCGTGGTGGTACATGCCTATTGTCTGAGCACTGTGATAGCAGTGGCAAGAGAATTGTGAATTTAATGCCAACCTGAGCTATTATATAATGAGACCACATTTACTGCTAAATGCTGAGGGAATAGGACTAAGTAAAATAGAGTTAACACTTTAACCAAAGCTTATAATTTGCTGGGAGAATTGACAGACACTAATCAAATAGTCTTTCAAGTATGTTAATGTGTGGCTGTAAGCTGTGAAAGAAAAGTCCACAGAGAGGGAAGGGAGAGCATTTAGCAGGAAGTCTAGGCGAGTTGAGGAAGGCTCCATTGAGATCTGATGGATAAGTGACATGTAACTAAATGAAATGGGAAGAACATATGCCGTCCTCTAGAGACTGCTATTTCTGTATATATTCAGAAGGATTTTTAATAAGCATTTCCCAGAGTATGGAGTTTTTTGTTTTATTTTTTGTTTTTTGGGTTTATAGGGTCACTTGCTACTTGATATGACAGGAATAAATTTCATCATCAGATTACTTTGAAAATACTATACACTAGTTCTGACTTTGGAGTAGGGGAATATTGTAAATTGGCACCATGCCTAGCTAGCACTGACCGAGATGAGCAAGGCCTGGTAGCACTTACCCTAGTCCAGCACTTGAGGGTCTCAGTGAGGCAGGAGGATTGCGTGAATTCTAGGCTAGCCTGGACTATGTCGTGAGTACCAGGCCATCTGGAGTATATAACAATATGCTGTGAGACAAACAAATCAAAAGCACTGGGATATCTTGCAGCTTAAAAAGTAATTGTTTGACCACAACTTGCTTGGCTGTGAACAATTTGGTTTACAAAATGCCCAATGAGCCAGTATATTATGGCACACACTCATTTTGGGAAACTTGATTGTCACCTTATTATGGAGATGAAAAAAATGGAAGTCTGTGACTCTACTGTCAGAATAACTTTGGAAATATAGTTGTACTGAGAATGGCTTGTATTAGTGTGTTATGCACTCTGCCACTTTGACACACATGACCTAATCTTCAAAATGACCCTGAGATAAATGTTATAATTATCTCATTTTACATACTGGGAAATTAGGGCTTAGGGGAGTGAATGGTGTCCCTGAAGTTACATAATTAGCATGTGGCTGTCCATTAATTAGGCAAGGCTTGTATGACGAGACCTCAGAGGGCAAGTCAGAGCCCTTTTATGTTTGTAGGTGTCCCCCTTCAGTACTGAGAATTCTATCTAGGGCTTCATGAAAAATGTTCTACCATTTGAGCTATATGCTTAACCTCCTAAATAATTAGCATTACAGACCTTTGCCACCAGGCCAGCCTTTTCTTTTCATTGTGTGTGTTTGTAGTAGAAGCAGTGTGGTCCCGGATTTTGGTCAGAGCAGAAATGTGTGAGTCCTGTTGTCATGGCCTGTTTTGACTTGGATGTGTTTTTTTCCCCAGAGGTTGGTGTGCAGGAAGCTTAATCCTTCAGTAAGGTGATGGTGAGAAATGGTGAGGCTTTTTAAGTGATGGGGCCTGGTAGAATTTGACTAGGCCAATAGGGAAATGTTTTACCAAGAAGGAATTAATGTTTTTATGAAGTGAGTTCTCATAAGAGTTGGTTTTTAGAAAGTGAGTCTGTGCTTTGGCCCGTTCTGCACATGGCTGTTCTCTGTTCCATTCTGCTATGTTGTGGTACAGGTAAGGGGACCTTCACCAGAGGCTAAACAGGTGGAAGAGCCAGATACTGGACTTTTAGCCTCTAAAACCATGAGCTAAATATAAATAATAAACTTCTTTGCTTTGTAAAGAATCCAGCCTCAGATATTTTGTTGTTGCAACAATGAAGTGAATGAATGAAACCCCTAAAAATTGTGTGTTTGAAATGTTCTAGGTAGAGTCTCTGCTTACAAGTGCCACTCCTAGAATGTTATATGTCACAGATATGGACAGAGGATATCGTTCCATGTAGAGTGCTTGCCTAGATATGGGCAGGTCAGGAGGGTCTTACCTAATCAATCTGGGCTCCATAGCTGAGGTCTTTCTATTCAGGTAACTTAAAAGCAGATACTTATCAGCTCCTTGTTTGGTCTATGCAAAAAGTGGTCTTAAGCTCAGCATGGTGTGTTTACACGTATACAGCACAACAGGATCCTGTGTTTATAAGCTCCTTTATTACAATAGCCAGAAATGGGAGAAACCTACAAATACCATCACGAAGATATATACACAGAATGTGATTGGTACATACAATGGAGTACTACTCCAACTCTAAAGGAGAACCAGTGATCCATGCAAACAGTGTTGATGAACCTCAGAAACATTTGGAGGGAAAGATACAAAAGAGTATAATGTGTGTGATTCTGTCAGTGGCAATTGGAAGCATAGTTGCCATGACAAGCAAAGGACTGGCTAGAAAGGACACAGGAAATGCTCTAGGGTGATGGAAATGGTGAGGTAACAAGAACGGCCACATTTATCCCTTCTCATTTAATTCTGTATTTAAAGCTCATACATGACAGTGATATAAGTTTACTCTTCGTTTTAAGAAATAAGCAGCGGTTGATGAGATGGCTGGAGTGGAAAGGCACTTGCCGCCAAGCTGAGTTTGATCTCAGAACCTACATGGTGGAAGGAGAAAACTGCCTCCCACAAGTTGTACTCTGACCTCCACATGTGCACCTTGGCACATGTGTGCACACACACAAATAGTGCAGCAATAGACTATTTACCATTCTGAAGTACTGAACTTCTGTTTGCTTTCTGCTTTGGCAAAGTTACAGAAACATTACCTGTATTTAACTTTTTTGAAAAGCAAACTATCTTATTTAGGAATAAAACAAGACAAGTAAACAGCTTAACAAGTGTTGAATATCTTCTCCATTTATCAGTAACAATAATGTTTCTAATATATTTTCTGTTTTTTTTCTTCCTTTTTGTACACTTTCATCTCAAAGTCCAGCAGTGACAGCTGAGATTGCCCCTCTCTGTGAGGAACACATTGTAATCCCACAGGGATTTTGTGCATGAGTGTCTAAGCCTGGCCACTGTAGTGATGCCATAGAATTACAGAGTAAGATTGTGGAAAAACCTCACTGCACTATTGATAAATTCATTTTTGCTTAGGTACTTTGGAATTGAATATTATGGGATCTTCATCCTGTCTTCCTCAGCCCAGAAATGTTGAGCTGTGGAGCACAGTCTCAGATTAGTCCGTGAATGACGCAGTGCTAGTCATGGGAATAAGTGTTAGTTCTCCATCAGTGGGCATTAGCAATTA
This sequence comes from Nannospalax galili, assembly GCF_000622305.1. Lineage (NCBI taxonomy): Eukaryota > Metazoa > Chordata > Mammalia > Rodentia > Spalacidae > Nannospalax > Nannospalax galili. The sequence continues at coordinate 2,682,306 of NW_008346389.1, forward strand.
GGAGGTAAGCCGGTGGGTTGCCAGTGAGCAACACAGTTGAGCAGATCCAGGATCTCCACAGAATCCTAACCCTGCTTAAGTCCAGGTCCTGCTTTCTGTTTCCACTACCATATCTAACAGACTACCTGTGCCTGTCTCCATATACTGTACTTTCTTACTGCAACAATTAAATGCCCATCTCTACCTGTCCTAGTGCAGTTTCTGTTGCTATAATAAAGCACTTTGGCCAAAAGTAACTGAGGGGAGGAAAGGATTTGTATGGCTTAAACTTCCAGGTCACAGTCATTCATTGAAGAAGTCAGGGCAGGAACTTAAGCAGGAACTCAAAGCAGAAACCATGGAGGAACACCTCCTGTTGACTTGTGCTTAGCCAGCTTTTCTGTACAGCCCAGGACCATCTCCCCAGGGAATGCTGCTGCCCACAGTTGACTGGGCCGCCTACATCAATTAATAAGACAGTTCCCCCACAGACCAATCTGATCTGGGAAATCTCTCAATTGATACTTCCTTCTCAGATGGCTCTAGGCTGTGTCAAGTTGGCAGCCAAAACCAACTAGGATGCTCCCTAAGGCGAATCCTCCTTTTGTTCCCTAGTTCACCCTCTCTTACCCATTTTAAGAACTCGAAAGCACAAGATTTCTCAGTTACCCATGCACCTTGCATCATCAATTTTTAAAAATTATTAATGGGTTATTACAGTTCCTTTAAAGATCTACCTTAGGAGGGGTTGAGAATGTAGCATGGTTAGCAGAGTGCTTCCCTTGCACAAAGCCCTGGGTTTGATCCTGAGCACCCCATAGATTGGGTGTGGAGGCACATGGCTGTTATCCCAGCTTTTAGAGAGGTGGATAAAGAAGGATCAGAAGTTCAGGGTCATCCTTGGCCACATATGCTAGCTAGCTGAAGCCACACTTAACAGGCTCATTGATCTAAGTGGAAGTGTTGGTTAAAATGCCTTTGGGGTAAGGGGTGGGTGCTTGAGAGATGACTCAGTGATTAAGAGCACTTGCTGCTCTTGCGGAGAACCTGGGTTTGTTCCCAGCACCTGCATGATGGGTCACAGCCACCTGTTACTCCAGTTCCAGGTGATTGGACACCCTCTTCTGGCCTTTGTTGGCTCCTGCACACATGTGATACGCATCAGCTGACACAGGCTCACACACATACACATACATTTAAGAAAAAATAGATGTTTTTAAAAAGCGTCTTCCGGGGGCCAGTGGGTAAAAGTGGTGCTGCGCAAGCCTAACGAACTGAGTCCAGTTCCTGGAACACATGTGAAAGTAGAGAACCAGCTCCAGAGAGCTGACCTCTGGCCTTTCCACATGCATAGTAATGCACATATACCTACACTCTGACACATACATCACACACAATAATAATGAAATTTAAAAATGTAGTCTGAGTGGTCTATTGAGTGGTTCATCTGTCAATATAGGTTAGAAAAAGACAAACCAGTCTAGTGAGGGAGGTTGAAAATGGGGTTTGAAAATGAGGCTGTGCCTTTGTGGGGATAGTCGTTAAAGGAAAAAGCTCTATCTATTGCTCGGTTTTGCTGTGAACCGAAGACTATCACGATATGAACTCTATTGCAAAAAATCATCATACGCAGTCCTCATCTTAAACATTATCTGAAAATAAGCCCTCATTCAGTTCAGACCACAGCTTAAAACACCATCTTTGTAATTCCAGGTTTCCATCTCCAGCTCGGCCATCCTGCTAGCTGCAGAATTCAGTGTTTGAGGACCTGCTTGACCCCTGTCTTTGGTATCTGAAAGGATTGGAGTGAAGCAGAAGGTGGAGAGGAAAGAACCCCTATTTTCCCCCTCCCTTTTTCCCCCAGTGGTGTTCTCCAACATCATTAATGACCTCACCATTTACTCCGTCCTAAAACCCAAACTGTAAGGTCATCTTTGACCTTTGGCCCTTTTTGGCCTTCATGTTTCAGCTGACAACAAACACTTCAATTTTCATAATTTAGAACTTACCAGTTTTTTTATTTATAGCCTATCTTAGAGTATAATAGATACAAAAACGAGGAGTGTATATTTTGGGGGGTGTATTTCCATGTGTGTGCACAGGTGTGCCTGCCTCTTCCTGAGTGTGAGGAGGCCGGAGGTCAACTTCAAGTATCTTTATCTACCACTCTATATTTTGTTTGTTTGTTTTTTTGAGACAGTTTCTCCCTATAGCCTTAGATGGTCTGGAACTCACTATGTAGACTAGGCAGGCCTCATCTCACAGAGATCTACTTGCCTCTATCTCCTGAGTGCTGAGATTAAAGGCATGCGCCACCACGCTTGGCTCGCTCTTTACTTTTTGAGACAGGGTCTTTCACTGAACCCAGAGCCTACCATTTTGGCTAGACTTGTTGGCCATCAAGCCCCAGGAAATGGCTGTCTGTCCCCTTAGTGCTGGGTTACAGGTGCACACTGTTATGCCTGGCTTTTACATGGGTGTGGGGATTAGAACTCAGTTCCTCATGCTTGTGTGATGAGTTCTTTACTCACTGAGCTATCTCCCGAGTTCCAGATTTTCTTTTTATCCTCATACCAAGGCTGGGTATCTGCACACAGAAGGTATTCAATAAACATGGTACATATGACTGTGTTAAGTGCTTTGATAATAAAGGATAGCACCATTATAATTCAGAAATGAAAGGGTAATAACTGATGAAATATTATCCTCAAAGAGAAAGTAGATCTTGGGAATTGGAGTAAAAGGTAAGCGGAGTAGAATGTGCTGGAAGAATCTGTGATATATCAGTTACTTTTCTGTTGCTGTGACAAAATTACCTGACCAAAACTATTTAAAGGATGAAAGATTTCTTTGGCACACAGTTTCAGAGGGATTCCATTCCAGTACATTGTGGCAGGGAAGTCATGAGGAAAGCAGCTCAGTTCATGACAGCTGGCATGTGTAGTGGCAATGCCTCACAACAGGGCAGATCAGGAAGCAAGAGAGCAGCCAGAAATGGGAGCATATAACTTTCAAGATCCCATTCCTAATGACTACTTCCACCAGCCAGACCCCACCTGGTAGTTTAATCTGAAAATGAAGCAAAGTAAAAAGGATCCACTAAGAATATTTCCTTGCAATCTTTGGAATAGGCTTTGAGGAAGAATTCCTGATACATTGGAAGCTTCTCAGATAGACTCATGTAAATGAATAAAGATCCAACAGTCTGTGAAGATTGATGGATTTTTTTCCATAACAAGAATACAACATTTATGCTTATTGCCAAAGTGAAGATAATACATTGTTAGGTGACAAATGAAGGCCTCTGTTTAAGTGCTTTCAAGGGCAAGAGCAGTCATTGACTGAGATATTTTTACTGAAAGGAGAAATGACTGCATTAAGTTTAAGCTGTGAGTTAAATTCTTGTACCATCAGTTTTAGCTGTCATTCTTATGTGTGGTCAGTTTGTTATTAAGAATAAAGACAAGTTGAAGTGTATTCATTGGGTAGAGAAAAAAATTCTGTTAATTTTGGTCAGATTTCAGGTGTGGGCTTTTGGAAGTTTTGGCCCAAAGTATTAAGCCCTTGTTTAAGGCCTTTTCTGTAGTGGCAACACTGATTTTGGAGCCAAAAGATTTAGGCCATATTCTCTGATATTTACTAGCTGTGTGATCTTGAACAAATAACTTAAATCTCATCTGTACTGTAAGTGTTCAGTAAGGTTTGTGGAAATGCCCATCTCACACCTGACATAATGTTAAACATTTTGTTAGTCTGCACCTTTGTTGTATTAAGATGTTCACTGTGCCCATTTGCCATCCTCTCAGATATGCTTTTCCTGGTTTGTCCTGCTTGGAATACCTCTCCTTCACTGTCATAGTCATTGCCTTCCCCTTACGTACATATAGTGCCTGTCTTAGTAGTTACTGGTGTATGTGTCTTGACTTCTTTCTCTTTGTCACACACATGCACAAATGCTATCTATCTCCCTGTGACAGAGACTCAAGCATTTTTAAATTACTGATGATGTATAATGTGTACCCTGTAGCAGCAGTGCTGTGAGGTGACATGAAAGAATGGAATCATGGACGTACTATAATTGATGACTGATCTATATGAATCCACCTGTCTGTTGAGCCTCTCTTATGTGCCAAACACTGACAAAGATAAGTAGGATATGAATTCTCCACCTAGGAATCTCAGTCTAGTAACCAAATTTAAAAGTGGAAAGAAGTTACATGTGTGGCATTTTTATGTAGTAACTTCTATTAAAGTATAGCTTGTATATAGAAAAGTGTATAGATCATGACACAGTTCAGTGAATTTTCACAAAGAACACACTCATTTAACTACTTAGACCAAGAAAATGTCACCGGTTTCTCCCAGTCAGCATCAGCCCCTTTCTCCTAGGAAATATCAAGCATTTAAAAATAAACTTTGAAAATAAATAAATAAATAAACTCTGAGTCATAACTTGGGAGACAGGGGGACATACAGAAATAGTGTTCGAGGATTTGGGAAAGCATCCTGATGGGTCTTCACTGTTTGTATGTACATTGCGGTTTCAAATAATTCTTTGAGCTAAAAGAAATGAGTGTGATTTAATTTCTAACAGTGACTAATTTGGTCCTTTTATAAACTTGTACTTTCCCACAGTGTTGGAGCTGATTACCTCCCCTGTAGTCCTAATTCTCTTGTAATTTCCCTACATCTTCATGATGTGAATGACAATCAAAAACAATCTACAGTGGATATTTCTTTGATATTTTATCAAGTTTATTTCTAGTTGGGATAATTGTGTTTATAAAATTAATATAATTATTCAAATTGTCCTTTGGAACTCAGTGGTATGGTGTTTTTGCTTGGGTAGAGTCATATGCTGTTAACAGGAAGTATTATAGATGATGGAGCTATTATGTGTTATAATTTTAAAATTATGGCTCACAGCAGTAGAATTGTATTATGTTACTCAAACCAAGTTTTGAAGGTCATTTGGCATTGTAGGTCATTTGCAATATCATGGATATGAAATACCAAGCTAAGCTAGGGATTACTTTAAATGTTTTGTTGTTCTGTGGAGATTTGTGTATTAGTAAATTCTCAACCCTTTCCTACCAGGTGGCTGACTTGTTTGTCTTGAAGTTACTCATGTTGCTGAAGTCATCAATTTGAGTAATGTAATTGACATCATGGTATATACTTGTGAATGTGACTGTTCCATATACTATCATTAACCTTTATCAGAAGATACTATAGTAATATGTTACCAGGTTTCTTATAAACCATATGATATAATGCTACATACATATAGTTTTTAATAAAGTTAGAATAGTTATATGGGGTTGTCCTAGTTTGTTTCTTCATTGCTGTGACAAAACGCTCTGACCAATACCAATGTGGGGAGGAAAGGGTTTATTCAGCTTACATCTCCCAGGTCACAGTTCATCCGGGAGCCCAAGGTAGGAGGATCTCAGGGCAGGAACCTGGAGGCAGGAGCTGGAGCACAGGCCATGGAGGAACGCTGCTTACTGGCTTGCTCCCCTGGCCTCTGCTCAGCCTGCTTTCTTACGCAACACAAGCCCACCCTCCCGTGGGTGGCACCCATCGTGGGCTGGGCCTTCCCACATCACTCAACAACCAAGAAAATGCCCCATGGACATGGTCACAGGCCAGTCCAATGAGGCAATTCCCCAATTGAGGCTCCTTCAACCCAGGTGTGTCAAGTTGACACTAAAGCTGTCCAGCACAGGGGTAAATTGTCATCTGTTACCTATATAAAAGGAGGCATTGTAGTTACTTTTACATAAAGTACTGTTGCTTGAATTTACATGCCATATTTTTATTAAACGATGGGCAGTTATTTGGACCTCTTATGATCAGCTGCTTCCTTGGATATTTAAACAAATTCCTGGCTTACTGGGGTTTTTAACTTTAATTTAAAGTTTCCCTAAGGACATGTTTATTAAGGCTTGCTTTTGGCTGCCTCGGAAAAAAAAAAAAAAAACAGTCAAATTTTACTAATGTTTCTAATTCAAAATGGCTGACTGAAAACTTTCTTTATTTCCCCACAAATTTCAGTGATAAGATAGAAGAAAGCTGTAACTTTAGAAAATTGCTAAGATGCTTCTAGCAAGAAGATTATGGAAAGCCTGAGGACAACCTGGACTTAAGCCTCTGAAGCCAAGAGGCAGAATTCCTCTGACTATGGCATAGAGAGCTAGGAGGAGGAGGTAGAATTCTGGAAAACTGGACGTACACTTGAGTAGGACTCTTTTAACAGAGTTGGTGGCTTCTAACCAAGTTCATGTCATTCATAAGACGTGGACAAGTTGCTCTTTATACAGCCGAAATGTAGAGACCCCTATAATACATATATTAAACAGATAAGCACAAGTCCAGTCTTTATAATAAAAAAGGGAATTTATGATGTAAAACAGATTGACTTAAGCTCTTCAAACTCAACAGTGTACAACTCTTTAATATAGATGCATATTGGAAGTCAGGATTTTTCTAGTCAGATGTCAGTGTAAAGCAAAGTCAAAGTCTGTTGGGAAAACAACTGTCTAATATAAGAATGCTGTGACCAAAAGGTAGGCAGTAATCCTGGTAGGTTTTTGGTCCTAGAGCTTAACAAGGAATGTGTCCATGCCTCCTCTACAAAAGAAAGCAAAATGAGCTGTGTTTTACCTTATCAATCAGAGACAAGGATTATCATATTTGGATTCACTTCCAGGGCAGCAATGATTCTCAGCCATCGATGCAGCACTACCAAGTAGACCGTTCTGTAATGATGCAAGTAGTCCTTAGCCATGCTATCAAGTGTGATAACTGTGTGCCCCTACTGAGCACTTGATATGTGCTCACTGAAACTGAGTTGAACTTTAATTTCAGTTCATTTAAAGTAGCTGCTTTTAGACAGAAGCAACTATATTGGATAGTACAAATCTACACTCCAATTCATAGATGTGAGCAAATTAGTAAACAGCACTAAGCTTTTTAGGAAATCTCCAACCATAAGTTGCACAACTGAGGACTTCATACTCTGTGTCCAGGTAGATGAGCTGTCAGGACACTAGAAAAGTACTTTAAGAAGGTGTGATTGATTGTATGAATGATTAAAATGTTCTTAAAATGCATAAAAAAGGACAAAGTTCTGTAAAACAAATAAAATGGTGTGTTAGTTGCCTGAATTTAAAAGTAAACCTTTTTTTTTTTGAGCTGGGGACCTAACCCAGGGCCTTGTGCTTGCTAGGCAAGCACTCTACCACTGAGCTAAATCCCCAACCCCAAAAGTAAACCATTTTTGATGGTACTGGGGATTGTACCTAGGACTTGGTTGCATACTAGGCAAGCACCGTACCACTGAACTGAACCCCTAGCCCCCAGGCCAGCTGTATGACAACACAAGGCTGAAGAAAAACTGTGTTTCTAATTTGGGAGAGAGACTAAGCCCAAATTGTCTAAAACCTGGTCAAAGTCCAACGTAGGAAATGGAGCTTGAGATGTGGAGGATCCAGCTAAGAAATCTACTTGTCCAAAGGAAATCCAGAAGGCAAGGAAGGTAAAAGTTTCCTCAACAGCTAAAGAAAAATCTTAGACTTCAGATAGAAGGGTTCTGTCAAGTGCTTTACAGGAATATTGCATAAAAAAAATGGTATGTCATTATGCAGAATCCTGTAGGCTTCAGGTTTCCCTTCCTGCTCAATAGGTCAGTGACTACAGAGGAGTCTTTTGGATTTATTTTTTTATTTTATTTTATTTTTTTTGTCTTTTTGAAGCAGAGTCTCCCTGTAGCCCCAGCTGTCCTAGAACTCACTATGTAGACCAGGCTGGCCTCGAACTCACAGAGATCTGCCTGCCTCTGCCTCCCAAGCACTGGGACTACAGGCGTATGCCACCACATATTTCTAATTCTTTATAGTGCTGAGCTATGGCTTAGACGTCAGAGCTAAAGAATCACCCGGAAATAAGGCATAATGGTATATGCCTGTAATCCCAGCATTTGGGAGGCTGAGACTAGAGGATTCTAAATTCAAGGCTAGTCTGTGTTGCTACATAGCAAACCTTGTCTGAAAACTTGAAATGTAATGCTGTTGCTGTTATATTGAACAATGAAAAAGGAGCCAATGTCTTGAAAGTTAAAAAAAAAAAAAAAAGTTCTAGATTTCAACTCAACCCAAAAGTTAAAAGAAGAAATACAAATTGAAGATCTTATCTGTTTAGGGTAATAGAGACGCCATAGAGAGGAAGTAGCAGTATTGCCATGGCACTTTAAGTCTGACTACCCACTGCTGCTTTTTATCTGCTAGGCAACATGGAGATGAAGGTAAGAACGCATATTAGCTTTGTCGGGTTGATAGTCTAGCCGGAGCTGTAAGAGCACTTTCTAAGAAGCACAAGTGGGCAAAATCCTAATTTCACTCAGATCTTTTTCTTTTCATTTTACATTCATTTATTTATTTGTGTGTGTATGCATGTGTTTATGTATGTGGGCACATGTGTACCACAGCACCTCTGTGAATGTCAGAGGACAACCCATGAGAGTTCATGAGATTGTGATTCTCTCCTTCCACTGTGTTGGTCTTGGGGACTGAACGTAAGTCATTAGGCTTGGTGGCAGGTGCCTTTAAAAGATGAGCCATCTTACTGTCCCAAGAGCTGCTTCTCAAGATTTATTCATTTTGTTTTTTGAGTATATGTATGTATGTGTGTATGTCTCTGTAGATCTGTGTGGGTTTGAGCACATGAGTGCAGGTATCTGAAGAAACCAGAAGAGGGCATTGGATTCCTTGGAACTGGAATTATAGGCAGTTATGAGCTGACCCATGTGAATGCTGGGAACCAAACTCGGGTTCTCTGCAAGAGCTGAGAGAGCTCTAAATTTCTAAGCCAGCTCTTCCCTAAGAACATCTTATAGTTAAAAAAAAAAAAAAGTTTTACAGCTAACGTGAGGATTAGAAATGAATTTTCTCCTTTTTCCTTTTTTTTTTAACTTTGAGACAAGGTCTGTAGCCCCAGCTGGCCTGGAACTCACAGAGATCTGCCTGCCTCTGCCTCCCCAGTGCTGGGATTAAAAGTATATGCCACCACACCCAGCAGAAATGAATTTTCAATTCAGATAGTAAAGCATAAGGAATTGAAATACTAGGCTGCAGCTATGTCTCAACTATAGAGTGGCTTGCCTAGCATGCTTGAGGCTTGGAGTTCAAACCCTAGCACTACTAAGAAGAAAAAAAGTGGAACTAAAATATTGTTTCTGTATCTTAGCATTTAAATCATGGGATGTGTCTGCTATCTGAGTCATCTCATTTGTCCCTCATCAAGTCACATGCCTTTCAGGAAGGGCTGAAGCAAGCTGGCTTACACATTATCTTTCCTGGCTCTGCTTGTGGTTGAACCTCATTCTCGTTTTACCTTCTCTCTGTAGCAGTACTAGGGAGGCAGAAAGAAGAGGAGTTGTGTTGTAAGTTGTCACCGCATCCATGTAGACTTTGATCTGAAACCTTTCTGTGACAATGGTCACAGAAAGCATAAAAGGCCTTTTCTATTCTGTCACGCCTTAAAGACTTGCCATAAGTAATAGGGATACTTTATTCTATAAGGGTGAGGTTCAATGAAATGTAGTTTTTGAGTCTTCAAGGCTGTGAATTAGCCTAGGTCTATTGTCTAAATAAATCCTCCTGAAAACCCAGTTTGAAGAAGCCAGCCAGTTATCCTCTTATTATATTCTTTTAAAATTCAAAAAATGTTAAAAAAAATTTTTTTAAAGACAGGGTCTCATAATGTAGCCCTGCTAATCTGTAACTTGCTGTGTAGACCAGATTGACCTTGAATTTACAGAGCTCTGCCTCCCGAGTGCTGGGATTAAAGGCATCCGCCCCCCCCCATGCCTGGCCTTAATCTCTTATTTTAAGCACCATATTAAATCTACAAACATATTATTTGCTCTTCAGTTTTATTTTATATGCATTACTTTAATCTTCCCAACTGGGTTTTGAGCACCATCAAGGAAGGATTGGACATCATACATTTTCCTGAACCTTTGAGATGCCTCCTGGAGTGCTAAGTACTTAGCTGAGTACTAGCTTATACTTTTTTGAGCCATTCCTATAGACAACAGAGAGATGGTCATGATGTGTGCTATATTTAATTCTTGACACATTTATAGCTTGATACGTAGGAAGGAGTCCTGATCTTGGAGTCATAGAAACATCAGGAGTCTGGCTACTACTGTGGCTGAGTCACTCTTTATATAACCCTGGGTGAGTTACATCTACACTCTGTAAGTTAGAATAACATTAAGTCACAGTACAACTTTCTTCACTGCGCACAGGATGATTTGAGCATACAGTGAAGAGGATTGTAGGACAACCTCCAGAAACAAGATGTTCTAGTGTCATATTTTATTATATGTGATTTGTATTCTTTTTTCAAAATATGCTTTTATTTCTTAGCTTTTCATATTCATGTCCTCAATAAACATCTTTGTTCTATTTCTGATTTAACAGTGGGAAAAAGATAATCTGAAGGTTATGGAAGTCATATGTGAAAACTGAGCTATAAGCCAAATGAATCATAGTATAAGCCTAGTTTCCCCCCTCAAGTGATTTAACTCTTTAATCCATTGTCAATGTAAATAGATTATTCTAGTGACATATTAAGATGATCAGAGCAAGGCAATTATTTTTAAAGACGTTAGCTAGCTTCTAGGTGGTAATTGCCCTCTTATTCCTGCCCCCAAGTATATGACTTAAAATACAGATTTATTTTAAAGATAAATCATTTAGATTGTAGCTGTGTCCAGTTACTGTGCTTCAAAGAGTTAAATTCAAAGATTCTTAAAGTATTTCATTAGTAAGGAAGGGGTATTCTTTTTTGTTGAATGCCTGTCTGACAGTGGTCACTAGTTTTGTCTCTTTAAAGATCACTAACTTGGGGCATACCTTACTGGTTGGACAAGATCTCAAGTTCTGACTAACTTCTAATGAGTGGTTATAAGGGCATGTGTGTTGCCTTGTGACACTACACGGTTGCTGCTTGAGCTGGGCTCTTTGCATTCCAGTTGAATTGCACACGGGCTAGCCCAGGTTGCTTACCATTAGTGACCCTTCATTGTTTAGACCACAAAGGATTGAAATTCTGTGAACAGCATGGTGGACAGGTAAAAATTCTTCTCTTGTTTTGTATTCTTTAACGAGTTTTCTATGTACTGCAAAGGTTACTTCAGAAACAAGCTAACAGGCTTGGCCCTATTTGCAAAGCAGTTAGTATACCAGTGTTAGAATAAAGTTATGATACTACACAAGTTAAAACCTATCCTGCAAGATTGGATGTGTAGGGTTTCTTTGTTTTGTTCTTAATATTTTGAAGAGCTTGGAAGTTGTAGGGGGCCACTTTTCACTTCTAACTTAATTGCCTGCTCTAAGCTAAGAAGCATCTTTTTACAAGTTTGGCCTCTGATGCTCCGGATTAATTTTGTAACCTCAAGTAAATCTCTTTAATTCTCTGAACCTCAGGTTTCTCATCTGTAAAATGAAGGTAATTATGCTGACCACTAGCCACAGGAATGTTGTAAAAATAGCCCGGAGAATTTTTATAAAGGATTAGACATGTAGTTTATAAATTTATGGTAGAAAGTTTTTCATATTCAAATTATTTAGTTCACTGTTATGTTTATAATGTAAAAAGTACTAGTTTCATAGTTGCTGTGGTTTGAATGTGAAATGCCCACCCTAGGCTCATGTATTTGAACACATGGCCCCAAGCTGGTGCTGTTTTGGATCCTTGTGGAACCTTTAGGAAATGGAGCCTCATTGGAGGAAGTGGGTCACTAAGAGTGGGCCTTGAGGTTTTATGGTTTGGCCTTACTTCCTGTCTGCCCTCTGCTTCCTGCTGGCAAGATGTGAGGAGAGGCAACCTAGATGCACAGTCCTGCAACCATGGAGCTGCCTGCCTCATGCTTTCCCCTCTGTGATAGTCTGTAGCTCTTTGAACCATGAGGCAAAATAATCCCTTCATTACTCAAGTTGCTTCGTGTCAGGTATTTGGTCACAGCAACAAGGAAAGAAATTAAGGCAGTTATCTGTGTGAATAAATAATATTGAGACACCTGGCCTGTGTGCAACAATGTCTTCTGTAAGTAAAATCATTCAAAGACTGGTGTAAGCAAAAGACCATTGAACAGAAACACAAACAGCTAAGCTTGGGGTTATCTTATAAGGATAGTAGAAGATCCCTTGAGAAGATAGGAACTTACACACATAGAAACACACACACACACACACACACACACATTTTTGATATCTCTTGTCGGGAGATTATATAACCTGTTTTCCCTGCCCTTCTTAGTCTCCTGTTAAGTTGTGTCATTTATGGATAAGATGAGGCTACATATGGCTATATAGACAGTAGAAACAAAAACAAAGGTTGAGAATTGCTGATCTAGAAATTGCCCATATTTCTTGGCATGTTCCTCATTTTGGAGTGTGGATACAAGATATAAAATTAGAAAAGAATTGCAGAGAGGAGGGAAAAGAGGTGTTGAGGGAAGGGAGAGGAGGGCAGTAGGACACATGAGACAGTGGACATGGAAAGAGAATGTAAACACCAGCAGTACAAACAAACTTCACGGAAATGAACACCAACATGCTCTGAGTCATTATAGTCAAACTGATGGGATCCCAAGTAGCAAGAAAGAAGTAATGTCACATACAAGAGATCCTCAGTAAGATGGTTCAGTGGTAGTGGTCTGATATACTCAGACTGTTGAAGGAAACAGTTGTCACAAAGATGCCTACGTCCAGCAAGACTGGTCAGTCATCAAAAGGAAAGGATAAATTAAGACATTCCCCAAGAGACTGGAGAGATGGCTCCATGGTTGACAGCACTGGCTGTCCTTACAGAGGACCCAGGTTCAATTCTCAGGACCCACATGGTAGCTAACAACAGTCTGTAACTCTAGTACCAAGGAATTCAATGTCCTCTTCTTGCCTCCATGGGCATTGCATGCATGGATACTCTTACATGCATGCAGACAAAACACTCATACATGATAAATAAACAAAAATGCTGAGGGAGTTTGCTGCTAATAGATCTGCTATGCAAGAAATGCTTAAAGAGATTCTGGAGATTGAAATGAAAGGATCCTAGGTAGCAACTCAAAGTTATATGATGAAAGAAGGATTTTAGCAAAGATAATTTCACAGACACTTAAAAAACTAGCATTGTAAAACACTGGCTCTATTTTTTGTTTTCTATGTAAGATAATATATTTTAGAAACCAGTTATTAGTCTAAAATCTATCTGGTCTGTAATTCATATTTGCTTTCTATATAACTAAAGAAGGTAATAATTCTTAATTTATATTTTTGGACATGCAATGTATAAAGAAGTAATTTTGTTACATCAACTGAAAGGGATTAGGAATTGAATTTAAAGGAGCCCAGTAGCTGTATGCTGAACTTTAAACTGTTGTAAACTTGTCTAATCATTGAACTTTGGGTTGTTAAATGTAATCCCCACAGTGACCACAAAAACAATTGATAGAGTATACACAGAAGGAGGGCTGGGGAAATGACTCAGTGGGTAAAGTACAAGGATGAGGACCTGAGTTTGGATTCCCTACAACCCATATAAAAGCCAGGTGTGGCAGCGCACGTCTGTAACCCCAGCACTGGGGAGGCTCAAACAGGCCAGACAGTCTATCCAAAATAACGAGCTCCAGGTTCGATGAGAAACCTGTCTAGAAAAATAAGATGGAAAGTGATAGAGGAAGACGCTGGCTAGTGACCTCTGGCCTGCACATATGCACACAGGAGTGAGTGTACTGCACACATATAACACATGCACACATACACATATTAAATATAAATGTATATAAACACAAAAATTAGAAAAGAATTTAAACATTTCACTTAAAAAAAATCAACAAAACACAATAAAAAATAGAAATGAGGGTCCAACAACCCACTCAACCAAATAAAAATCTGTAAAGCATATAGAAAACAAAATGACAGAAGAAAATCCCTCCTTACCAGTATAATCATTTTAAGTGTAAGTGAAGTGCCAGTTGTGGTGATATAGGCCTGTAATCCCAGCTACTTGGGAGGCTGAGTCAGGAAGATTGCCAGTTCATCGCCAGCCTAGGTTAGAGTGAATTCAAGGCCACTTAGTGAAATCCTTTTTGACAATAGCAAGGAAAAAGCTGATGATACAGCATGTGTAAGGTTCAATTAGTGAAAAATAATAAAATAAAACTATACGGGTTAAACTCTTCAATCACGGCTGGGCATGATGGTGCACGGCTTTAGTCCCAGCACTTGGGAGGCAGAGGCAACGAAAAAAAGAAAGAAACTCTTCAATCTTGGGCGGGGCCCATGCCTTTAATCCCAGCACTGGGGAGGCAGAGGCAGGCGGATCTCTGTGAAGTTCAAGGCCAGCCTGGTCTACATAGTGAGTTCCAGGACAGCTGGGGCTACAGGGAAACCCTGTCTCAAAAAGACCAAAAAAAAAGGAGATTAGTAAAATGGATTTTTTAACTGCCTAACTTAAAAAAGCAACAACATAAAACACAGTGTAGCATGCACATGCACGTGCACACATACTTTAATACTTTAATAAAGATTTCATAAAACAATTTTCATCCTTATAGCAAGAGGGCACACTCAGAGTTTTTACTCTATTCTAATTCATAAAAACTGACTTCTGCCAGGTGTGGTGGTGCATGACTTTAATCCCAGCGCTTGGGAGGCAGAAGCAGGTGGATCTCTGTGAGTTCAAGGCCAGCCTGGTCTATGTAGTGAGTTCCAGGTCAGCTGGGGCTACAGAGAGACCCTGTCTCAAAAAGACCGAAAAACCAAAAACCAAAAAACCCTGACTTCCCAGTACACAAATGATCTCATTAGCAGTTTGGAAACATCACTCTGACTCACAAGTTCTAACTTTATTGTGCATAAAATTTGCCTCAGAGCCTGGTAAAATTCAGATGCCTCTGCTCTGGAAAATTTTCTCTTCTCAAAAAGACCAAAAAAAAAAGGAGATTAGTAAAATGGATTTTTTAAAATATAATTAAAAAAATGTGATCCAACTGTGTGTTGCTACCAGAGACTCACTTAAGATTCAAAGTCATCAATAGGTTGAAAGTTAAAGGATAGAAATAATAGTTCATGCAAGTATTAATTAAAAGAGAGCAGGAATGACTTTATCAGTGTCAGACAAGGTGGACTTCAAATCAATAAAATTTACAAGGGACAAAAGATGTTGCATTAAAAAATTAATGTGGGGGGCTGGAGAGATTGCTCAGCAGTTAAGAGCACTGGTTGCTCTTGGAGAACACCCAGGTTCAACAGTTTCCAGCACCCATAAGACAGCTAACAGCTGTCTGTAACTACAGTTCCAGGGGATCCAATGGCCCTCTTCTGGCCTCCACAGTCATTGCATACAGATGGTACACTTAACATACATGCAGGCAAACCCCTCATATACATAATATAAAAAAAAAATTTAATATTACAAGAGGAAATAATTATAAACCTTTATGAACTTAATAGCAGGCCTCCAAAACTCTGAAGTAAAAGTTTCAAGAACTGGAAGGAGAAGCAGTTCTGTAATAGTAGGTAAAGACTTTGATGTCCTACTTTGAGTAACGGTTTTTAACAACCAGGTAGAACATAAACAGGGACACAGAAGACCTAAAAGAGTAAGCAGTAGACCTGTGAACTCTTAAACAACTCTAACCAACAAAAAATATACCTTCTTAAGTCTTAATATGATAAACTTAAAATGATGGAAATGTACCTGGAGAGATGGCTCAGTGCTTAAGAGTGTTTGCTGCTCTTCCAGAAGACCTGAGTTCATTTTCTGGTGCCCATGCCTGGCGATTCACAACTGCCTGGACTCCAGCTCCAGGGACTCTGATGTCCTGTTCTGGCCTATGCAGGCAACATATGTACAACATGGTATACACAGACACACAGACACACAGACACACACAGACACACACACACACACACACGAATGAATGAATGAATAAAAATTTAAAAACTAAAATCCTTTTTAAAAAATGATAAAAATCATATAGTATGATAATTTCTCTGACCATAATGAGTGAAGTCGGACTAGGAGAAAAATTAAAAATTCATAGATTTGAAATTAAATATATTCCTGTATCAAATATATCAAGGAAGAAATCACAAGGAAAATTAGAAAATATTTAGAAACGGGCTCAAGAGATGGCTCAGTGGTTAAGAGCACTGACAGCTCTTACAGAGAACCTGGGTTCGATTCCTAGGACCCACATGGCAGCTAACAGCTGTCCATAACTCCAGTTCCAGAGGATCCAACGCCTTCTTCTGACCTCTGTGGGCATTGCATGACACAGGTGCACTTACATGCAGGCAATACAGTCATACACATAAAATAAATATAATAAATAAAATTTTTTTAAAAAAGAAGATACTTAGAAACAGATGGAAATGAAAACAACATAACAAAAATGAATGGAGTGCAGCCAGACAGTGCTCGGCAGGAAATTTATAGCTGCAAGCAAACATGAAAATAATCAGCACTGAAACTTAGTACTTAAGGAGCTAGTAAAACAAACAAAAACTACACCCAAAATCATTAGAAAGCAAGGAAATTGATTAGAGCAGAGATAAGAAGAGAATAAGAGAGGAAAACTAATGAAATCAAAAAGGTTTTATTTATTTTTTATTTATTTTATTTTTGTCTTTTTGAGACAGGGTCTCCCTGTAGCCCCAGCTGTCTTGGAACTCACTATGTAGACCAGGCTGGCCTTGAACTCACAGAAATCCACCTGCCTCTGCCTCCCGAGTGCTGGGATTAAAGGCGTGCGCCATGACACCCAGCCAAAAAGGTTTTATTTTTAAATATAAAGAAAATTGGAAAACCTTTACCTAGATGAACTAAGAAAAAAGGCTCAACTTGCTGAAATAAAAAATGAAAATGGGCAAAAAAATGCCACTTCTACCATATTAAAAAGGATTATAAAGTAGCACTTGGAACAGTTCAATCCCAACAGATTAAATAACCTACATGAAATGGGCAAAATCCTAGAAATAAAAAATGTGGCATGAATCACGAAGTGGAGAATCTGAGTGAACATGTAAGTGGGATAAGAAGACCGAAACAGTAATAACAGCTTCTGGTGAAGAAAAGCTCTAGACCTGATGCCTTTGCTAGGCAGTCTGCCAGATGTTGAAAGGAAAACACTGATCTTCCAAAGACTGAAGAAGAGGCAGTATGCTCTCACTCGGTCTATGAGGACAGCAGTACCCTGAACCCAAGCCATGAGGACACTACAAGAAAATTGCAGACCGGTATCACCTATGTGTTAACGCCTGTTCCCTAGCAGCTGGCGGGTATAGTACGGTTCTGTAAACTTTAGGAGGTGAATTCTAGTTGAGGGATGTTTCTTTGAAAATTATACCAGATTTTTCCTTCATTCTCTGCTTTCTGTCCTCGAGGAGGTAGATAGCCTCTACCCAGTGGTACTGCCTCAAAGGACACACAGTCAACATAGCCAAGGACTGGGAAATGAAGCCTCAGAAACCATGAGCTAAACTAAAACTAAGTCTTTTCTACTTTCACTTGCTATTACCAGCACTCTGTCATGGCACTATTACGGCAACAAGCGCTGAAAAAAGAAAATGCTGGCAAATTGAACTCCACAGGATGTAGAAAGATTAAGCAGAGGTTGGAGAGATGGCTCATCTTTTAAGAGCACTTGCTGTTTTTCCAGAGGACCTGAGTTTGGTTCTCAGCATCCATGTCAGGTGGCTCACAACCACTTGTAGCTCCAGCTCTAGGGGATCTGATGCCCTTTCTGGCCTCCACGGGCACCCATGTATGTGGCATAGAGTCACACAGATATACACACATACACATAAATAAAAATATTACCAAATGGGGTTTATCCCTAGAGTGTAAGACTAATTCAATACTTATGCCACAATGAACAGAATAAATGAAAGGAAAATTTGTGTGATCATTGGAATTGAAGGAGCAAAAGCAGTTAACAATTTGATACGCTTCCTTGGCTGGGGGTGGTGACATATACCTTTAATCCCAGCACTCCATTACTGGAGAGGCAGAGGCAGGCAGATGTATGAGTTTGAAGTTAACCTGGTCTACATAGTGATTTCCAGGCCAGCTAGGGCTACAGTGAGACCCTGTCTCAAAACAACAACAACAAAAATAACATCTTAACATAAAGGCCATATATAAAATCCCACAATGAACAGCGTTCTCAGCTGTGAAAGACTAAAAGTTTTTGTTCTGTGCTTGCTTTGTTTTGGGTTTTTGAGACTAGGTCTGGTTATGTGGCTCAAGATGGCCTTGAACTCAGGATTTTCCTGCCTTTTCCTCCAGTGTTGAAGGTACAGATATGCACCACCACACCCAGCCTAAACCTGGGCCTTCAGAGTTCTTTTTCTTCTCTGCTTTTGTCTGTTAGTTCTGGAAATTGGAGCCAGAACAAGTATGAAAAAAAAAGTCATAAAATGCAAATAAATTAAAGTGAAGTAAAATTCTATTAACAGGTGATATGATATTCTATATAGAAAATTCTCAAGAATCCATGAAAAATTAAAACTAATAGATGTATTCAGCAGAGTAGCGGAATACAAGTCAACACACAAACGTGAGTTGATACCTGTCCACAAAAAATGAATACTCTGAAAAGGAAATTGAATAATTCCGTTTATGGTAGGTTGATAAAGAATGAAAACTTGGGAATTAACTAAAAATGTGGAAGACATAGTGAAAATTGTAAGACATTGCTGGATAGAAAAATGAAAGGAGACATGAATAAATGGAAAAATACCTCACACTCATGGATTCAGATATTTTAAAATATTAAGATATCAGCACTACCTGAAGTTTTCTACAAATTCAGTCTGGTCCCATTTGAAGTCCCAGCAACTTTTTTGCAGAATAGTGTGGTATTAGCATAAAGGTGATAAGTGATGAGGATCAAGCTCAGGGCCTTGCATATGCTAGGTGTCATGAGCATGCTATATCAAAAACACAGATTTGTGCCTTTCCGCAATGTCAGAATTTATTGAATAACAATACATTCACAGGGTATAGTGATTTCAGTGGCAGTATTTTGCCAGGTATTTCTCCTTTCTATGTTAACCCTGGCTAAGATGAACACAGGTTCTTTTTAATACAATCTTGATTACTAACTCTTAATTATATCTATCTATCTATCTCTATATCTATCTATCTCTCTATCTATCTATCTATCTATCATCTATCAATCATCTATCTATATCTATATTTTCTATCTATCTATCATCTATCTGTCTAATCTATCATCTATCTATCTATCTATCTATCTATCTATCTATCTATCTATCTATCTATCTATCTATCATTATCATCATCTGTGTGTATAGATTACAGAAATCTGGAAATGTTTAAAGGTGCAAGAAAAGGCTGGGAGAAATTCAAGGGGGTCTGTGGGAGATAGCCGCCAGCTGGGGGTCTCAGGGAGGTGCTGCTGTTGCTGCTGACCATTGACAGGCTGCAGGGTCCGATAGAGCTCAGTGCAGTTGGGAGGGTGAAGTCGGTAGGGGTTGTCACCATTGTAGTGCTAAGTGTCCCTTTATGGGGTCCAGGTAAAGGAGTGTACCATGTCCTTGATCTGGCATGTCTAATAAATTCTTGGGTTGGTTTCATGATCAGATTTTAATACACCCATGTGCCCCTACAGTCTCTATTGACCTTCTTGAATTTATGAGTGGCATCTTTTTCTACTCCCTGGAATAAGTGTGCTGCATAAGTGGTGCCAAACAGATGGTGTCCTTCATATGTCTGCACCCATTCAGTCATCACACAGCCTCAAAGTGAAGTCAAAAGCCACTTGATTGTAAAATGGATCTTCTTGGGACAAACAAGGCACAGTATAAAAAACCATCATTTTACAGCATATAGAGTAACTTAGGGCACAGCCTGATCTCGATGCTCTGCAAGTACTCTGTTACTGAGCTACATTCCCAGCTTTCTAATCCATCTTCCACTGAGAGGTTACTTGAGTCACACAGGTCAGAAATGAGGATCTAACAAATGGGAAGGAATAGAAGTGAACCTAGTAAATATTGTGGAAGAATTAATTTTGTCAGAATTGGCATCTTGATAAAAAAAAGTTCATGAAAGAGTAAAAAGTGACCTGAAATTTGTTTACTGAGGCCAAGAAGCCTTTTTAAAGGTGACATTTGGGACAGAGAAAGAACAGACTTTATTGCTAAGATAGGAATTCATTTTGAATTTGTGAGTTAGAGGAATCAAGGGTTTCTGTGAGGAGTAAATGGATGTCTCCTGTACAGCTGGGAATGTCAGAGCCAGTGGAGCACCAGCTAGAACTGGAGGCATGGCTTTGGATGCCGTCTTCATGGGGCTCATCCTAATGTTGGAGTTACATGTGCAGTTGACCTTCAGTAATTATTATGAAAACAAAGGATGACTCCATAGGCACCTGCTGGAGAGAGGGGAAGTGGGTGACTAAATGAGGAAGCATCAGCCTTGGATCCTGAAAGGAGCAGATGGGTTGGAGGTTCCACCTAACCTCCAAGGTGAATCTTGCTTTCAAGAAAGACAAGCAGTCTCTAGATGGGGCTGTGGACATTTTGAAGATTTACTGTGAAAATTTGATTAAAAAAAAAGGCTTGTTTCCTATAAAGAAAACAGTTGTTTGTGTTTATTCAGAGCAGTTTTTCTTAGGTTGTTTATTTACTGAAAATATCCTATACTCAGTAATGAAGGTAGCTTGAGCATACCTGAAAGCTTAAAGCATCAAGTACCCATGTTTTAACAACTATAAGGTAAAATTCCCATTTTAAGAGGTAACATGTTGTGGTCTTAGAATTTTCTTTAGTATTGCATGATGCTTCCTCCTTAAAAACATTTTCTGGCTGGGATATAGCTCAGTGGTAGAGTGCTTGCCTAGCTTCCTGAGGCCTTAGGTTTGATCCCTGCACTGGGGAGAAAGAAAAAAACAAGTATTTTCTACTGTTCATTGCATGTCTTCCTAAATTGGAACAGAATGGAGAGAATTGAAAATCTTTCTACTAGAGTTTCTTGTTCAAGCTGATTGGCCTTTTAAAGTTACAGTATTTTAAGAGTGCCATGTTTAGGGCTAGAGAAGGCTCAGCAGTTAAAACACTTGTTCCTCTTGCAGAGGATCCAAGTTTGGTTCCAAGCACCCATGCTGGGCAGCTCATAACCACTTATAACTTCAGCTGATCCAGTGCCCTCTTCTGGATACTGCCCCCCGCCACATGACATATACTCACACAGACACACACACATATACACATAAATATTTTAAAATAAACTGAAAAAGAGAGATTGTAATGTTGAGTTGTTAGAATGCTTTGGAAACATTTATTGGTTTAATTATGCATCTCATCTTACTTTGTTTTAGATCTGGATTAGCTCAGTAGTAGAGGGTGTACGGAATGCAAAAGACGCTGGGTTATTTCCCCCAGCACCAGAGGACAAAAAACTGAGCTAATAGGTTCTGGACAAGAAAGTTGCTGTGATAGGGTTTTTTCACTATAGAAAAAGTATTGGTACAGCATTTTTCTACCTGTAGTCCAGTGTGACATCATTTAAATGAATGTCTGTCTTAAATTTGTCAGTGAATATCTAAGTGATTTACTTTGCTGATGAAATAAATCCGTAGTTTTTACATAGGCCCTCTCTGTGTATTTGCAGTGGACAATATATCTGTCAACTTACTGAAAGAATAGTCCTTTGTTTGGGATGACCCAAACTCATTTTATATTCAGTGTTCTGGTGAAAATGTGATTGTTTATTATTGCAGATGACATGGGGTAAAGATTCCACCAGTAACAAGGGAAGAGAGAAAAGAAGAATCAAATGTTATTTCTTGACTTCTAGGAAGGACTTTGTGTTGTGAGGACACCGAACAAGAGGGCATTTTGAGTACTGTCAGTGTACGTTTTGCTTTTCTGCTACTGGTGTTTTTAGACTTGTGAGAAATTCGGAGTGAATGAAAAAGATGGATTAGACAAGGTAAATTTTTATTGTCTCACAGTAGAGATAAATGTACTTCATTTTATGCATTAGATATCTTTTAACTAAAATTTTATATATTAAACCCAAAACTTTATCACAAGTTTAAGACTATCTTGGGCTCCATAACAAGTTCTGGGCTAGCCTGGGTTATGTATAAATAGCAGAACCCTGTCTCAGACAAACAAACAAAAGATATTACTAGTTTGAAAATGAATGTGTTGTATATGGATGTGTGCACATGTATGTGTGCACATGTGGAGGCCAGAGGTTGAAGTTACTTGTTTTCCTGTATCACTCTCACATTATTATTTTTTTTAAATATTTTATGTATTATTTTTATTTTATGTGTATGAGTGTATTGCCTACATGTATGTGAGGGCACCTGTGTCATGTGCAATGCCACAAAGGTCAGAAGAGGGCTTCGGATTCCCCTGGAACTGGAGTTAAGGACGGTTTGTAGCCACCATGTGGGTGCTGGGAATTGAACCCAGGTCCTCTGCAAGAGCAGTCAGTGCTCTTAACTGCTGAGCCATCTCTCCAGCTCCCCACTCTCACATTATTACTCCTACTACTATTATTTTGAGATAGGGTCTTTCCCTGAACCTGGAGCTAGTTGGATAGACTATGTAGTCAGCGAGCCCATGAGGTCCCTGTCTGTGCCTACATGCCACCATACCTGGCTTCTTACATGGGTGCTAGGACTCCATTTTCATGCTTGTATGGCAAGCATTTTCCCAGATGTTTAAGTGAGTAAAATTGAGTATTGGTATCCTAGAAATTATTACAACATACAAAAAGAGTAAATATATAAAATTACAATATCCATTAGAAAATGCAATTTTTTATGAATATATATGCTTGGAGTGATGAAAAATACAGACTCTCTGAGTGATAAGACTTTTTTTTCTTTTTACCATGTAAACATAATTAAATGTACATATTGTCTTAAATCTGAAGTGCTAATCAATAAAATTACTTTTCATTTATAAAAGCAATAAATTCTAGTCATAAAAAACTATACAGTATACTATCCCATTGATAATACACAAAGATATTGAAAAAGAATTAGCAACAGAGAGATAAACATTTATAGAGTATTAGATGGAATGTGAAAAAGACTTCTGTGTAAAGTTTTCATGTTCTCTTCTCTGCCCCAGTCATTTTTTTCCACATGGAAAGTTGACTCCTAAATGGACAGGTGTGGTAGCTCACCTTTAACACCAATACTGGGGAGGCAGAGGCAGGTGGATCTCTGAGTTTGAGGTTAGCCTGTTCTACATAGTAAGTTTCAAGCCTGCCACAGTTATATAGTGAGACTCTGTCATTTATTTATTTATTTATTTATTTTTTAAGTGGCGTGTAGGGAGGGCCAGAGAGATAGCTGCTCTTGCAGAGGACTCCAGGTTTGGTCGCCAGTACTCTCAACGTGACACATAACCACCTGTAACTCTAGTTCTAGGGAATCAAATGCCATCTTCTGACTCCTCAGGTACTAGATTCTCATGTGATGTACAAACGTACATACAGGCAAAGCACTCATATACATAAAATAAAAATAAATCTTTTTTTTTAAAATTAAATCCTACAAGTTTCCTCTAAGTATGATCAAGTTAAGGGCACACCACATCATGAGAAATGTTTTATTAGTACAAATTGTTTAAGGGTGTTGTGTGGAGGTGTGACTAAAACATTATGCATTCATAAACATTTAGAATTATGAATTTGAACTTACTCTCTACAAGATTTTTAAAAACATTGCAGTATGCTACTAAGATACATAAAATCTATTAAATCCTTTTAATCATTGTATGAATTCCCTAGTAACCTAAGCTAGACACCAAAACCAAGCAAAATTATTATTAGAAAACTCATTTAACTGGATATCTCTCACAAACATTAACAGAAATTGCCAACAGAATACTAGCAGGATGAACATAATAAATTAAAAGGATAATATATCACCACAACTGTGGTTTATCCCATGAATGCAGTGTTCTTGTATTAGAACATCCAGTATTGTGCCAGTGAGATGGTTCAGCAGGTAAAGGTACCTGCCCCAAGCCTGGAAGCCTCCATTGGATCCCTGATACCCAGATGGTAGATGGGGAGAACTGACTCCCACAAGTTGTCCCCATGTATGCTGTTCTAGTTTGTTTTCTATAGCTGTGACAAAAACAGTGACCAAAACCAACTTGGGGAGTAGAAGGTTTATTGCATCTTAATTTTCCAGTTGACACTTCATCACTAAGGGAAGCCAAGGAAGAAACTTAATCAGGGTAGGAATCTGGAGGCAGAGACCACAGAGGAATGCTTCTTACTGGCTTGGTCCTCTGACTTGTGCTCAGCCTGCTTTCTTGTACAACCCAGGACCACCTGTTCAAGGGTGGCACCACCCACAGTGGGCTGAACCCTCTGATATCACTCAACAATCCAAAAAATGTCTCATAGACGTGCTCACGAGCCAGTCCAATAGAGACAATTCCCTAATTGAGGTTCCATCTTCCCAGGTGTATCAAGTTGACACTAAAGCTATCCAGCACACATGGTATGCACATACCACACACACATACATACACATGCATAAAATAAGTGAATGTAAAAAGTTTAAAGAAAGAAAACCCAATATTGTTAAGATGCCAGTTCTAACCCCAGATTGACTTACATTTTCATTATAATCCTGTTAAAACCATAGGAGACCATATTGTTCAATAAACAGATTTTAAAGTTTAAACAGAAAATGGAAAGAAATTGGAATAGCTGAACAGTTTGGACAAAGAATAGAATTGGAGAACTCAGAGTACTGATTTTAAGAGTTACTGGAAAACTGGAATAAAAGACAGGTACTGGTAAAAGAATAGTCACACAGATTGACAGAGTACCTGGTATGGAGACAAGCCCACACATTTTTAATAGAAGTACAGAGGCAATTAATGATGCTGGAACAATTAGGCATCTATGTATGAGTGAGACAGAACCTCTATCAGTATCCTGTACTGTGTACAAAATTACATTACAATGAATTATTAACTAAATGTAAAAATCTAAAATTACTGAACTTCTAGGAGAAAACAAGTGGAAAATTTTCATAATTTTCCAAAAGTTTCTTAGATTTTACATAGAAAGTATGATTCATAAAAGATAAATTTGATAAATGACTCTTCATTAAAATTTAAAAGGTCTGTCTGCTCTTAGGAAAATGGGAGTAATGAAAATAAAAGCACAGGTTGGGGAGAATGTATTTTCAAGCCTGTGTCTGACAAAGGGCTAATATCCAGAAAAAATAAGCAGTTTAAAAAAAAAGGCAAAAGACTTTAAACAGATGCCTCAATAAAGAGATACATTACATAAAAGATGCTCAACATTGTGTTATTAGAAAAATGCAAATTCAGGCCACAATGAGAGATAAAAAATTTTTTACAATTTCAAGTTTTGGAAGGCATTTGGAAAAACTGAATCTTCACAGGTGACTCTTGGGAATGCAAAATATGTAGCTACTTTGAAGAAAAGATTAGTTACAAATTATTACACAAACCAAAAATACTAGTCTCCAGCTAAGAGAAATAAAAACATGTTCACATAGAACCTTCTATGAAGGTATCTGTTGACACCCCAAATAACACACAACTGAAGTTGTCCTTCAGTGAATGAATAAATATTATAGTTCATCAGAACAGCAGAGCACCGTTTACTAGTAAGGAGGAGCAAGCTTCTCCGTGTGTATACTTTATCATTCCACTTCTACTGCAGAACAGCCAAAAGTTAAAAAAAGAAGAGTTAGTATTCCTGGGGGAAAAAGAAAAGAAAAGTTAGTGTTCCTGGAAAAAGTGGGATGTTGAATAATAACATGAAGAAGTCATCAGTCAGATCCTAAATGTGGGATATTCTGTAATGCAATCTGTCCATTACTTTCAAAACATACTGATTTCATCCTGGCGTGGGCAGGGGAGGCAGGTCTGAAAGGATGGGAAGAGTTGAAGAAATTTTAGTATAGATTGTCTGCATTCATGATGTTAGGGAGCTATCATGTTTCTTAATATGGTGACCGTGTTATGGTTAAAACAGGAGCGAGTCTATTCCTAGGATGGGACTACTAGTAGGAGGTAGGATACCTTCATGTCTGTAACTTGTGTAAAGTGTGAATACACTTGAAAAGGAAGTAGGTACAATTTTTATGATTGTCTTTAGGCATGTTTTATGTAGCTGTTTGTATAAATATAGATACACATGATGGATGGATGGACGGACAGACGGACGGACGGATGGATGATGGATGGATGGAGGGATGGATGGATGGATGGATAGATAGATAGACAGACAGACAGACAGACAGACAAACAGACAGACAGATAGATAGATAGGTTTTTGAGACAGTCTCACTTTGTAGCCCACCTGTCCCAGAACTCGTGGCCATTTTTCTGCCTCAACTTCCTGAGTGCTAGGAGCACAGGCTTGAGCCACAACACCCAACTAATACTGTTGTTTTAACTTTTGTATAGAGTTGAAATTTTCCCCCACATTTACATTTATTTAAAAACTGACAAAACCTGTACAAAAAATAATATCACCAATGGCTGATCACTTTGAAACAGTAATTTTGAGACATTGTCAAGGAGTCCCTCTTCCTCTGTCACAGCCCTGTCCTCTTCTACCTTGGCCTCCATCTCTTCTTACAGCAGCTTGTCTTTTCTTAGATTTCACCTTAGGTTCAGTATCACAAGTAGTGTATCCAGAGGCAAGCTGTCTGGTGGAATTAAATATCAAGTGCTGCTTCTTGAATACTGTGTTTCCAACTCTACAGGCTCTCTGTTCTTCAGGGCCATTTTCACAGCCTTAAGATGCAATTCATGCCTACCTCTACACCTGTGATTGATCCATTAAATTGTGTTTTATTCTCCAATTCAGTGACTGCAATTTCATGACTCAATTTCATCAAAAATCTTATGAGCTTCATCCTAGAGATGCTGCTGTCTCCCTTCTGTCCTGATTATACACAGAATCCAGCCCCTGGAGTTGACATTTTTCATACTAGAAGGAAATGTTCTTAGGGCTCAATTAAGAAAAATAATATTTCTTGAAGATGAGCTTGTGTATGCATCGTTACAGATCTATGACCATCAGGGATCTGCACCCAAGAATTAACTTTTTTTGCCATGCTGTTTGGGCAGGATAACTCAGGATTATATTGAAAACTGGGACAGAAACAGTAATGCTTTGTATTGTAGAATGCTTTGCTTACTGTATCACATACATGGTGATCTTTTTGGGAAAGATAAAACTGTGTTTCAGTAGCAGAAAGAGCTGTAGTGCTTCTTTTGGTGTGTTACTGACATTGAGTCAGGTTTCACTAGCTGCTGGGAAGCTCAGCTGTTGCCTGTGGTCTGCCCTTCTCCAAGTATAGTCCCAGCTGTTCTACCCATACTTCTGCCTCATTCTGGTTCCTCCATCTGTTTTTTGCTTGTATTTATTTTGTAAGAGACTTTATGTCCAGTGTTCTAACTATATTAAAAAGATTTAAAATAATGTAGGACTGGGGGTGGTGAAGTTTGGTGGCTTAACATATACATGAAAGTAAGTAAAAAGTTTATAATTTTAAAGTCATAACGGAAACAGATTTCCATATTATTATTATTGTATAAGTTCTTGGGGGATGTTTATCCTCTAGTCAAATTTAGAATAAGAGAAAGTTTCTAAAACTTAAGGCTGAGACAAGAGAATTGGAAATTCAAGGCCAGACTGGGTTTTACAGGTTTTTGTTTGTTTGTTTTGTTTTTTGAGCCAGGGATGGTGGTGCATGCATTAACCCAAGCACTTGGGAGGCATAGTGAGGCAGATCTCTATGAGATCAAGGCCAGCCTGGTCTACATAACAAGTTCCAGGCCAGCTGGGCTATAAGGAGACCCTGTCTCAAAAACGAAAGAAAGAGAAAGAGAGAGAGGAGTGAGAGGACAGAGAAGAGATGGGGGGTGAGAGAAAGAGGGGGGAGGTCTTTTTGAACACAGTTTTCAATAGCACAATAGTGATGCTGTAGCTGTATTAGAGTAGAGCTCTGTACTTACGGGGAGCAGTGATTCAGGATAAAGAAAAAGACTGGTCTGTAGTGATAGTTGTTAACAGCAGTTGGTATAGACATTTTCCTTGGAGTGTTTTTGGTTTGGTTTGGTTTTGAGTTAAGGACAATAAAGCGTGTATGCTATTTTTAGTTGTCTCACACTTAGCCCTGCTGGAAGAACTGAAGCGTACAAACATCATAAAGAAAAATTACTAGTTGTTTTAACTGGTACTCAAATTGCTTTCCTCTTCCAAATAGTACCTTCCTTCTTTTAAGTGATGTGTATTTAAGTGTGTGTTTCATGAAGCAATCATCAGCATCAGCACTGATGCTCGTGGTACTTCTGCAGTTTGCTCTTGCCGTCTTCCATGGACTCTAAATCCTTATGTGGATCTGATTTGTGATTATCCTATTATCTTTCCAAAGGTTGGTTGTATGACAACAGAATTTTTGTAGCAGGGTCAACACTCTACAATATGCTTGTATGAACTGATGAAAGCTAAGGCATTTTTAAGACCTTAAGCCTGTATTAGATTAGGAGTATCTTTAGATGTACTTAATTTATTCTAACTTTTAAGACGTATTCCTTTCATAAATAAGGTTTGCTGTAACTGATTCCTAAGTATAGTGGAATCTTTTATTAAAGCTGTTTTCCCCCTTTTAAAAATTTGGAAGCTGGGTGTGGTGGTATACACCTGTAATCCAAGCACTTTGGACAGGAGGATTGCTGTGAGGTCAAGTCTAGCCTGGCTTAAAAGCAAGACTCTGTCTCAAAGCAAAAATCAGGAATGTATCTTGTTGAACTATCAAATCTTTAAAGGTTCTTATATTTATATTTATTTTATTTTATTTTTGGTCTTTTTGAGACAGGGTCTCCCTGTAGCCCCAGCTCTCCTGGAACTCACTATGTAGACCAGACTGGCCTTGAACTC
>NW_008346389.1:2711866-2716679 GCF_000622305.1 Nannospalax galili
TTATTTTATTTTTGGTCTTTTTGAGACAGGGTCTCCCTGTAGCCCCAGCCTGTCTAGAACTCACTATGTAGACCAGACTGGCCTCGAGATCTGCCTGCCTCTGCTGAGTGCTGAGACTAAAGGGGTGCGCCACCATGCCTGGCAAAGTTCTTATATTTAAAAACCAAGTTTTGATTTGTATTTCTGTACTAACCCATGACCTACCATGAGGGGTATAATAAAATTAATTGCCATAGGGGATTAGATGTAAATGGGTGTGTAAGGTATGATTGTCATCTCCTTTGCCCAGGTGGAACAATTCCTAGAACTAAGAACTGGCTTTCTTTGCTCACATCTCTGAAATATTGTGAGCTATTAGTTTTCCAAAATGGGTAAAATATGGTGCCTCTCTTTCTGTACTTTTGAGGGAACATTCTCCTTCTTGCCATTCTCATTCACTTCTTAACACATAAAAATCAAGGTTAATTTTGTAGTAGTTCCAGTTGGTCATGTGAACCCTGCACAACATTTCCATTTATACAGCCTCACATCACTCACAAAACAAGTTCCCACAAAGACTTGCTTTGTTCTCCAGTTGATCCACCCTAAAGAAACCAGTTTCCAAACTATGCAGGGCTTTGTAAATCAAGATGAGCTGGTCAGAAATTAGAGAGAGAAGCAAACAAGAAACCAAATACTGCTTCCTAGTCAAACAGAGTATGGTAATATGCTGTAATCACAGCATGGAATTTCCTACATTTTAAAATGTTCTTGTTAGAAAGCTTATTTCACAGTATAATCTTGGGTCAAAGTCATTAGTTTGTTCTTGTAATTGTTAGAATGACGTAAGTACAAGTTATACATTTAGTAAGGCACCCTAGGCAGCAGGACAACTGCTGAACTGTGAATCTGAGTTCTATTCTGTGTATTTCTTAGCCAGCCTTGTATAGTGGTAGCCAGGTGCCAGGCTGCAGAGGAAGTGGAGTTTGGTGCGCAGGCATAGATTTCCTTCTTTCTTCCATGGACCACGGTATGAGTGCATACAGATGCATGCAGAACTGGCTCTCCCAGGCACTCTCCATCTATGTGTCAGAAAGGAAGGACTCTGCCCATCATAATTCGTAAGCATCAGAACATACATTTCACCCGAGTTAAACTCTAGCTACTCAAAACTTCATTTGCATTTGTTGAAAATGGCCTTGGAATATCTTCTCTTAGCATCAGTGTTTTGTCAGATTATTTTTCCTTCAGAGCTCCTGTGGCTGAGAAGGGCTTTCAAGTTTTGTTTTTTCCAGCTGCTCTGTCTAAACATTGTGTTTGAATTCATCATCAAATAGCCTCCCAAAGAACCTGTATCTATGTGATGTGCTTTGGTCCCCTGGGGAAATTTTAAAAAGGAAATGAAAGAACATGTCCTCCACTCATTATCTCCAACAGTGGTCAGAGACCCCATCAACAGAAATGGTAGAATTCTTAGAATCTAAATCCTAGGTCTGGTGAATAAACTGTGAAATTAAAGAAAAAACTATTACAGAGGATTTAGGGTACTTTAAATTTTTGCCACTGCCTGTTTATACAAACACATTTTCAGAAGAAAACGGTGATTAAAAATGCTTTCTTCCCTCATAAAGCCCTTTCTTCAGCAGCTGTTCTTGTAACATTCTATTCCGATGTTCTATTCTGATGAGAGCAGGTTGACTGGAGGACGTTTGTTTTGTTTTGTTTTGTTTTGTTTTGTTTTGTTGTTATGTGAGACTAGACCTCCAGAGGAACTTCTCTAAAACACTTGCCTTACGATAATACATTTGACCCCACTGACGAACGCCCTTTTGCTTCCCGCTAGTTTCCCTCCTCTACCTCGTTTCACAGTTTCTGTTCTCAACAAACTGATAACTCAAAACTCTGATTTTTTTTCAGTTTGATTCTAAATTGTTGAAATAATAGTCTTAGCCTGGGCGTGGTGGCACACTCCTTTAATCCCAGCACTTGGGAGGCAGAGGCAGGTGGATCTCTGTGAGTTCAAGGCCAGCCTAGTCTACATAGCAAGTTCCAGGGCCAGCTGGGGCTTTCAGAAAGACAAAAGAAAAGGAAAGAAATGTCTTTTTAAAAAAATATTTTATTATTTTTATTTTATGTGTATGCGTGTATTGCCTGCATGTATGTGAGTGCACCTGTGTCATGCAGTGCCGCGGAGGTCAGAAGAAGGCTTCAGATTCCTCTGGAACTGGAGTTAAGGATGGTTTGTAGCCACCCTGTGGGTGCTGGGAATTGAACCCGGGTCTTCTGCAAGAGCAGTCAGTGCTCCTAACCACTGAGCCATCTCTCCAGCTCCAAGAAATAGTAGTCTTAAGATTTTTTTCTTTTATTACATTTTTATTCAGTGTAGTTTGCAAACAGTAGCATGTATCTTAATTATCTGGTATGAATTTTGACCTACAAGGATATGATAGACATCAGGATCAATGAAGAAGACTTTCTCAAAATCACTTAGGAAACATTTTAACCTTCTGGCAGGTTAGAAACTATTGCCTTTGTAAAGAAACAAATGGAGTAGTAATATGCATAAAATATACTATGTCATGAAATCTTATATAAAGTGTGGCTGTTGTTTCTCAATTATTTTGTGCTCATGTGTGTGGTGGTGTGTGTGTGTGTGTGTGTGCCCCATAGTGTGCATGTGGAGGTCAGAAGACAACTTGCAAGAGTCAGTTCTCTCCTTTCACCATGTGGGTCCAGGGGATCAAACTCAGGTCATCAGACTGGGTGTCAGGTGACTTCACTCGCTTAGCTATCTTACCAGCCTAAGGTTATTGTTTTTTAAGAACCTTAACATTCCCATGAACCTTTCTTGTATACAGCTCTTAATTTGTTTTTCTGTCTTTAGAAAATTAATGCAAAACTTCATGATGGAGTATGTCAGCGCTGCAAAGAAGTTCTTGAATGGCGTGTAAAATACAGTAAATACAAACCATTGACAAAACCCAAAAAATGGTGAGTTAAGTTTCTTAATTACCTTACCAGGGATATATATCATAGTCTCATCTGTTTTCTAACTCTCAAAATTGTGTCCAGATAAATATTAAGAACAATAAAAAAAAAATCTCCTTTTCTAGTGTGGAATTTCATCTCGCATGCTAAATCTTGGTTTATGAAGGCAGATGGGTAGTAAAGTAGATTAACCATCCTCTGGTCTACCCTTTTGTAAGTAAACAGTATCTCATTTTCATAGTGAAACTTTGCCCAATAGGTGGGTTGAGGAAGAGAGGAGAAAGCTTAGTTATTTTGTAAAATCCCATCTTCCACTTAGTAAGTAATAGTATTTATTATAGATTATGGTTACAAGTTTTCTTTTTTTGAGACAGTGTGTCACTGTGTAGCCTAAACTGGCCTACAACTTATGATCTTCTCAGCTCAGCCTCCAGAATCCTGAGATGATGTTCATGTGTCTTCACACACAGATAGTATACCAATACCTAAAAGGGTCTGACCTTTTAATTCCATCCATGAAGATTACTAAAATGACCTGGGCTGAATACCGTACATCAATCACTGGTTTGTAACTTATAGTTTTACTCACTTGGAGACTTTAGTCAGAAAAATTACCCAACTTAGTTTTTTAACTGTTTGCCCCTAACTCTTCTGAATTCTGGGACACTTATATCAACATTATCTATATCCTTTATTTTAGGTGAGCAAGAACAATATTAGAGAGTAATTGCTTTTTAAAAGAAAACATGATTGTAATATAAATATGCAGCATATTCTTTTTAGATTATGAATTTTAATTTGGTACTTTAGTAGTTATTTAGAGCATATTTGGTCATTGTTCCTCTACATATGTATATGTTATTTAGCTGTTCAGTAGTTATACTTTCCGTGAATGTTCTCTTTTTTCCTCTATGTATATATTTTAATTTTAACATCAACATACAAAATAGTGGGTTTCATTATAGCAGTCCCATATACTTGTGTCATTATTTGCTGTTCTGTTTCACCCCATTCCCTACTGCACTCTCCATCTGCTCCCCCTTATTACTGGTCCCCTTCCTCCCTTCAATGAGTCCCTACTTCTACTTTCATGTCTTACATGGTCCAGCTCCCTCTTTTTCTCCCCTTTCCCCACCCCTTTAAAGCTCTTTCCCCCTTTCACAGTCCCCTTTCTATTTCATGACGTAGACACACGTAGTTCTAGATTGTACATAGGAGAGAAAATAGGCAGTGTTTCTCATTTGTAGTGATTCCTAGTTCTATCCATTCATCAAATGCCATTTCACTTTT
Source organism: Nannospalax galili (assembly GCF_000622305.1). Classification (NCBI taxonomy): domain Eukaryota; kingdom Metazoa; phylum Chordata; class Mammalia; order Rodentia; family Spalacidae; genus Nannospalax; species Nannospalax galili. Next base: position 2,716,124 of record NW_008346389.1, read on the forward strand.
CTGTATGATTAAATAACACTCTTTTGTGTATATGTACCTGTTTTGTTTTGTTTTGCTTTGCTTTGTTTTGTTTTTTAGGCAGGATCTCACAATGTAGCCCTGGCTGCCCTAGAACTCTCTCAGTAGACCAGGCTGGCCTTGAACTCACAGAGATCCACTTGCTTCTGCCTCCAGAGTGCTGGGATTAAAGGCATAAGCCACCATGCCTGTCCTGTACTGTGTTTTCTTTAGCCATTTGTCTCTTGAAGGAAGTGTAGTTCTTTTCATTTTCTAGCTGTTATGACTAATGTGGTTATAAACATGGATATGAAAATATCTCTGTGGTATGTTGTAGTAGTCCTTCAGGAATGTACTCAGGCATGGTATAGTTGGGTCACTTGGTAGTTTTTTTAATTTATTTTTTAGGAACCTCCATACTAATTTCCATAATGGCTATACAAATTTGTACTCCTACCAGTAGTATGTAAGAGTTCCTTCCTTCCTTCCTTGCACCTCCCATCATTTCCTTCCTTCCTTCCTTCCTTCCTTCCTTCCTTCCTTCCTTCCTTCCTCCCTC
>NW_008346389.1:2716782-2741133 GCF_000622305.1 Nannospalax galili
TCCTTCCTTCCTTCCTCCTTCCTTCCTTCTTTCCTCCTTCCTTCTTCCTTCCTTCCTCCTTCCTTCCTTCCTTCCTCCTTCCTTCTTTCCTCCTTCCTTTTTCCTTCCTCCTTCCTTCCTTCCTTACTCCTTCCTTACTCCTTCCTTCCTTCTTCCTTCCTCCCTCCCTCCCTCCCTCTCTCCTTCCCTTCCTCCCCTCCCCTCCCATCCCCTCCCCTCTCCTCCCTCCCATCCCTTCTCTCTTCTTTGCCATGCCAGGAATTGAACTTTGGGTTTCACACATAGACAAGCACTCTATCACTATTCCTAGCCTTCATTTGTTTCCCTGATGATAACCATTTTGATTGAGGTAAGATGGAATTGAAAAGTTATTTTAATTTTTATGTCTAATGGCCAAGGATGTTGAACACTTTTTCAAATGTTTATTTTCCATTTGTACTTACTCTTTTGAAGCTCATCAATTCATTTCATGGCCCATTTTTTGATTGGAGGTTTCATATTTTGGTGTTTAATTTTTTCAGTTCTTTATATAGTCTGTTTATTAGTCCCTGCCAGTTGTATGGTTGGCAGACATTTTTCCTCATTTTGTAGGCTGTCTCTTCACTGTTGATGGTTTCCCTTGCTGTGAAGGAGCTTTGAATTTTATGTGATCTCGTTTGCCAGTTATTGTAGCTATTTACTGACCTGCTGGAGTCCTTCATAGAAATCCTGTGGCTATGTCCATATCAGTTCTGCTCTGATCTTTATTATTTCCTGCCATCTACTATTTCAGGATTTGACTTTTTCTTATGTTTTTAAATACTTTAAACTGTGTCATTAAATTAGTTGTTGTTGATCTCTGTGATTTCTTAATATAAGCATTCATAGGTGTAAACTGTCCTCTTAGAACTTCCTTAATTGTATCTCAAAGGCTCTGATGAGTAGTGCTTCTTTATCTCTGCTGACTGATTTTGGATTGAAGTCAAAGTTATCAGGTGTTAGAATAGCTATGGCAGTTCGTATTGGACTTCTAGTCACTTGATAGCTTGGCTTGCATTCTTTGACTTTCGATCTAAGTGCATCTTTATCAGTGAGGTATGTTTCTTGGAGATAACTAATAGGTGCATCTGGTTGTTTAATTGATCAGTCAGTCTGTGTGTCTTTATTGGTGAGTTGAGGCTATTTTCATTTAAGATTATTTTTGATAGTTGTTTGTTAATTTTTGTAATTTTATGGATTATTTTTCTATTTGGTTCCATTATTGTTTGTTCTTTTCTTTCTTTCTGTCTTACTACTATAGGGGTTTGCTGGTTTGTCGGACTTGGTGGATTCCTGTGTAACTTTTCTTTGTTCATCAGTTCTCATGGGTTTTTTGTTTGTTTTGTTTTGTTTTGTTTGTCTTTTTGAGACAGCATCTCCCTGTAGCCCTAGCTGACCTGGAACTCACTATGTAGACCAGGCTGGCCTCAAACTCAGAGATCTGCCTGCCTCTGCCTCCTGAGTGCTGGGATAAAAGATGTGAGCCACCATGCCCAGCTGAGATGTATTCTTTATTCCTGTGTTTTCATAATCAAAACTTTCTTCTTCTATATTAATATTTCTTTAAGCATCTTCTGCTGTGCTTGACTGGTTTCATAAACTATCTTCGTTTACTTGTCTTGACATGTCCTTATTTCTCTGTAAACTTTTTTTTTGAAAAATTATTTACTTTTTGTGTACATGTGTCTGTCTGCCTTTGTGAGTTTATGTGCAGGAACCACAGAGGTCAGAAAAGGGAACCGGAGTTAGAGGGACTTGTGAGCCACCTGACATGGGTTCTGGGAGCTGAACTCTGATTCTCTGCAAGAGCAGTTAACTGCTTATAACTGCTGAGCCATCTCTCCCTCCACCCCCCACCGCCCTGTCAATTTTTCTCAAAGGTAACTTAGCTATATAAAGCAATGTTGAATGGCGGGTGTTTATTTTCTGAGTTTGAAATTTATTGTGTCATGCTATCCTGACCTTTAGAGTGGCTGATAAGAAACCGGAGTTGGGTTTTCCCCTTTACGTCTTTTAATATGGTTTGCTTTGTGTGTTCATTTATTTATTTGTTCATTGGTTGACTGGCCGATTTGTGTGTGTGTGTGTGTGTGTGTGTGTGTGTGTGTGCGTGCCATGGCACATGTGCAGAGGTCAGAGTACAACTTGTAGAAGTCAGTTTTCTCCTTCCACTATGTAGGTCCTAGGGATCAAACTCAGGTTGTCAGGCTTGGCAGCAGGCACCTTGACCTGCTGAGCCATTTTGCTGGCCCTGCTTTGGGTTGTTAAGATCTTGACTATAATATGCTGTGGAGAGGTTCTTCTCTGCTCATGGCTGTTTTGAGTTTTTGATGCATCTTGCATTTGAATTTCATTTCTTTCTCTAGATTTTGAAAACTCTGTGCTGCAATTCATTGAGTATATTCTTCTCTGCCTTTAGTTTTCACCTCAGCCCCTCCTTCGACACATCGAGTCTCATTGTCTTTTGACTGCATCCCAGGATTCTTGGATGTTATAGTCATTAGGTTTTTTTTCTCTTTATTTTTTCTTTATTTCTCCTCTATCTTGTCCTTCATCCGTGATATTCTTTCTTGTGCTTGATGAATTCTGTTGGTTTTACTTTCCACTGGCATGTTTTAAGCTCTACTGATTTAAGCATGTTACTTTAAACATGTTTAGTCTAGAACATTATGAATTTCCGATTATCCTGAACATGTGACATATTAGACATTTTTGAAAGCTTAGCTTTCAAATTCTAGTCTGTGACTGGGAACGTTGTAGGAAATGTAGCTTCTTACTTTCTCTGAGTTAATATTAAGATACATCCAGCAATCCAGGTACACTCCTTTAGTCCTAGCACTCAAGCGGCAGAGGCAGCCTCAAACACACATACACAGTGAGTTCTAAGCCAACCAGGGCTACACAACAAGACCATGTCTTTTAAAATAAAAAAGATGCATCCAACATTGTAAGAAATTTGAATCTGGTGTGGGAGCAGGCCTGTCATCGTCTGCGGCCTGGGGGTTCCTCATACTGCCCCTGAGGCTTCCAGAGAACTTGGCCTCCCTCAGCTGGCTTAGTAGAGCAGCCTGTGGTGGCCAGAGCGGGCCTAGAGGTGCATGAGGGACATTAATGCCGCCTGTCTCCCTTGGCTGCTGGGTGCCGGGCTGCTGAGGTAACTTTGTCTGAATTGCCCAGCTGAAGAATGCATAGTACCTTAAAAGGTTGGCTGTGATGAATAAACTGGAATTAGGAAGCTAAAATGCTGGAGGTTCAATTCCTGGGAGACGATGATGTTCATAGTCACATTCTTGATAGACAAGGAAGAGGGAAATTATAGGAGAGAGCTCAGCTTTTGGTTAGTCACAAAAACATAATAAAAACTCCAGAATATGAATTGGAGGAAAGTGACCAGGAAGTCTTCAAGGATCAGAACTACATGGAAGTTCTGGGAAGAATTATTCAAGAATCCTTGGGAAATGGCTCTACCGTAGATGGTGGGAATAAAGGATTCTTTTCAACATAAAAAACACCCCAAAAGATACTAAATTAGCTTCAGAACTAGCAAAAACACCAAGGAAAAGCGTTTCATACAACTTAAAGAATGATCCTGAAATTATGATAAATGCTGCTCAAAAGCAGGGGGCACTGTACCCCAAGGAAAGACAGCTGAAGAACAGTGACAAAAGTGAAGCTGTCAGCAACGCCTCATTCATAGTCAAAGAAAAAGAATAGTGCCAAAGTTACATGCTGAAGGTGAGAGCGGGTCTTCTGCCTCCATGATGAAGGGGTAGCAAAGAGCTGTGAGGACACTAGTGCAGTCGTGCTCAGTCAGAAGAGTCAGGCTCAGAACAGAGTGCGCTCAGCTCCTGTTTGCAAAGGAACACCTCCCAGCAAAACGAAAAGAGACAAAACAAGTGATTTAGTAGAAGAATATTTTGAAGCCACAGAAGTTCAGAAGTTTTACATAGAACACACTGCAGAAGCCAAAGAGAACTAAACTGGATCAGCAAACTCTGGCACAACTTACTAAGCACATTTTCTCCCTCCTTTTCTGCTGAAATGAGACAATTAAATCAACCGTATGAGAAATTTTTCGTAAGTGGATGCTGCAGTTACACCTTGGGTTCAACATTGTGCTCTATGGTTTGGGTTCTAAGAAAGATTTACTAGAAAGGTTTTGAACCACCATGCTTCAAGATTGCATTCATGTTGTCATCAGTGGCTTCTTTCCTGGAATCAGTGAAATCAGTCCTGAATTCTATAACTGAAGAAGTCCTTGATCATATGGGTACATTCCGAAGTGTGTTGGACCAGCTAGACTGGATAATAAGTTTAAAGAAGATTCTTCTTTAGAACCCTGCCTTCTTATCCACAACTTGAGTAGCCAAATGTTGAGAGGAGACAATAGCCAACAAATTATTGAACAGTTGTCACCTTTGCATAACGTGTACCTTATAGCATCTGTTGATCACCTCAGTTCTCCTCTCATGTGGGATTGTGCAAAGTAGAGTCTTAATAATTGGCTCTGGCATGAAACTACCACATATAATCCTTATACTGAAGAAACCTTTGAGAATTCTCTTCAGGTTGAACAATCTGGATCTCTACCACTTAGTTCTCTGATTCGTGTTATGAACCCTTATCCCTAATGCAAGAGGGAGTTTCAGGCTACTAATAAAGTACCAACTGGATAACCAGGATAACTGTTCCTACATTGAACTTTCTTTTCAAGGTTTTTACCAGCAGTGTTGGGAGGCTTTTCTTGTCAACAGTGATCTCACACTCCGAGCCCAGTTAGCTGACTTTAGGGACCACACCTCTAAGAACAAAGAAGGGACTGATGGAGTGGAATATTTAGTAATTCCTGCTGACAATGGAACATTGATTTCTTGGAAAAGGAGGAAGAGGAGGCTTAAGCTGTCCTTCGCCTTTATGTAGAAGGGTTATTTTACTCCAGCTGTCATACTGGTCAAAGTGAATGTTCTTCCAGCATACAGGATTAAATATTAAAGGGGGAGTTCATCAGTTCGAACCTTGATTAGCCTGGCTGGTGTACTGTTTCTAGTACTATGCAGTGGTCTTCCACTAGGAAAAAACATGTGCCTTTAATTTATTACCTGTCTGGAGACTTAATGCTGGAATGAACAGTGTGCTCAGGGATTATTTCAAACTGGATGTTTTTAAAATTTTTTGAGTTTTCATCACTCCCAGAGCTGAATTACTGCAAGTACCCTTGTTCCAGAGTATGAAAGTGCAGAGGTTGGAGCCGATAATGTGTCCTGTGTGTCAGGGTGAAGAGTGGAGGTGGTAGGTCATCTCCTGACTTTTCTGAAATGACAAGAAAAGGTATAAATGAACTAGGCAGTGGTCGGTTACTCCTTGTGGATGGATACTGCATACTTAGGGGACGGGTACTATCCAGCTGAGATAGTGGGGAAAGTATAAGGCTTGCGGGGTATGTGCCCAATCTAGAAAGCACGTGAACTATGAACTGTGATATTTGACATAACTAATATCTGTACTGTGACCTTGATTTTCATAGACAAGTGAGAAGTCAGGCTAAGAAATAAAATCTTGAATTTCATTTTAATAATTGTTCTCAGGACAATAGAAAATAAAAGCATTTCATTCTTGTAAAAAAAAAAGAAATTCAACTCTATTGATGATGCTGATTGTATAACTTACTTTAAAATTGTAAATATTCATTCAAGCTAACTACCTATAAAACTTGTCTTTTATATACCAAGTATACAGATGCTCCTGAGCTTAATAATGGGGTTATATCCTGAGTAATACATTTTAAAGTATCCTATCTTAGCTTTACTTACCTTAAAATGCTGTCTGCATGCTTAGCCTACAGCAGAGCAAAAATCACCTAATGTGAACTACATAAGAATAAAGTACTGATTAGCTGTGTAATTAGTTGAGTACTGCACTGAAAGTGGAAGCAAAATGCTTATATGAGTAGAGTAGCCTTTCTTGGTCAAGACACTGGACATATTAGGCAGGAATTTCTTTCTTATACCAGCCTGTTCTGGGTACTGTAAGGTATTTCACAACATCCCTGGCCTCTTCCTGTTATGTGCCAGCAATCTCCCTTCCTGATCCCCTAGTCATGGCTATGAAAAAGGTCTCTAGCCATTGCCATATGCCCTCTAGGGTACAAAGATCCATCCCCAGCACCCTTCCCCCAGTTGAGAAACACTGTTAGGGAGGGCTTACAGGTCCAGGTCTTTGTCCAGGCCCTAGTCTGTTTGTGAACTTTGCTGTTTTATATGAACTTCTGCTGTAGTATGAGGACAGGATTAAACATGGGCTAATGCTTTATTACTGATGATTTTTTTAATGGATAGAAAGAGAAAAAGAAGGTTAGAGAGTCTTCTATGAATGGTATTTGCCTACCACATGTCTAAATTAAGAGGAGAAAAAGGTTGCTTGGTATGCCAGCAAAATGTCTCAAGGTTAAAGGCACCTGACCACTTGAGTTTGATCCCTGACGCGAATGAACTCAACAGAAGCTTTAGGAAAATTGTATTCAAATTTAAGGAAAAATACTCAGGGCAGGCAATCTGTAAATCTCAGCGGCTGCCTTGAAAGAGAGAATGTAAGGGAAAAGGGAAAAGAAAGTCGTAAAACTAATCCACCTGGATTATTTTTTTTTTGGATTATTTTTTTTTTTAAGAACTCATTTCACTGCTTGAGAAAGGGATGTAATCTTTTAACCATTAATATTTCCAGTGCCTCAAAACATGAACGCCCACATTTGGGTTCTGAGTATAAAATGTACCAAGTTCCTTGCTCCTACTCTGAGAATTACGGATTTTTGTAAAAGCGTTCTTGACCTTCCTCTCCACACTTACTTGTGCTGAATAAATTCCCCTATTTCTTTAGAGTTACTCTTACCCCTTATCTCACCTGTGCTCAAATATCTCTGTTGGTCCGGAGATGAATAAACCAGTGGTTTAAAAAAGAAAAGGGGGGCTGGAGAGGTAGATGGCTCTATGCTTAAGAGCACTGGCTGCTTTTACTGAGGACCTGGGTTCTATTCCTAGCATCCACATAGTGGCTAACAATCGTCCTAACTTCGGTTCCCGGGGATCCGACGCCCTCTTTTGATCCCCACAGGCATTGCATGACAGGGGTGTAGGCAATACATTCATACACATAAAATAAAGATAATAATAAAATATTTTTTAAAAAAGAAAAGGCAAGCCAGACATGGTGGCCCATGCCTTTAATCCCAGCACTCGGGAGCCAGAGGCAGGCAGATCTCTGTGAGTTCAAGGCCAGTCTGGTCTACATAGTGAGTTCCAGGACAGCTGGGGCTGCAGGGAGACCCTGTCTCAAAAAGACAGGAAAAAAAAAAAGTAAAAGAAAAGGCAAAAAAGTTAGTCCTCTTAAATATTTCAAGGACACTAGGGGAAAGTTGGATGGCTTGTATATTCCTGCTGCGGTGTAGAAGTAGGGGTGAGGGTGGAGCAGCTTCTAGAAGGCAGGAGGGAACACTACAAGCCGTAGAATTTGGAAGAAACGGCGAGGAAGGCAGGGAATGCTGCTAAGACACCACACCAGTGAACGATTCCCATTCACAGTGCCTACTTCGATTTCTTTCTCCATTTTGTCTTTTGAGGCAGAGTCTCATCATCAAGGCCAGACTTGGAACTCCTGATCTCCTGCCTTCCCCTCCCGGGTGCTGGTATTACAAATACATGACCACCGTGCCCAAAGCTCTTTCTTTACTATAATTTGAACTCCTGGTATATTTCAGACTGGCCTCAAACTATGAGCCTTCTGTCACAACTTCAGTCAGCCCTTATTTTTAAAAGGCTGTTGATCAAAAACACAACTCTTACTCCAACAAGAATAAGAGCATATCCTGAACTAATATGGGAGGCCACTGTTAGGTTCCTGGCAGGCTCCTAAAATGGCAGTGCAGCTCACATATTTTCAAATGAGGGGGGGTCGGGGGTTGGGGGTGGTGGAATTTAGCCCTAGGCAAGTCCTGCTGCTTACTAGGACTGACCAATCCAGAGCTGAACTGCCCAGCCTAGGTCATGGAAAGTTACCAATCACATGACTGCCTATAAAAGATATCTGACTCCCCCTGCACGTGGATTCTCTGCTGCTGTTTCTGGCTGCTGCTCCCCTGCTTCCCCAACAGGCAGTCCAGGGGTCTGTTTGCTCCCAAATAAACTGCTCCCCCCACCCCCATGGAGTTGCCTGGTCAGTGGTCTTCGCTGTGTCCTCTTCCATACTGCCATGACTGGTGGAAAATAGACTCCGGTTTCCCTGAATGACAGTTCCATCCTGGAGTGGTTACTTTTAACTTTTTCATCACAGAACAAGAGAAATAAATGAAGACATTTCCAGATGCACTGGTGAGGACAGCAGGTAGGCAGTCAACCACAACATAGTAGAGCAGGAAACCCTCTGCAGATCTCAGATGCTATCAGAAATCATTCTTAGCTTTTGAGTGGTCTGTGAAGTGAGTACAACCCAAAGGTTTCACCTGATAGTCATAAAGATATTGGGTGAGGTACAGAGGTAGGTGATAATGACTGTTGATAAAGATACCTAAAACGATTTCATCCCTCTGTTAACCTTCTACCTCTCTACAATCACAGAAGTTCTAATCAGTTGCTTGCTCTGTAGAACCTTCAGTGTAGTTGTTGCTTTTTCAGGGAACTTCAGTTCATAAGGAATTCTGTACCCCCGAAATTCTACTTAACAAGGCTCTGATTCTAAATGTAGTGGTGTGAGACTGTATTCCCAGCTAATTGGGACACTGAGACAGGAGGATCCCTTGAGCTGAGGAGTTCAAAGACAGCCTGGTCTAAAACCACCAAAGAAAAGTAGCAAATTAAGAGTACCACTAGCCTCATCTTTCAGAGGAAACACCTCATTGGTTCACATTCATTTGTCCATTGACATTCATTAGGTATATTTGTTCACTGAGCAAACACTGCTATGATATGAGTCTTTCTGAAGTTGTAACTTCCATGACCATCCAAAGTGTCCTTCCCTTGAATTCTTGAAGCTAGACACAGCAATTACTGCAAGGTACTAGAGGAATGATATGTGCCACTGATCAGTGCAAATTGCTCCTTGCTCTCTGTGTGATCTGAATTGATAGCATCTTAGTGAAAGTTCATAATTCAAATGGCTAGTTCAACCATCCACATGATCTGAATACTTTGTCTTGCCTCTGTTTTGATTGCATTGTAGAAGTCAAAGGGGGGTGGGTAATGGATTTTTTTTTAAGATTCTTTTAATGAGAACTATTTAATTTCTGTTAAGTTGATGCCTGTGTAAACTGAAGCATTTCCCCCACCGCCACCCAAAAGTTGCAGATAAGTGAGAATTTCTTGATTGTAGAGTTGGAAAGATACAGATCCAGAGCCAAATTATCATGGGCTGCTTTTGTTCCCTTAATAATTATTCATTGCCCACTTCTGTCTCTGACTTATCATTGTTTAAACATTGGATAAAAATCTTTGGACTATATTAATAAACAATTAGCTTTATCCAGTGCCAAAGCAAGGAATAAATTCATCACGTAATATCTAAAACCTGTAACAGTTTTTCCCACCCAGCTGTGAACTACCTATGTGATATTTTCAACAATGTATATGCAAAGTGCTTTGATTTATAAATTGTTTTTTCTCTAATTATAAAAGTTCATGTGGGGTTGAAGAGATGGCTCAGAGGTTAAGAGTACTGATTACTCTTGCAGAGGACCTGGGTTCAATTCCCAGCACCCACATGACAGCTGACAACCGTCTGTAATTCCAGTTTCAGGGAAATCTGATGCTCTCTTCTGATCTCCTTGGGCATTGCACTAACTGGGTGCACTTACATACATGCAGGCAATGCACTCATACAAATAAAATAAAAATAATAAATAAAATACTTTTTTTAAAAAAAGTTCATGTAACTGCTTCCATGTGAGAACATGTTATTCAGGGCAACCCAAATCGGTGTTCCTGGTCCATACTAGCTAACGCATATTTCACTCAGAATAAATGATCTCAGCTGGATGTGCTCTGTGACTTCAAGGTTAGCCTAGTCTCCATAATGAGTTCCAGGCCAGCTGGGGCTACAGGGAGACCCTGTCTCAAAAAGACCAAAAATTTTTTGTGATCTATGTGAGATCAAGGCCAGCCTGGTCTATGTAGTGAATTCCAGGCCAACTACAGGGAGACTGTCTCTCTAAAAACAAACAAAAACAAAAAAGAATTGAAGGAAAAAATAGAGACTAAAAGGTCTTTGTAAAAATTGGAGTTTTATGTGTTTATTGCCTGATGACTGACTTTCTATAGGTTATATTATTTTTACTGCTTAAATGTAGCAATTGGGTTGTTTCTCCAGTTTGTAAATTGTCAAACCTGTCCTGTCATATTATACTCCAATGTTGTTAGGGTCTTAGACTAAGTGGAAAAAACAGTATATTCATTATATTCCACAAAATGTATTGACTCAGAGGGTTGGAATGCTTATATAGAATATTTCACTAAATTTTATCAGTATAACCTGAGGTGATGTCACAGTGAGTTTCACTGAAATAGATTAAAAATTTTTGTTGATATCACATTCCTACTAGACCAGTGAAAATATGAGTACTTACCACATACAGAATTAGTAAGAAAAATTTTTCTGAAGCATGTCAGGAGGAAGGGATATTTAATAATTAAGTCTTCATTGGTGACCACTTCTCTCTCTGTGGATGCAGACATACCCACGGGTAGTTTATTTGAAAATCCATGTCAGTTTGTGATGGCAGAGGTTAGTGGCGTGAAGTCAGTTTATCTGCCAGAATCCAAAACCCTGGACTGTGGTTGTTTTTATCCCCTCCCCCATTCTTTGCCCCCATCCCTCATAAGCATGATAAAGATATCTGTAAATAGCTGAGTCAACCCCTGCAGTTGGATAACTCCCCAGCCCCTTCTAGTACTATGTGATTTAATGAGTAAAGGTTAGGTATGGCATTGCAGATCAATCAGAAAACTTTAAGGAAGGATAGACCTCTGGGATCAGAAACAGCTTTGTTATTATAGAACATTTCCCTTTTCTGGTATTTTGGAAATGGAGTTTTCTTGTTCTGTTTAGGTTCTGAAAATGATGTATTCTTTCTGATTTGGATTTTAAGAGCAAAAAGGCAGAAACCTGAATGAAAGTCCCCAAAAATTAGAAATTATATTCTGTTGAGGGTAATCATAAGAGTAATTGCAGGAATTCTTTGATGATTTGACAGGAAGCTTACTGAGTTTGGGCAAACAGGGTAAAAGAGAAAGGAAAAGATACCAAATACAAGCTGGCCTGTCTAGAGAGGTCACATATTACTGGGTTTAACCTGAGAGGTCTATGTGAGTCCATTTTCAATTAAGCAAGTAGATAATTAAGATTCTTATATTAAACTTAATATCCTTTTAAGGCTCTGCCTTAGAAATGGGGTTCAGTGACTACCCCTGTAATCCCAGCACTTGGGAGGTACAGACAGGAGGATTTTAGGAGTTCAGGGTCATTCTTGACTACATTGTGAGTTTGAGGCTAGCCTGGGCCATATGAGACCCCGTCTCAAAGCAAACAAAGAAAGCCTGTCACATACAATACATTTTAATAACCATTTGGGTATCTTACTTACTGTAGCTAGTAAGTGTGAAAGAAAGTTACCAGAAAGAACTCTTCACCCTGAGCAAAATTTCCTGCAAGATTGACCAACTGATAAACACTTCAATGACTGTGGAGAGTTTAGAATGTTACAGATCCAGAGCCTATTCACAAATATCTGGGGACATCTTTAACCCCATAAATAGCTACACCTTGCATAACTCTGTTTCTGAATTAACATTCTTATGACTAATAAAATGTATTAACAGACCACCAGGTCCCATACCAATCCAAAAGCTAAGAATGTCATCACCTCAGGCAGTCCCCTGAGTTCTCAGCCCCTATGCCAGAGGGAGGCTGGAAACAGGCATTCTCTGGAGGTCTGCTGAGATCACAGCCACTACACAGATAGACGTTGGAACCCACCCTCTCAGGCTGTCTCTGAAGGTGCTATTTTAAATAATCGCAAACTGAATCATGTTTCTTGTCTATCATCTCTAGTGTGTTTTGTTTGTTTGTTTTCCCCTTAGAAACTAAAGCACTATGCCAGGAATAATATCTTTAGTAGCCTGGACTTTTCCAAGGGACATTTATTTGTTCCTTAAAAATCAAATAGACTGCAGTAAACTGCCTTTTAATTTTAGCTCAGTCTCTTGGCTCTTATAGTTAAAAAAAAATTGTTTACACTAGACAAGGTTTCCTAAGGGGCATATTTTCATTCTATAAGTGAAAACTCTGTTTTGGTTAATTTAAGATACAGAAATTGTTTAAGTCATGGTGGATGACTGAGTCAAACCTTAAGGATTTGACATTAATATATAGCCAGGAATGAGAGATTATGAGAAAAATAATCTGTATCCTAATTTTGAGTTTGTTTCCTATGTTGACGCAAAAGGATAACTCTCACCTCAAAGGGGTAAGGGGTAGTTTATTCTGGAACCAAATATGAGTGGCCATGGCCCAGGAACACAGATTCAGATTACCTCAAATTCCATGTTCCGGCGTGGTAACAGTAACATTACTTTTTTATAGTAACAGAACAAAGAAAAGTCGTAAATGATGACACTTTTCAAATATGTTGGTGGATACATTCAGTAGGCAGGTCTTATCAAAGTTGGATTCTGCCTCCACATGATTGTGAGCTTCCCCTAATTGCACCATACTCAACCCCCTAACTGGGATTAAGTGAGGCCCCTCCCAAGGCCCCTGGGCAGACTTGGCTTTGGTAGGATAAGGCTGAGACCTTAGCAGACAGCCTGAGAGGGCGGGATCTAACCTCCATCTGTGTAGTGGCTGTGATCTCAGTAGACCACCAGAGGGTGCCTGTTTCAGGCCTCCCTCAGGATAGAGGCTGAGAACTCAGCAGACAGCATAGAGGCTGAGAACTCAGCAGACCGACTGAGAGTTCCAAAATTGGCACCCCCCCTTAGGGAACTTCCCAAATTTTCCTCTGAGTTCCCACTAATAGGGGGTCCAAACTTTAGAAGGAAGCCTGAGTGTACCTGACTGGAACCTGACTTGGGCTTCTGTGGGTGCTCCTGAGTAGCTGATCTGAAGCCATCAGTTACCTCCAAAATAAAACCTGACAGAATATGAAAACTGGACCAACCAGCTTTGCATAAACAGCAAGAAAAGGACCAAGGCACACCAGTAATACAAACAGAAGAAAACTTCATCTTAATTCTCATATCAAAATCACAAACAACAAAAGAAATTCACATGCCAAAATCACAGTGAAAGAATAATAAAATGGAAAGCCAAAATACTATGTCCCAACCAAACTCCACCTGTAGAAGAGTTCTACAAGGAAACCCCCTAGAGATAACCCAGGACACAGAATTTAAAAGAACAATCATAAACATGATTAAGGAGTTCAACGAATTTAAAGAACACACCAACAAATCAAAGAACTAAAAGAAGATAGGGATAAACTTCTGAATGAATTCACAAAAGAGAAACACTGAAGAAAACTCGGGCAGAAGCGAAGAAGGAAGTGCAAAATTCAATAAGCCGACTTGAAACAACAGGGGAAAACCTCACCACTAGAATGAATGAAATGGAAAACAGAATAGCAACACTGAAGGATAAAGTTGAAGAATTAGACCACTCAAGCAAAGATTATGGAAAATTTTAAAAAGCACAGGAATGGAATATGCAAGAGATGTGGAACACCACGAAAAGGCCAAATCCACGGATCATAGGAATAGAGGAAGGAGAAGAATTTCAGGTTAATGGTGTTGATCAGGTCTTAAACAGTATTGCAGAAGAGAATTTCCTGAAATTAAGGAAAGACATCCCATACAAACATAGGAAGCACATAGAACACAAAACAGAATGGATCAGACCAAATAGGATCAGAAAAGAAGCTCCCCATGGCGTATTGTAAAAACACGAAATGTACAGAACAAAGAATACTGAAAGCAGCGAAAGAAAAACAACAAGTCACGTACAAAGGAAAGGCCATCAGAATTACAGCTGACTTATCAACGCAAACTGTGAATTCCAGAAGAGCCTGGACCAAGGTATCTCCAGTTCTACATGACAAAGATGCCAGCCCAGAATACTTTACCCAGCAAAAATGTCTATTATAGTTGAGGAGGAAAGAAAAATCTTCCATGGCATGAAAACCCTGAAAGAATACATGTCCATGAAACCAGCCCTTCAAAGAATACTTGAAGCAATACAGAGAGCAGAGAGAAACAACTATACCCCAAGGGCAATGAAAGAAAATGAATAAAGGTATAATTGAGGAACCACAAAATTAGACAACACAAACAGCAATCAAAATGACAGTAACCAATACATATCTTTCAATAATAACCTTAAATGTCAATGGACTGAGCTCCCCAGTCAAAAGACACAGACTAACTGAATGGATTAAGAAACAAGATCCATCTTTTTTCTGTCTGCAAGAAACCCATCTAACCTTCAAGAACAGGCACTACCTTAAGGCAAAGGATGGAAAAGAATATTCCAAGCAAATGGCACTAAGAAATAAGCAGGGGTTGCAATTCTAATATCTGACAAAATAGATTTCAAAGTAAAACTAGTCAGAAGAGATGAGGGTCACATTCTGATCAAAGGAACAATTAACCAAGAAGATATTACAATCCTTAACATATATGCACCAAACTCTGGCACACCCAAATTCATAAAAACAACACTACAGGACTTTAAGACACAGATTAATTGCAACTCAGTAATAGTAGGGGACTGCAGTACCCCACTGTCTCCATTAAACAGGTCAACTGGACAAAGAATAAACAGAAGTCTGAATTAAATTATACCATACATCAAACGTACCTAACAGACATCTTTTGAATATTCCACCAAGCACCAAAGAATACACTTTCTACTCAGCACCCCATGGAACTTTTTCAAAAATGGACCACATACTGGGCCACACAACAAACCTCAACAAATACAAAATAATTGAAATAATTCCATGCATTCGATCTGACCACAAAGCAATAAAGCTCAAAATCAACACTGGACAAAGCCCTAGTCACTACACAAACTCGTGGCGATTGAACAACACACTCCTAAATAATGAGTGGGTCAAAGAAGAAATTAAGAAAGAAATAAAAGAATTCCTGGAACTTAATGAAAAGGACAGTACAATACAACACAACCTCTGGGACACATTAAAAGGAATCCTAAGAAGGAAGTTTATAGCTTTAAGTGCATATTTTAAAAACTTACAAAGAGCCCAAATAAATGACCTAACAGTGCAACTCAAGACACTGGGAAAGCAAGTACAAATGAAACCCAAATCCAGTAGAAGAGAAGAAATAACCAAAATCAGAGCAGAAATTAATAAAATAGAAAGAAAACAACACAAAGAATCAATGAATCTAACAGTTGGTTCTTTGAAATGCTAAACAAGATAGACGGACCGCTTGCTCAGTTAACCAAAGGAAAGAAAGAGCAAATCCAAATCAACAAAATCAGAGATGAAAGGGGAAACATCACAACAGACACCCAAACGATTCAGACCATTATAAGGGAATATTTTCAAAACCTATACTCCCCTAAATTTGAAAATCTAAAAGAAATGGATGGATATCTAAAATCATGAGAACCAATAACATTAAACCAAGAAGAGATCAACAGTTTAAATAGACCCATAACATGTAAGGACTATGGAACATCCCTCAAAATGTCCTGTAACTGTGGTGAGTCCACTTGTCCTCTTATTCAGGGAGGCCATGGAGACCCCACCAGATGGACTTGAACCAGTGTCCAGTCTATAAAGAGGAGGGTCAACTCAGAGGAAATATTTCCTCCATGCTTCCAAGTGAAGCAGCCATGATCAAGTAGGACCTTTGACTTATCTTACATAGATGGAGCTAGTTTTGACTTATCTTCACATAGATGGAACTGGTATAAGAAAGGAGCCATGGGCTCTTCCCAAGCCCATGTGAACCCTGAAGAACAGATACTTGAACGACCTTAAGTATAAATATAAATTGATTTATTTGGGCCAACTATGTGGTCTTAAACATCCAAAAAGAAAATATAAGCAAAGAGTAAAGTGATCAGTATAATTCTTGAAGAGTTTGAGGGATTACACTTCTCAGACATTAGGCTTAAGTCCATATCAAAAGTTATTTAGACAGTTATATCTCATTGGTGATTTGGTCTGAATCAGAAAGTGCTGTTCAGATGTAAGTCTTGAAATCTTGTTCTGCAATACTGTAGTGCCCACCTGTAGCTAAGGAAGACAACCACTATTGTTTTAAAATAATGGCCCAATTTGTTTTCTCCCCTATCTAGAAGCCTTTGAGAGGGAATTGACACCCATTCTAACCACTCCAACAGCTATCAAAATGCCTGAAAGCAAATCCTGAACCCATCACTCTCAAATCCAGCCTTGGCAGACAAAAGAGAAATGAGGAGGAACCCAATAGAGGGATGCTTTTGGAACTCCCCTCAAGAAATTCCAATGGACTCTTACATGAACATTTGAAATTTGCCCTGTCTGACTTTTTTCTAGTTCCCTGTCTGGAACTTGTAATGCTAATTACTCTTGCCTTTACTTCTCCTCACATCTATTCACCAGTCAAGACTTTCTCTCCCCCCTACAGATAAGAGTTATGCCATTTGGGAGTGTTTTAGATAGACACTCTGAAGGGGTACTCCAATTTTCTCACCCTGCGTCCCTGTTCAGCATGAAAGAAGCTAGAGCGGCCTGCATCCCTCTTCCCTATCCACAAGCTGGGTAAGCTCTTCAGAGGATGTTGTGATAAGAGTACGTAGGAATTGGCTAGGCAGTTAGTGTAAAAAGACCCCAAAGAAAAGTAGCCAGCTTCTTGGCTAAAAGTCAAAGTGTCTTTCCACTTCTTAGCCACAGACTCCATTCCAAAGGCCAAAAATTTTGAAAGTATTTGGGAGCTCTTATCTAATCCTTAAAAGATTTTAGGGCTACCTCTTCAGAGGGGGGATTATTAGAGTAGCAAAAAGATGAAAGAGTATATGAAGTTATCAGAAAAAAGTGATGAGGCGATATGGGAGGAGTTGGAGGGGAGGGAGTGGGCATGGATTTGATCAAAACACCTTATATGCTTATATCCCTGTATGAAATTCTCAATAAATTTTTAAAAATAATAACACCTTCAGTGTATAAGACACTGTGCTGTGAATAGTAGAAAATATGAAGACGAGTCTCCCCTACAAAGTAATTTATGAGCTCTTTGGAGCTGTGGGTCCGGAGGTGACTCCTGAGCAGGTGGCTAGAAGTGGTAGATATTCATGAAAGGGAAGAGGGACTCTGAGGACATAAGGTACTACTGCAGAGGAATAATAAGAGCAGGGGAAATAGGCTCAGAAAAGTCCTGAAACACAAGAGTGATGTGGATGGTGTTACAGGAAGCCCTGCGAGGAGGAGCCAGTGAAAGAAAGGGGCCTGCATGCTTCCACAGCTGGCACTCATAATCATGAGTTGCTGTTTCCTGCTTTGTGATTCTTGGTAAATTCATTCACTCTACTGAGTGCTTGTTTGGTTTTGGTTGAGACAAGGTCTCATAGTGTAGTTTAGACCATCTGTGAGCTCAATCCCATTGCCTCAGACTCCCCAGTGTTGGGATTGCAGGTAAGCACCATGATGTTTTGATTTCTTCCTGCTGATCAGTAAACAGTAATACTATTGTTTCACAAAAGAAGTTTTGGCCTGCCTTGAATATACATGAAATAAGGGAAAACTAGACTTGGAAGTTTGGGTTTTGTGGTTCAGTTTCTGGCTTTAAAATAGTTTTCTTTTTTGTTGTCCTTTTACAAAACAAACATATGAGTTCTATCAGCCCTTCACATATACCAGTGTGTGACATGTGACAGTAAGTTATACAGGTTGGCTCCTTTTACTGTGCTTCTCCCAGCATTTCTTTTAACAGGCATCATCTTTCTGCAGGCTTATCCATCAGAGGAGAGTTGTGTCCCTACATTTCTTAGTATTAAAATACTCTCTAGTGTAATTTTAATCATAGGTAGTAGCTCTTTATGCCATATTGTACAATATAAGACTTTAAACTTTGGCCTTATTCTTGTCCAGGATCTTGGGTCCTCATATTTTTAAAGGTAAAAATAGAATTTGTAATCCTTGGCTTAGGCATCTTCCTTTACTTGGAGGCTGCCTTGTGGCACTGATTACTGCAGCAACTTTGGTTTGAAATGCTCTTACTGCAACAGTTTTTCTTCTCTCCTTTTAATAAGCTATTCTTGACCAAAGGTGAATATTTTGTATTCTTTTTGAGAATACTAGGATAGTTCAGTCTTCTACTGCAGTAAGAGGAGGTGATATTGCTTATCTTTTTAGTTTCAAATATTTAGTCTGTACACAAAAGGAAATGAAATATAATTGCTTCTAGGAAAGGTATTTGGAATTGGGCAGGAGTGGGGAGGGATTATTTCCTTAAAAAGCATTTTGAGAGGCTAATAGGATCTAATCCCATAGTTCAATTTTAGAGTCTTCATATTGTGAGTATAGACTGCTTAGGGTCATTGCAGGAAATGTGACCTTGTGAAACTCTGTCAATACTGAGTTTTTATTATTGTACACCAAAAGGGTGGAGCGCAGTAAGTCATTGTTTACCAAAGCACCCAGTAATCACTTGTGTGAGCATACCACAAGGGAGCTAATTATGGCTAAAGTTAATGTATAGTAACCGAGAAACAAGTCAGTACTAAAAAAGTTGTAGCAGAGTAAAGTATATTTCTATCGCCTCTAATCTGTTTTGTGCCAACCCCAGTGGATATTGTATGTTCCAGAATAAATTTTACCTCCCCTACATTGAACTTCCAGCTGTTGATATAAATTCTTTTATAGTTACGACAGTGTTACTGAAAGGTCCTAAAGTTTTGGGGGGGGGTTGTTTTTGTTTTTGTTTTGTTTATGAGTTTGTAGAGGCAATAAACACGGAATAATTCAGATGAATGTAATAGAATACAATGACACTGACTTTCCTCATGCTAAAGTGTCAGCAGTTTGGGTACCCATTATGAAGAATGACATGTAAAAGAAGTTAAGGTGACTTACAAAGATGATGCGACAGGGCATGACACAACTGTGCTAGAATCATAGTTTCCCATTCCCATTTCAAAATAGTTATAAAATATTTATTTTTGAAATACTTATATTTCAAAATATTTTTCAATGGTCCACTGAAAACATCAAATTCTGTCACTTTCAACTCCCTATAGGAAACATTTAGCTCTTCTTTTGTGTTTTGTATTGTAATAAAAACCAAACCATACTGTTTTTAAAAATGTACATTACTGACTCCTTTGTCAGTAATTATGACATAGGAACAATCTGTGTTTTTGTTTGACCACATTTTCCATTAAGCTGTCTAGTTGTAATATGCTAAGATAAACATCTCTGAAGTTTCCTTAGCAGAGTATTCAGAGTACAGCAATTTTCAAGGAAAATTAAGAAAGAGTATATTTAGGTGAATTTAAAGTTACTCTTTACCGTGAATTTTATAAAGAAAACTACCCAGTACCCATGTGACAGCTAAGAACTGTCCTTAACTCTAGTTCCAGGGGACTCTGATGCCCTCTTCTGACCTCCTCTGCATTGCATGACATGGGTGCACTTACATACATGCAGGCAATACACTTGTAAACATTTAAAAAAAGAAAATACTCAGGAGTGCTTAAAAAATTTATAGCTAGTTTTAAAGATGCTTTAAAGTATTTTATAGGTTTTATGACAACTTGGAATATGTGTCTATCAAAATGATATCTAAACTGCTTTCATACTTATGATCTGGATTCTTTGGATAGGTAAGTGTTGTATTGAGTTAAAAAATGATGCAGGCCTCTGTTAGCTTCAGACCTCCTCTCTTATCCTCACCAGGGGCCTAGATTGTCTGGAAAAAAGAAGGCACGCTGAGGTTCCACTAAGGAAACAGAAAATAGAAGGTTGTAAAGTTCTAAAAATATCATTTATATTTTCACAAGCATATATTACCTCTATAAGAAGGGAAAATGCCGTTTAAGTATGTATATCTTTCCTTTAAGATAGCTGTATTTTTTAATATTTATTATTTTTATTTTATGTGTATGCATGTGTTGCCTGCGTGTAGGTATCACAGTGCAGCTCCTGAGCCTGCCTGTGTCTGTGGGTGTTGAGATTCAAACCCGGGTCTTCTGCAAGAGCAACCAGTGTTCTTAACTGCTGAGCCATCTCTCCAGCTCCAAGATAGCTGTATTTTTATTCAGAGTTAACTATCCTAACAAAAACTGATTTTTCAGAAGGAATTGAAATTTGAAAAGAGCAAAATTACTTTTAGCAGCAGAATTCATTCTGTTCTTAGAATTGGTCATTTGAATCTCTTCCAGCAATGGGAACCTAGAAAACTCCCATGTAGGAGTGGAAGCAGTTTCATTATGATGTAAGTCAAGAGTTCTTAAATGTTTATGAGCATAAACATTTCTTAAAGAGTTTAACAGATTCTTGGGGCTAATTCCCAAGATTCTGGTTATGTAAGTCCTGCGTGGAGCCTGGAGATCTGCATTTTAATAAGCTATGCAGATCTGTGATTCTTAAGGAGTCACTATTCTTAGAGCAGATGGGCTTGCTAGAGGATCAGGACCTATTGACTCCAGCCTCCAAAACAAAATAGCCATTTAAATGGACTTTACATGTAAATTTTAACACTGTTCGTTCTGTGAATACAACTTTAACACCACATTAGCAACTTAAATATTTAACGGTTTGTTTATTTCAGGTCTCCAGCATGAAACAAAATATTTGTCGAAAAGGAAGCACACTCTAATTTCCTTGAAGTCTTAGATGAACTAAACTAAGAGAGACTAACATTATTTTGGAGCTTTAAGAAATTAAAGCCAAAAGTGTTGTAGAAACTTTCATAATCCATTTGAATTATTGAAACTTGATTCCATGTGATTCTAAAGGTATAATTTTTAAATTCATTTTTATTACAGACTAATTTAGTAAAGCTTTTTGCAATACTAGAACACAGTGTACCAAAATAAGTTAACACAGAAGTTTCTATAACTGTTTTTACTTAGATCATATGTCAAAGAGGGATTTTTTAAAAAGTTTTGCTTAAGTTCTAATTTCTCCCAGTTGATTAAAGTTCTAGAAGTATAATGTATGTGTTGTAAAATTCAACCTTTGCTGTGTACATTTTAAGTTTTAACCTACACAGTTGCGGGATCAACATCATGTTGAAGATATAAGCTATTTTAATTACCCAAGACTTTTCTTCACGCCACTTCGTAGTCAGTTCTACCCATTGTAAGCATTGATTTGTTTTCCTGTACTTTGCCTTTCCTGAACACCATGTGTGGAGAATCCTACAGTGTGTAGATCTGAGTGTCACTTCTGTAGCTTACTGTAATGAGTTTGCAATTCATCCATATTGTGTGAATCAGGATCTGCTGCTGAGTAGTAAGTCCATTGGAAGGTTACAACAGAGGTTTTTTATTCACTCACCAAGAGACAGACATTTAGTGTGTACTATAGGGTGACTCTGAAGGTATGTTGTATAGAATCTGATATGGCAAAATGGATTTTATATGAACATAGTTTTCATTTTTCTTGACTGAAGATCTAGTAGTGAAATTATTTGATTGTAAGTTAAGGAAATATGTATGGAAAATTTACAGGCTGGGGGCTGAAGAAATGACTCAGTGGGTAAGATCACTTACTGTGCAAGCATGAATCAAGATGGGCATTGGCCTCACAGGCACCTGTAACTCCAGTGCTGTGGGACAAGAGGAACATAGTTTTCATTTTTCTTGACTGAAGATCTAGTAGTGAAATTATTTGATTGTAAGTTAAGGAAATATGTATGGAAAATTTACAGGCTGGGGGCTGAAGAAATGACTCAGTGGGTAAGATCACTTACTGTGCAAGCATGAATCAAGATGGGCATTGGCCTCACAGGCACCTGTAACTCCAGTGCTGTGGGACAAGAGGGTCACTGGGACTTGCTGGCCGCCAGCCTGGGTTCAATGAGACCCTGTCTCAAAGGAATAAGGCTGAGAGTGATAGATCAGGACACACAACGTTCTCCCCAGTCTACACAGTCATGTGCATTTGCACACACTTTACCATCCACCACAAACACAATACCATAAACACACACACACACACACACACACACACACACACACACCAAAAAAAAAAAAAAAATGCAGGTTGCTTTCCAAACTGGCCGTGCTTTTAACATTCTGGCCAGCAGTGTAGGCAAGTCCTGCATTTTTAAAGATTGTCAAGTTTTTCCTTTTGTTTGTTCTATTTTAGTCCCCAGTGAGTAGCTTCATCTCATTATGATTTTAATTAGCATTTCTCTGATGACCAATGATGTTAAGCATCTTTCCATGTGCTCATTTTGCATTTTAAAGTTCTTTGTGTATTATTGTCAGCAGCGTTGGAGAGGGACCAGAGACAGCTTTACACTGCTACCCACAGCAGCCTGAGGAGTCCTTTTCAAAAATCTTTGTTCAAGTAAAGCCAAGACTCTTGACTTCTCTGCAGAAAATAATTTCAGTATGTGTGTTAGGAAGAAAGTTTGACCTCTATTTAAGCAGAGAATTATTAGGAAGACAGGTGTTCATAGAAAGAGGAAGACACAGCTGGTGTTGCTTAACTGCCCTAGCAGTAGCTGTGTCAACTATTTTGGAGGCTTTGGGAGGGACATTGCTTAAAGGGCTTCTGAGGAACTCTCCCCTCTTTTCCCCTCTATAGGGTGACTCTGAAGGTATGTTGTATAGAATCTGATATGGCAAAATGAGGGATTGTGAGGGTTGTTTAAGAGGACGTATCTTTTTTTACTCTAAGTATGGGATTCTTCTGAGGTTCCTAGAAATATGCAGATTTAAAGGTCCATATACACTTAGGCCTTAGCACAAGTCATTGCTATTTTAATATTCTTATAGAAACATCTGTATATTGAAGGAATAGTGCGTCTGTGTAGGCAACCTTCACAGCAAATATTAATTGTCCTGAAATTCTTGACTTTCAGCTGGTGAGAGACTTCAAGATTTCTGGGTGAGGGAGTCTTTCCCTTCCTAGGTCACTTACTTTTCCCTCTCTTTTTGTCCTGTCTTATAGGTACAATAAAAAAATGTGCTTTACAAATATTTTTTTCCAATTTTTGTTCCCCCACTCCAGCATATTTAAATTAATTCCATTGATTTTTGTTGTTGTTGTTGTTGAGTTGCCAACATGCTAAAATGCATACAAGGGACCATGTGCATACACATACAAATTTTAAAAATAATTTGTGTCTTCTAGAGTGCCAACCTATTATAGATAGATAAACAATCAAATAAATAGTTGAATTATTATGCAATTTCCAATAATATTATTTGAGCAGAAATAGTTTTTTGTTAATGTGGTGCTGGGGATTGAAGCTGGGCCTTGCATGTCTACTACACCACCAAGCCAAACTCTCATTCTCTTAATGGTGTCTATCAGAGGGAATAACTTTTATTTTGATGAAAGTCCATCTACTAGATCATGGCATACAGATCATGGTTTGGGTTTTTCAAGGATCAAAATTCAGAGTCATTGGTCATTGCTAGGAACATATACTGTTTACTTTTGTTTAGTAAACACATTATGACTTTATTTGACACACTTAATTTCTAGAGCTTTTTTGGTATGTTTTGGGGATTCTCTACATAGGTGATGATTTTTTCTGAGAACAGATGGATTTAGTTTTAGTTCTTCTTTCTGCTCTTTATGATACTTCATTTTTCTGCCTTACTGCACTGCTGCAGCTTTGCGTACAATGTGTTGTTTTGACCAGGACTTTACTGTGTCACTTCTTTGTCTTTTGGTTTGCTATAATAATAATATTATTATTAAATACTATTAAATATAGCTAAATTAGATTAAAATTAGAAATATAAATACAAAATATTATTATTTTTAATTGTGTGTGTCTACATGCCACAGCATGCATGTGAAGGCCAGAGGACAATTTTGTGGAGTCTGTTCTTGCCTTCCACCTTTATGTGGATTCCAGAGATTGAACTCAAGTTGCCAGGTTTGTGCAGCAAGTACTTTTACCCACTGAACCACCTCACCTGGAATTCTGATCTTTATTACTTTTTTAAAAATTATTTGTTTAATGACCACACAATCAGAAGAAGCATTTCATTACAACAGCATTGATGTATTCAGTAACAATTTCCAGAGCTAAGATGCATCTCCTTCAAAATTGGCTGTAAATTTTTAGGTTTACAGTTGAATTAATACAGTTATACAGT
>NW_008346389.1:2741300-2742628 GCF_000622305.1 Nannospalax galili
TATATCTGATTATTACTAGTCACAGTCGATTACTTTCTGAGCTCCTTGGCATCTGAGCATGGGTATAAAGTCATCAGGTAGATTTCAATGGTAATTTTTTTCACATCTACTAATTATTAAGGAGAAAATTTTTATGCTTTGAAGTTATTTTTAAATTAATTCATTTATTTTTAAACCCACTTCCCAGATAGCACCCTCCCATAGCCTCCCTCTCCCTACTAGAGCCCTTATACTCTGTTATCCCTGCTACTGTCCCTGTGTTGTTGACACCCAAGAAAATCCCCACTACTTGCCTTCTGGTGAATCTAGTCAGCCTATCTAGAGATCTTTGTTTTAGGAAGGTCAGCTGTTCCTCATCTAGCAGCAATCAGTAGTCAATATTCCTTTAGATAAGATTGGGGTCTGCTGTTCATTTTCCCAGTTCTATGCTGGGTTACTATCTGGGAGTCTCTTGGACCACCCTGGCCAACAACTCAAAAGAAGGTATCTCCTATCTGGCATTGTTGCTTGTTATGTAGCCTTTAGCTATACATATGGACTCTTAAAAAATTATATTGGCCTCTTTAATCTTTGCTTATACTTACCTTTTGGGTGTTTAAGGCCATACAGTTGGCCCAGATAAACCAATTTATTTTTATTCTTCAGATCGTTTGAGGATCCCTCAGGGGTCACACGGGCTTGGGAGGAGCCACTGGCTTCTTTCTTTTACCAGTTCCACCTATGCGAAGATACTCAAAGGTCCTACTCGACCATGGCTGGCATCGCTTGGAAGCATGGAGGAAATGTTTCCTGTGTGTCGACCCTTCTCTTTGTAGACTGGACATTGGTTCAAGTCCATCTCGTGGGGTCTCCAGCCTCCTTGATCAAGAGGACAGGTGACCCACCACAATTACAGGACATTTTGGGAGATCCTCATAGTCCGCTGAACTAGTCAACCTAGGGGGACAAGGTGCAAAAACTGTCCTTTATGATCGTCTGACCAAGTTAGTATAGGCCTCAAAGCATGTTGGGTAAACATCCAAGAAGGTTAGTTCCACCAGTCCGGTACTTCTACTTACTGTGTACCATGTAGATAAATCATGGGAAAAGACTAGTTGTTCTCAGATAAACCTTACCTACACATATATTTCTTGATCTGGTATGTATACTTTGTCAGTAGGTTGTTGGACTAATATGGTTCCCTCTGGTTTTCAAAACTAGCTAGGCATTATTATTTATCTCTCACATTGTCTAACCCCTCCATCATGGTATTCCCAATTAAGGTGCTCCCATTTTCTCCCTTTCTCCCTTAATAATACCCTTCTCCTATGGTCCTGCCTCTCTTGAGC
>NW_008346389.1:2743130-2744386 GCF_000622305.1 Nannospalax galili
GTCCATGGTAGGTTCATTTGTAGTTTTTTAAGAGTTCTCCACACTGCTTTCCATAGGGGTTGAACAAGTTTGCAGCCCCACCAGCAATGGATGAGTGTTCCCCTTTCCCCACATCCTCTCCAACATTTGGTATCATTTGTTCTCTTGATCTTAGCCAGTCTGACTGGGGTAAGATGAAATCTTAAAGTGGTTTTAATTTGCATTTCTCTAATTATTAGTGATGTTGAACATCTTTTAAGATGCTTCTTAGCCATCTTTACTTCTTCTTTGGAGAACTCTCTGTTCAGCTCCTTAGCCCATCTTTTAATTGGGTTACTTCTTGTGTTATCTGTTTTTTCAGTTAGTTATATATTCTGGATGTTAAACCTCTCTCATATGTGTTGCTGGTGAAGATTTTCTCCCATTCTGTGGGTTTTCTCTTCACTTCTCTAGATGTCTCCTTTGATGTGCAGAAGCTTTTTAGTTCAATGAGTTCCCATTTATTGATTCTTGACCTTGTTTCCTGAGCAATTGATGTCCCATTTAGAAAATCCTTTTCTACACTTATATCTTGTAGGTTTTTGCCAATGTTTTCTTCTTACAGTTTCAAAGTTTCAGGTTTTACATTGAGGCCTTTGATCCATTTGGAATTGACTTTTGTGCAAGGTGAAAGATAGGGGTTTAGTTTCATTCTTCTACAAGTGGAGATCCAGTTTTGCCAGCACGATTTGCTGAACATGCTGTCTTTCCTCTAGTCAATGTTCTTGGCCCCTTTGGGTCTTCAGTTTTCTTCCATTGATCTACGGGTCTATTTTTGTGCCAGTACCATGTTGTTTATATGACTATAGCTCTGTAATACAGCTTAAAATCTGCTATAGTAATCTCCCCGGCATTGCACTTAGTGCTCAGGGTTGTTTTGGCTCTCGGAGGTCTTTTGTACTTCCATATGAATCTTAGGATGTTTTTTTCTAATTCTGTTAAAAATGTCATGGGCATTTTGATTGGCATTGCATTGAATCTAAAAATGGCTTTTGGTAGGATGGTCATTTTCACAATATTAATTCTTCCAATCCATGAAGCGTGAGAGGTCCTTCCATCTTCTGATGTCTTCCTCAATCTCTTTCTTTCAAGATTTAAAATTTTCATTGTAGAGCTCTTTAATGTCTTTGGTTTGGTTTATTCTGAGATATTTTATTTTATTTTGTTGCACCTATTGTGAATGGGAGTGTTTCCATGTGCTCTTTCTCTGATTGCTTGTTATTGGTATACAGATAGGC
>NW_008346389.1:2744881-2746284 GCF_000622305.1 Nannospalax galili
CAGGATATGTATCTATAGTTTTCTTTTTTTGGTTGTCTCTTTACCTGGCTTTGGCATTAGAGTGGTGCTGGCTTCATAGAAGGCATTTTAAGTTCTCCCTCCATTTCCATCTTTTTGAATAACTTAAGTAGTATTGGATGCAGATCTTCTTTAAATATCTGATAGAGTTCTGCTGTAAATCCATCTGGTCCTGGGCTTTTTTTAGTCAGGAGGTTTTGTATTACTGTTTCAATTTCTTTTTGTGTTATGGGTTTGTTTAAGCTGTTAATCTCTTCTTGGTTTAGTTTTGGTAATTCCCATGCCTTTAGATATCCATCCATTTCTTTTAGGTTTTCAAATTTAGTAGCATATAGGTTTTTAAAGTATTCCTTGTAATGTTCTGTATCTTTTTTCTGTTTGTTTTGATATTTCCCCTTTCATCTCTAATTTTGTTGATTTGGAGGTGCTCTTTCTTTCTTTTGGTTAACTGGGCTAGCGGTCTGTCAATCTTGTTTGTCTTTTCAAAGAACCAGCTCTTAGATTCATTTTTTCTTTGTTTCAATTTCATTAACTTCTGCTCTCTGCTCTAATTTTTGTTATTTCTTCTTGTGTGCTGGGTTTGGATTTCATTTGTTGTTGCTTTTCAAGTGTCTTGAGTTGCAATGTTAAGTCATTTATTTGTGTTCTTTCCAATTTTTCGATGTAGGCACTTAGAGCTATAAACTTCCCTCTAAGGACAGCTTTCAGCATGTCCCAAAGGTTTTGTTGTGTTGTATTGTCCTTTTCGTTTAATTCCAGGAATAATTTTATTTCTTTCTTAATTTCTCTTTTAATCCATTCATCATTCAGGAGTGTGTTGTTTAATCTCCATGTGTTCATGTGGTGATTAGGGCTTCTTCGGGTGTTGATTGTAAGCTTTATTGCATTGTGGTCTGATAGAATGCATGGAATTATTTCAATCTTTTTGTATTTGTTGAGATTTGTTTTGTGCCCCAATATATGGTTGATTTTGGAGAAGGTTCCATGGGGTACTGAATAGAAAGTATATCTTTTGGTGCTTGGGTGGACTACTCGGTAGATGTCTGTTAAGTCCATTTGATATATAATATTGTTTAATTCAGGCGTCTCTCTGTTAACTCTCTGCCTTGTTTGTTGACCTATTTAATTGAGACAGTGGGGTACTGAAGTCCCCACTATTAATGAGTTGGGATCAATCTGGGTCTTAAAGTACTGTAGTATTGTTTTTATGAAGTTGGGCGCACCAAAGTTTGGTGAATATATGTTTGTGATTGTAATATCTTCTTGATTTATTGTTCCTTTGATCAGAATGAAGCGGCCCTCTTTATCTCTTCTGATTAGTTTTAGTTTAAAGTCTATTTTGTCAGATATTAGAATTGCTACGCCTACTATTTTCTTAGTACTAT
>NW_008346389.1:2746369-2791369 GCF_000622305.1 Nannospalax galili
ATGAGTTTCTTGCAGACAACAAAAAGATGTGTTTTGTTTCTTAATTGACATAACTAGTCTGTGTCTTTTGACTGGGGAGTTCAGTCCATTTATATTTATTATTAATGAAAGATGTGTATTGAATCCTGTCATTTTTATTTCTGTTTACATTTTTGATATAGCTGTACTTTTCCACAGTTATACCTGAATTGAATTTCTTTCCGCAACCCCTTGGGTATAGTTGTTCCTTTCTTCAGGAAAAATGATTGTCTTGGGCAGATGATGGCCATGCTACTGAGAGATGCAAAGGGAGACAGGGGTGGGAAGAGGCCCCAAGGGCTCCTGGGGGCAGCACTGAAGAACTAGGTTGGTCTGGATGGAAAGGATCAGTAAACTTAAAGGTCAGCCCCAGTGTCCAGGAAAGAGGATGGTGGCCATGCAGCCCCGGGGGAACATAGGTAGGTGAGGGTGGGAAAAGGCCCAGAGGGCTCCCAGGGACCGCAAGAAGGAACTGGGTTCCTCTGGATGCAAGGGATCAGGAAGCAGTGGTGGTTTTGGGCAGAGAGGTCAGCCCCGGTGTCCAGGAAAGAGGCTGGCGGGCTGTGCAGCCCAGGGAAGCAGAGCAACCTTTGAACATTTTTGTCATTTCCTAAAAGACATTTTGACAGTTGGTCTCCACTATACTCACTCCTCCACCTTTTCTCTCTGTAGATTTGCGTGTTCTGGACAGGTAGATGGAATCATGGCGAATATGGTCTTCTGTGATTGGGGTCTATCATGTAGCATATTTTTCTAAGATTCATCCATACATTTAACCAGTACTTCTTTACCATCATTCAGTGCTACTTCATTTTGTATAAATACCATATCTGCATATTCATTGTTGATGGGCACTTGGGTTGTTTCAACTTTGAGACTATTATATACAATACTGCTGTGAAGTTCATTTACAAGTTTTTGTGTGCATGAATGTGTTCTCACCTCACTTGAATATATACCTACAGAGGAATTGCTGTGGTATATGGTAATGTTTTCATGTAAGCTTTTGAGGAACTTCCAAATTACTTTTTATTTAAAAATGATGCCTTTTCTATTTCTCCCCGCAAATACTTACAACAAACACAAAACAGCAAAGCCAAAGATCCAATTCCTCCTCATCCTTAACTATGATGGTTAGTTTTGTCAACTTAACACAACCTAGAATCTCCTCAGAAGAGAGTCTCAATGAGGTATTGTCTAGATCTCTTTGGCCCATGAGTATGTCTGTGAGGGGGTTTTCTTGATTATGTTAATTGATGTGGGGTGGCCCAGCCCCTGTGAGTGGCTCCATTCCCTAGGCAGGGGATCTTGGATTGTAAAAGTGAGGAAAATGAGCTGAGCACAGGTGAGGATATATGCCTTTGTTTCTCTCTAGTCTAACTGGCTGTGATATGACTGAAGTTTCTGCCGTGACTGCCCCTGAATGATGGACTGGAACCTGGAATTATGCACTAAAATATACCTTTTCTCCCCCAAGTTGCTTTTTGTCAGAATATTTTATCACAGCAGTTGGAAACAAAACTAGAGCATTTTCCAAAACTTACTTTTGCTCTTTTTTTCATAATTGTCACCCTCATTTGTGTGAAATTATCTCATTGTGGTTTTCAGTTGCATTTTGCTGATGGTAAGTGATGTGGCACATCATTTCCTGTGCTTATTGCTATTTATGTGTCTTCTGTAAAATGTTTATTCAGATCATTTGAGGGATTTTGATAACTAATCCTTTTTATTATTGATTTAAATACTTGGTATATTCTAGATACAAGTCCCTTGTTAGGTATGACTAGCATGTATTTTCTATGCTGTATTTTACTTTCTTGATGATTCTTTTTAATGTACAGAATTTTAATTTTGGTAAAATCTAGTTTATTCTTTCCTTGATCATTTATGTTTTTGTTGTCCTAATAATATTTTTGCCTAGTACAAGTTAAAGATACACTTTATTTTCTTTGAAGAGTTTAGAGATTTTTATGTGTGTATTATTCTTGGATTTTTAATATTTATTTCTTTCTGTGTGTATGTGTGTGCTTACACTTGCACATGCCTATGTCATGACATAGGATGTCATATGGATGTCAGAGGACAACTTGTAGAAGTCAAAGTTTTGATTCTCTCCTTCCCCCCTGTGGATTCCAGGGATCAAACTCATGTTGTCAAGCCTGGCAGGAAGCATCTTTACCCACCAAGCCATCTTGCCAGCTTTAAAGTTTAGTTTTATTTCTACTTCCCTCTAGTTCTTGTATTTTTAGCTCTGTATGTGTGTCTTTAATCTTCTTTGAGTTAATTTTTGTGTACTGGGTGAAGTAGAAGCCTAGCTTCATTCTTTTGCATGAAGAAACCCAATTGTTCCAGCAACAGTTGTTGAAAGGCATTCCTTCCCTCTCCTGTTACCCTGGCACCCTCATTACAAATCAGTTTGTCAAAGTGTGAGGTTTCTTTTACAACTCAGTTCTATCCTCTTAGCCTGGGTCTGCTCTTAGGTCAGTGTCTGAGTTGCTGTATAGACTTGAGGTATTTTGAAATCAAGGAATCTAAATCTCCAGTTTTGTCTCATTTTCAGCATTGCTCTGGACAGCTTGGTGCCTAGACTTGCAGTGCAGTTGTGCTTTGACAAAACTGTAGATTTGGTTCCAGTATGTATTTCACAAGTTTTTGTTTTCCAGTGCATAAGAAAGTTCTATTTATACTATACTATAGTCTGTTAATGCTGTTGTTTCTTGAAAAACAACATTCTTTAACTTAAAATACTGTTTGTGGGGCTGGAGTGATGGCTTAGCAGTTAAGAACACTGGTTGTTCTTGCAGAAGACCCAGGTTCGAATCCCAGCACCCACATGGCAGCTAACAGTTGTCCGTAACTCCAGTCCCAGGGGATCTGACAGCCTCTTCTGACCTCCGCGGGCATTGCAGACATGCATGTACTTACCTACATGCAGGCAATACACGCATACACATAAAATAATAAAATTTTTTTTTAAATAGTTTGGCTAAAAAAAAAGTTAATGATATGGGAACCTTGGAACCTTGAGCAAGCCTTAATCTTTTTGCTGGTTGGTGGATGGATCATGCCTTGACATTGATGTCTCTGATCAATAAAGTGGTGGTTGCTGAATGTTGCTTGTCAAGCTCCTGAGTAATACAGCAAGCAGTTTGCCGTGTGGGCTGCTCTTGCTTTCAGAAGAGTCCTCTGAGGCATGTGGTGCTGCTTAGTAGCATTTTACCCACAGTAGAACTTTCAGAATTAGACTCAGACCTCCCAAACCCTGCCTACTTTGTCAGTCAGGTTTATACAGTACTGTAGGCCCTCTGTTGTCGTTTCTGTCATATTCCGAGCATCTTTACCAGGAAGAGAGGAAGTGAGCCCATCTCAAGAAACCAGTTTCTCTGGTCATAAACAGGAAGCAACTCTCCATTCACTCAAGTTTTTATCATGAGATTGCAGTAATTTTGTGACATGTGCAGACTTCGCCTCTTGTTCTTGTTCTCTTGGGATTTCCACATCTGCAGTAACTTCCTTCAGTAAAAGCCCTTCATATTGTCCGTTAAAAGTGGGAATCAGCTTCTTCCAAACTCCCATTAATGTTTATATTTTGACCTTCTCTTATCAATCGTGTTCTTTATTTATTATTTTTGATTTTGTTCTTTGTTTTTATGTTTTCTTTTTTGAGACAGGTTCTTGCTATGTAATCTAAACTGATGTTGAACAGGCTTATGTTGGAAGAGAGTCCTTCATAGCTAGCGAGGAGAGGTCAGTCCTTGGCTTGAACGATTTCAAGGGGTCATTGTCTCTCTTAGGGACCGGTGCAGCTAGTGACAAACTTAAGCCAGCAATCACTTACTGTTGTGGGGCCCCTTCATCCTCCTCTTCAGCCTCTTATGGCATTACCTTAAAAAAATGTTAGCTTTTCTCCGGGCGTGGTGGCACACACCTTTAATCCCAGCACTCGGGAGGCAGAGGCAGGAGGATTTCTGTGAGTTCAAAGCCAGGTCTACATAGTGAGTTCCAGGACAGCTGGAGCTACAGGGGGACCCTGTCTCAAAAAGACCAAAAAAAAAAAAAAAAACTTTTTTTCCAGGTTTTTAATTTGTTTTGCCCAGATCCAGGCCAGCATCGTCATCTGGCAACTGTAGCTTTAGAAAGTACACTTTTAAAATATTAAAACCTGGAAGTTGACTTGTCTCCTTGGTACATGGGGTTTAGAGTGGATGCTGTGTTAGCACGCATGAAAACATGTAAATCTCATAGTCTCCACCAGTTCTCTGGGTGACCAGGTGCATTCTTCATGAGCAACAGGTCTTAAAAATATTCCATAGCCCCTGTTGTAAACAGACGTGTCACCATCCTGGCTCTGTTGTTCCGTTTGTGGAGCAGAGCCAGAGTACATTCATTGTAACTCTTACAGAGCCCCAGGATTTTCCAATGGTAAGTGAGCACTGACTTTACCTACAGTAAAGCACCTTGCCACAAACTACAAGGTAACAAGGGAGGCAGCCACTTCTCAGAAACTTTGAAGCCAGGAACTAACATCCTTCCAGCTCTAAAAAGCCTAGATAGCATCTTCTTCCAATATACCGCTGCTTCATCTGCACTGGGAATCTGTAGTGTAGAGTGGCCACCATCATCACTTACCTTAGCCAGACCTTCTCACTGCTGCAGTTCCTTACGACCTTGTGCCTCTGTTAGGAAGATGGCTTACCTTAAACTTCATGGACTCACCTCAGCCAGTGTCAAAGTGCCTTGTGCAGCTTTCCTCACCTCACTTAGTTGTCATAGACTTAAACAGGTTAGAGCCTTGTTCTGGATTAGGCTTTGGTTTAAGGAACTGTTACGGAGGGTTTGACTTTTACCCCCCAGTCTACTCTCTCTGTGGGGCTGCTCGTTCCCTTTCATTCCTGTGTTAACTAGAGTAGTGCTTTTCATTTCCTTTACGTCTCCTTTGCCTTCACCATTTGTCTGTTTTGTACTAGAAGCTTTCTAGCTCTGAGCTCTCAGCATACCCTCCTCACAGTGCTTAATCATCTCTGGCTTTTGATTTAAAGTGAGTGACTTCTAACTTGAACACTGCAAGGTCAAGTCTGAGGAGGAGGAGAGGGAGATGGAGATGCCTGGTCAGTGGAGCTGTCAGAACCCATACCACATTTATCAGTTAAGTTTGCTGTTTTACATGGGCACAGTTACCGGCACCTTAAACATCACCAATCACAGAATATTGCAACAGATATACTAATAATGAAAATGTCTGAAGCCTTAAAGTCAGCCAGAATTTTAGTAGGCATCGCATTGAGTCTGTAGGTTTGTTGGAGTGCCGTCACCTTTTCCATATTGAGTATTCTGGTCTGTGAACATGGGGTAGCTTTCCATATAATAGCTAGGTCTTCAGTCTTTTCAGTGATGTTTTGTACCTATGTTCAGAATTGAGTTTACATCTTTTTAAAAAGTGTTTCATTCTATTTTGGATTATTTGTTATTAATATATGCAGTTAATTTTTGTTAATAGATTGTGGTTTTGTGTGTATGAGTATAATGCCTACATGTATGTAAGTGCACCAGTGTCGTACAATGCCTGTGTAGGTCAGAGAGGGCAGATCCCCTGAAACTGGAGTTACAGATGGTTGTTAGCCACTATGTTGGTGCTGGGAATCCAACCTGGGTCCTCTGCAAGAACAGCCAGTACTCTTAACCACTGAGCCATCTCTCCAGCACCCAGATTGTGTTTTTAATGGCACTTAAAAAGCTTTAAGAAGGTAGACAAACATCAAGTACTGTTTTTGTAGTTATAAATTGTTATCTAGAAATGCTGTATACTTAAAGTGATATAAATATCAGAGTTTGAACTTAGGGAACTGGGGAGACAGCTAAGTGCTTGCCATTCGAGCATAACTACCTGAGTTCATTCACCAGAGCCCAAATGAAACCCAAATGAAAAATACAGGTATGGTGGTGTGTGTTACAACCCCAGCTCTGAGGAGGCAGAGACATGCTATCCCTGGAGTTCACTGGCCAGCCTAGCCTTACCCCAGTGAGAAACCACGGCTCAGAAAACAAGGTGATGGCGTCTGAGACGTGACCCCTGAGGTTGCTCTCTAGCCTAAACACCCATGTACACATGTGTGCACCTTGCACGCACACAAAATGCACTCATGTATCAGCTATACTCTTATTACATCAAATCTTTTTTAAAATTTTTATTTATTTTTTTTATTTTATGTGTTTACGTGTATTGCCTGCATGTAGGTAAGTGCATCCATGTCGTGCAGTGCCCGTGGAAGTCAGGAGGCTGTCAGACCCCTGGGACTGGAGTTACGGACAGTTGTTAGCTGCCATGTGGGTGCTGGGATTTGAACCTGGGTCTTCTGCAAGAACAACCAGTGTTCTTAACTGCTAAGCCATCTCTCTAGCCCGACATCAAATAAAACTTAATTAGACAAAAAAAAAATCAATATTTAATTTTCCCTTCTTCTTTTAGTGTTAAATGTTTACAAAAGACAGTGAAGGACTCTTACCATATAATGTGTAGGTCATGTGCCTGTCAACTTGAAGTTTGTGCAAAATGTGGAAAGAAGGAAGACGTTGTTATTCCGTGAGTATTTCCTTTTACATTTGCAGTTTGCTTTTAGTAACCGATACATGAGCTTTCTCTTAATCAGACATCAGTAACTCTTAGTTTAAAATTGTTTATCTCCCAGTAATGTAGGTACTTTTCTACCTAACAGGAAAAAAAAATTACAATTCTATCAAATTTTTCTATTACAGTATAAAATACCATTTATATTTTTAAGACCATCAACTGTTTAACCTCAAGCTTCATAAAATTCATTATAAAGAATTTCTCATGCCATATCAGTTCTCCCTAATGGGCCCCTTTTACTAACTCATTTGAGCTCATTCTGGTGACAACAGTGTTAGAACTAATTGAATCTCCAGTTAAACTCCTCTTTAAAAGAGCTTTTCTCTGTCCTTGTTTTCTTTAGGATTCTGATAAGAAGCAAATGTCTTTTTAACCTGCACCTTTAAATAATGAAACCAGGGAAATAATTGGAAACTTTCTTCCATTAGGTTTAATAAAGAACCAGAAAAAGTAGAAAATGGTGAAAACAATCAGAATTCCAACCCTAGAAGAAGCTGCAAAATAAAGGAAGACAGTACTGATGACTCAGAGCTTGGTACTGACCTAGATGACGGAGATGACAGTGCCCACGTGGACTGACAGCAATGGAGGAATGCAGAAAAGTTGTGAAAAACAGGCAGAATTGATCTTGAACAATTTAAATTTTAACATTTTAATACTGAAACCTTCAGATTTTCATGACAAAGTTCTGAGTTGCATATACTGGAGTTGCTGCTGAGACACATCTTGTGGTTTATTGTATAACCCATGGGGACTGCTTAGAAAAACAAGTTACCCAATGTCGAACTAAGCAACGTTGAGAATTGGTGATTGTATCAGAAATATCTCATGCACAACTAAGATGCCATTATTTCACAGGGAACCCCTCAATTGACTCAATAGACTGACCTCCAGTATGTGGCCCACCTAGCAAAAGCCCGCTTTCAAAGCAAAACCCCTTTTAAATCGTGCTTAGCAAGTATATAGCAATTTTTCCTCACAAATATTTTTATATCCTTTATCCTACTGTTTTTACCTTTTTCCACTTGAGAAATAGATACTCAGAAAGAAATGTATTGGATTTTCTTAGATAGTTCGTAACTATGAAGGAAAATGGGCCATTCTCGCTGCAGAAGACTGCCACCATCCAAAGGTTCCGGAGGCTCTTCCTCCACAGGAGCTTACCCTTCCCAGAGTTCCACGGTCCTGAATTTGTCATTTTACTGCCCATGTTTCTAACAATATAAACAATATAAACTAGCATTGCGTGATCATTGAAGCCTGTATCTTTTTTATAAATATTTTATTATTTTTATTTTATGTGTATGAGTGTATTATCTGCATGTATGTGAGTGCACCCATGTCGTGCAGTGCTGTGGAGGTCAGAAGAGGGTTTCGATTGCCCCTGGAACTGGAGTTAAGGATGGTTCGTAGCCGCCATGTGGGTGCTGGGAATCGAACGTGGGTATTTCGAAAAATCTCAAAGCTACAGAAAGATAACCGAGTAGTAAGATGAACTTTTCTACAAACTCTTCACCTAGATTCCCAGTGTGTTTCACTTGTATTATTTATGTGTCTGTAAGTGG
The DNA here is from genome assembly GCF_000622305.1 of Nannospalax galili. NCBI lineage: Eukaryota > Metazoa > Chordata > Mammalia > Rodentia > Spalacidae > Nannospalax > Nannospalax galili. The sequence continues at coordinate 2,754,581 of NW_008346389.1, forward strand.
GATATGTATGTGTTTCTGAGAGTGTATGTGTGTATACACAAGCATCTCCATGTGTTTATATGGCATGTATGTTTATGTATGTGTGCATTTGCTGAACCATTTTAAAATAAGTGTGAAGCATTGGCTTTAGACTTTAAATAAATTTATCCTTTTTGTCTTGTGTTCCTTTTTCCATTGTAATAAAATTTTGGAAATTGATCTGTGTTTTTACAGAAGTTATGATTTATTTGCCATCATTGTGCACTGTGCTGAGTGACATTTGAGTCACTACTACTTTTCCTGTGGCACACAATGCCAGTGTAAGATGAAGCAAAGTTAGGAATCTTATTAAAGATATTTTAATTTAGATTTAAACATGCAGGTTAAGAAAGAAGAGCTCAGACAATTAAGAAGGAAGAAGATTTGGACTCAGCTGAACAACAAAGGACCATAATCTGAAAGCTAAATGTTACTGCGCCAAACACTATGGGTCTTTACTGGAGGCCTTTGTTAAGTAACTGGAAAAGTTTCTTGAAGCCATATTCAAATAGTTATTAGAAAATAAATGGGAGGAGAAAAGTGATGGACAGGTATTTATATAATGTCTACAATATTTTCCTCACAGCCTTGGAAACTTTCCCAGTTTGTTAACATCCTGTTGTACGCATAGATCTGAAGCACTTGTTCTTGCCAAAATGAGTTTTGTTTAGTTTATGTTGGATTTTTAATGTTACCTCTTGATCCTTAATGCTCAGGGTTTTGTGGCTGTTGACCACACATAATCTTACCTTTACGGGGAACAAGAAGATGACTGCTCAGGATTTACACAGGTGGCTGTGAACCTCTACTGATTATCCTTGAGTAGTCCAAGCTGAAGTCCTGTGGATTTAATGCTGATCGTTGATCATAGGTGGTGCATTTTTGTCTCTGGCTTCTAACTCGGTCATTGTAAACACAGACTTGAAACAGTACTTTCAGGTTCCAGATACCTAAAGATGGGCTGACCTGGAGGTAGCTGTTTCTAGATAGCTGAACTTTTGAAAGTGATGATCAGCCACTTAGCTGTTTTGTACGTACTTGTTTTCTTGTGCATTTTTCTGTAGGCAACAAATAAAGCTATAAATTTACTCATTTCAATAAACTGGAATGATGGGGGTCGGGGGGAAGAGCTCAGAAAAGTAAGCCCTACCTAAAGGTGAGTGTGGGTTTCTCCAGAGTTGAAGAGGGCGGTATGTGGTTGAGTGTGGGCCTGGCCATTGGCCATGGGTCATTTTGGAGGCCTTCAGTTTTCATTTCAAGGTTGCTAAGAAGCCCTCTCTTCTCCTCACTCTTTTTTGGTAAGAGAGAGATATGAGGTGGCTCCAGAGATGGCCTCTACAGAATTATAACCTAATAAGGTAAAAGCAGAAGCCATTAGAGTTGCCTAAGGGGTTTAGTACAGGTCCTTTATAAACAGGGTTTTTGATGAGATTCCTAGAAAATTGCAGGTTTATGGCTGGGAAGGGAGAATCAGAATTGCCTCAAGCAGTTTTTAATTCTGCAGGAATCCTTGCTCTACCACTGGCCATGGCTTCAGCTGGATTCCAGGGTCAGGGGTTTCTCCCTCCTCATGTCCCTCTGGTTTTTCCTATCTTTTTATCCTGCCACAGTAGCCAATGTGTATGTGTGTAATGAGTGGTATCTTTGTTAATTTATCTATATTCCCTAATTATTAGTTCACCTTATTCCCCTTTTGTTTATTGATTGGGGATTTTGGTAGTAAATGATACTACAGAATGGTTTTTGATAAGTATAATAGTGTTTTAGAAATATTTCAGTGTGTAACGCCAACTTACTTTCAAAAAATATTTTAGAGGGGCTGAAAGACTTTAGTGGTTAAGAGCACTGGCTGCTCTTGCAGAGGACCTGGGTTTGTGGGTTTGGATCCTAGCACCCACATGGCAGCTAACAACTGTCTCTCACTCCAGTTCCAAGAGCCCCAACACCCTCTTCTTGACCTCCTCAGACACTGCATGACAGTTGCACTTACATGCAGGCAATACACTCATACACATAAAAAATATTTTTAAAAATAAGATCAATAAATAAAATATTAAATATATATTAGAGTAAAATATGTAGAGACACAGCATTTCAATGACAAAAAATATGTTACATAGGAGTGTTACTATCAACAAAAATTCAAATTCTTACTAAGATGTTAAAATGGAGAAAGTTTCCAGTAAACTTATATGCATCATTTCTGTATAAACTTACATGTTCACACATTTATTTTCTTCACTTTTTATATGAAGGTGTATTTAGCTTTTGTGATTAAAGACAACCCATTAGATCCAGTATAATTTTTTTTTTTTTTTCCCTGAGTGCCTTCTTTGGGGAAGAGCGTCTCCTAGTGCCACACACCTATAGCTGCATCTCATGCTCAGTGTTAAGGACAGCTGCTGCTTTGTTGTATAAGTGGACTTTGCTATATTTGCTTGCTTTATGTTTCTCTAGGAATTATCCTTTCTAACCTACAAACTTTTTGTTAGAATTCAGCTTGTGGGAATGAAAGGAAGCCTTGCTTTCTTTGAATGTAATGAATGAATCAGTCTGGAACCTGGTGACAGTTGCCTGGCCTTGGACTGCATCAGATATTCAGAAATATTTCAGGTAGTTGGTGGGGGGTAAGGAATTATAGAAGTTCCAAATTCTCATCACAAAACTCATAGAACCTTTTAAGGAATTCCTATTCCTGGGACTTTGTGATTCATTTCCTCTGGGTTGTAGCCTGGGCCACTTTTCTTCCCAAGTCCCCAGGTTATTCTGATCAGTAAATACAGTTAGTTGCATGTGGCAGAAAGCCATTTTCATGCCCACTGACTTCCTTTCAGTGGCCACATACAGTGCCTGTTTGCCGCATTCCCTCCTCCACAAACTTGCAGCTAGAGATAGAACGTGAGGGGATTCTGCTGAGGGATTCTGGGGAAAAAATTACCAACAGAAAGAAGTGTTTTCTGCCAGCCTCTTCCTGCCTAAATGTGGCATGAGAAGACATGAAGTCTGGAACTTGCCGCCGTGGTGAGGAAATGGCACGAACCGCAGAGACAGTCCCCAGTACCATGATGCTGGGGCGGCTGACCTTTCAAACCCTGTGCCCACTGCAACTCCAATTTCTATAAGATAACCGAATGTCTTTTTTCACAAGCTGCTGCCAATCAGAAATGCATCCCAGCTGGTATCCCAACAAGTTTGATAATACCTGTTCTGTAAAACGTAGGAGCTACAGAAACAAGAAATAAATTAGTATATTAAAAATTAGGGGCCAGGCGTGGTGGCACACACCTTTAATCCCAGCACTCGGGAGGCAGACCAGCCTGGTCTACATAGTGAGTTCCAGGCCAGCTGGGGTGACAGGGAGACCCTGTCTCAAAAAGACCAATAAAAAATAAAAACAAAAAAATGATAATTGGTTATGAAAGCTTACCAACTTGGTTGCTTGCCTTCATTCTGCAAAAGATTCACATAAGTTACTCTTAATCATAGTAGCGGCAATGTACTCAGAATCTAAGCATTTACACTAACATTTATCTTCCTGTTAGCTTCATGAAATCAAAGCATTGATTAATTGCACCATATTATATAGCTAATAAATGACAACCTGGATTTAGGATCAGGCTGTTTGGTTCTTGAGTCTGCATTTTAATTTGCCGACTCAATCACCTGCCAAAGACATTTCTGCAGGTAAAAAGAGAAAGTGTATTGGAAAGTGTGCTTGGCATAACAGGTTATTTGATAACAAAAAGGGTATGAATAATAATAGCAAATAATAAGTGAGATATGTTCATTCCAATAATCACCAAGGTGCTTATCTGTGCAAAGCCTGGCTCTTTGTCGTTGGGACTTTTTATTTTATTATTTATTATTTGATTTTTTTGAAACAAGGTCTCCCTGTAGCCCTAGCTGGCTTGAAATTCGGTGTGCACATTAAGCTGGCCTCTATCTCACAGAGATTTGCCTGCATCCGCTTCCCCAGTGCTGGGATTAAAGGGTGAGAAGTGAGATGTGATTTTTTAAAAGTATTTCAGTGAAAAGCTCTGTTGTGAAAACACTGGAAAGAGGGTAAGAGACATGGGAAGAAGGTCCAGGCAGAGGAAAGAGGCAAAAGCCTCTAGAGAAGACTAGCAAATGTGTTCAAGAAGCAGCAAGGAAGGGCTGGTTACTTTAGAGCCCTTCAGAGATGAGACCAGTGATGTAATGGAGAACTGGAACCTGCTTTTAAGATTGCTTTCATGGATCGGGGCGGGCACAGAGATGGTTTAGAGGTTAAGAGCACCAGCTGCTCTTGCAGAGGACCTGGGCTTGATTCCCAGCACCCATATGGCAGCTAATGACTATCCTTAACTCCAGTTCCTGGGGATCTGAAGCCTTCTTTTGACCTCCATGAGCATTGCATGACACGGGGACGCTTACATACAAGCAGGAAATACACTCATACACATAAAACAAGAATAATAAATTGTTTTCTTGGTGCTGGAGAGATGGATGGCTCAGCTGTTGAAAGCACTGGCTACTGTTGCTGAGGTCAGAGGTTTGGTTCCCAGCACCCACATGGCAGCTAACAACTGTCTGTAACTCCTTCCTGGGGATCCAAAGACCTCTTCTCTGTGGACATTGCACCATGTGGTACACTTTCATACATGCAGATGAAACACTCATACACATAAAAGTAATTACTTTTAAAAAAAAGTTTAGAACACTTGTTTTTTGCTTAGCATGGTGGTGCACCCCTTTGGTCAACAATTGAGAGATGGAGGCAGGGTGGTCTGCAGTTCATGGCCGGCCTCTTGCTACATCTCTGAGACTGAGGCCAGCCTAGTCCCAGGCCAGCTGGGGCTACAGAAAGACCCTGTCTCAAAAAAGAAAATTTAAAAAATGATCTATCAATTTTTACTTATGTGTATATGTCTGTGGCTGCATGAGTTTATATATACCACACGCATACCAAAGAGTGTTGGAACCCCTGGAATAATTGGAGTCACAGGTGGTTGTGAGCCCACCGTGTGAGTTCTAGTGTCTGAACTCAGGTCCTCTCCTAGAACAGTTGGCCCTCTTAACTGCTGAACCAATGCTCCAGCCCTCACTTTGCTTTATTTATTACTTTATCTCCTGGTTTTTGGTGACTTTTTTTTTTAGACAGGGTCTCACTTGCTGCATAGCCCTGGCTATACCATATGTACTGTATAGCACTATACAGCACCATGTCCGGCTATTGGTCACTTTAACTTTGCACATCTAATGGTTTTAATTTTTTCCTTGAATCATAAATGATACATTGTTGAAAATATCTCTTAAAAATTAAGCTGTGTGTATCAACTTGTATGTCGAGGCTAAGCTTTAGGCTTTGTTAGAGGTGGTCCATTTCAGTTTCACGTTTGTGCCTACATCTTATGCCCAGAGTGCTGTTTTTTTTGCTAGGGACATTTTCTTTTTTTAAAAAAAATACTTATTATTTTTATTTTTGTATATGAGTGTATTTCCTGCATATATGTAAATGCACCTGTGCCATGCAATGACCTTGGAGGTCAGAAGAGGGTGTCAGATCTCTTGGAACTGGAGTTAAAGATGGCTGTTAGCTGCCACATGGGTGCTGGGAATCGAACCTGGGTCCTCTGCAAAAGCAGCCACTGCTCTTAACCTCTGAACCATCTCTGCAGCCCCTACGTATGTTTTCTTAATGCTAAGGTAACAACCAAGGTATCTCCACTTCCAGCTAAGTCCAAACTCCAACAGCCCCTGCAGCCCTGTCAGCCCTGTCTTCCATGGCTCTTCTCAGCTAGGAATCCTCAAGTTTTGCCCTGTATGTGTTCAGCATAACACCATTCAGGAACTTGTGGGGCTCCTCCACAGCCCTGGCATGTCACTAACACCAACCTCAGGTCTGTTTTCTCCATTCAGCATGACTAGCACTTTATGCTTTAGCCTCATCTCTCTGTGCCATGTTTTAGAAAATATAATCAAACTAAATTCAGGATGCAAGTGAGGCTTCCATCTCAAGGGTTATAGCCTACATTATTATCCTGTGTATGCAACATGTTTGTGTATACAAAACGTTTACAGTGTTATTTGCAGAAGAATAAATCCAACACTAGTTGTCAGTAAGTACAGTTTAGAATCATCGGCTCTGGATGGGAAAAGCCCAAGAATGACTCACTATAGCAGCACACTGCTTAAAGACCAAAGACTGGGGTTGCTCGCCATCGAGAAGAAAGGAAACAAGTGAAGATCGGGGAGGCATCCTGTCTCAAAAAAAACAAGACATGCAAACAAAAAAATTACCCAGCATAGCTGGGCATGGTAATACTGAGCCCATTCAGTATTGAGAATTGGTATGAAGTCATTCAGTCAAGCATGGGCAACCTACCAGTGTGCACATCCTCCAAAGAAAAGTGACTCTCCCTTCCCCAATGTCCAGCCCCTCTCCCAAACATGCTGGAATTTTTTTTTGCTTTTCTTTTGGTTTGTAAAATTTTTATTTATTTTAAATTTATGTATATGAGTGTCTGACTCATGTATTTGCAGTGCCCATGGAGGCCAGAAGAGGTTGTCAGAGTCCCTGAAACTGGAGTTACAGGCAATTGTTAGCTGCCATGTGGGTACTGGGAACTGAACTCGGGTCCTGTGCAAGAGCAGCCGATGCTCTTAACTGCTGAGCCATCTCTCCAACCCCATGTATTTGTTTTGAGACAGGGTCTCGGCATGTAGCCCCAGCTAGCCTGGAACTCCAGCCCCCATGCTGGGATTTTTAACTGGCTTGGGCTTGTGCAGGCAGCCACAGCTACTGTGAGTTGATGCCTGCTGTTCAAAAACACAGGTTTCACAGCTCTTCTCCCCCACGTCTCTGCTAACCTATCTTTTTTATTTTAATTTTTACTTTGTTGAGAATTTCATATTTGAGAACTGTATTTACACATCAACTCTTGGCTTACACAAGAGTAGAAAGCAACATGATTCTGAGGCAGAAAGATCTGTTAGAATCCTACCACTGCCTCTTACTGGATTGTGACCCTAGTCCAGTTTCCTCTGTGAAGTTACCGCATGTGTACCTTTGTCTAAAGAGGGTGCGATGTCCACACTGTAAGCTACTGTGAATATTGAATACATAGAGAACAACTGGCATGTAGTGACTGCTCCATCCAAGAAGCTTATAAATATTACTTTCTTGTAATTCTTTTCAATCTTTTAAAATTTTTATATATTTATTTTATGTGCATGAGTGTTTTGCCTGCATGTAAGTGCACCATGTGCATGCAGTGCCTGTGGAGGCCAGAAGAGGGCATCAGATCCCCTGGAACTGGTTTTTTAAAGACAGTTGTTAGCTGCCATGTGGGTGCTTGGAACCGAACCTGGGTTCTCTGCAAGAACAGCCAGTGCTCTTAACTGCTGAGCCATCTCTCCAGCCCATAAAATGTGCCACTTTAAAAAATATTTTGTTTTTATTTTTTTATATGTACAAGAGTGTAGTGCCTGTGTGTATGTAAGTGCACCCATGTTGTACAGACTGCAGAGGCCAGAAGAGGGCATCAGATCCCATGGAACTGGAGTTACAGTGTTAGCTGCCATGTGAGTGCTGGGACTTGAACCAGGTCTTCTGGAAGAACAGCAAGTGTTCCTAACCACTGAGCCATCTCTCCAGCTCCCTAAAATGTGCCTTTTAAATGGTCGAATAAAGCAAAACAAAAATCCATTATTTATGGGGTGCCTTATGATGCTTTGGAAAGTGTATCAAATGTATATATTGTGTAACGTGTAAATCGGGTTAAACATCTCAAACATTTATCATATCTTTGTGATGAAAAGATTCCACATCCATTCTAGCTTTCCACATACACAGTGATTATCACTGTCCATCGGCACTCTCCTTTGTCATAGCACCCCAGAGCTTCTGTGTGGCAGCAACTTAGGAAACATACAGTCATCGTCACTGTCATTAGGGCCCCTCCTTTGTCATAACACCCCAGAGCACTTGCTCCTGTGTATTTGTAACCTGGCATCTACCGATCCACCTTTCCCTTGCCTCTTCGGCTCTCTCCAGCATCTGTGTGATCTCAGCTTCTGTGAGATCAACTTTGTGTGTGTGTGTGTGTGTGTGTGTGTGTGTGTGTGTGTGTGTGCGCGTGCACCATAGAGTGTGTATGGCGGTCAGAAGACAACTTGCAAGAGTCTGCTTTCCCCTTCTGTCATGTGGGCTCTGGGGCTCAAACTCAGGATCTCAGGCTGCCAGTGCCCTAACCCACTGAGCCAAGATCAACTTTTTATATTCCACATAGGAAATGTTATTTAGTCATTTTTGGTTTAGACATTTTATTTACACTCATCCTAAGAGGTTTGTGGGCCTGAGAAGTAGATCAACTGCAACGGGATAGAGGAAAAGAAAGAAACCTTGTTGCAAAATTCCCTGTCTACTGAAAAAGGAAGCAAATCCCTCCAGTGGAGATGTTTATACAGGAAGTGTTAGGCTTGCCCTGGGCTATTTTTAGTGCTTGTGAGATGCAGACCCTTCAGTGCACCACTCACAAAAATGCAATAGAAAGTTTATTTCTGGCACCAACGAACACAAATTGTTTTTGTTTCCTTGTCAATCTAAGGCCATGTTTTTAACTGTAATTGGTATTACATGCATATACATAGAAAATTTAGTAAACCATCAAGAAGTTTGTTTTTAAAATAACAACTCAAAATGGAAAGTCCTTTACATTGAACTTTTATTTAAAACAAACTTGCCTGTTTAACAAATTTTTGCATAACTGAATATGATCCTATCTAGTCCACTTTTAATTTTCACTTGTCTAATCATAAATCTATTTATAGAATATATTTTCCTAGATCTGTTGGAGTTTTGTATTTCTTCTACAATTATCAAGAACAATCTTGGTAACTCGGGGCAATGACCTTGACCAAAATGATAGTGGAACTGGATCAGCCCTGAGAAGCTGCCAAGTCACCTGAGGTTAGAAGAGCGGCTGACTGGGCAACTTTGATACCCCTCGGCAGAGCATTACACCTGTCTGCAAAGCCAGGAAACAGGAAATGAGATGATTTTTAAAAATATGTTATCCATATTCAAAATGAAATGATTTTTAAAATATGTAACCCATATTCAAAATGTTTTCTGGTGATGCACTCTAAAGCAATAGGTCCAATTATTTCTCTGGAAAAAAATATAACTAATGCTCTGTGCAATGCTCAGAAAGTCTGGAAACAGGGAGAGTGGTATAGTCATAGTATTTCACATACGAACATACTGAGCATACTACATGGAAGAGTAAGAACAGTTATACACTGTTTGAAAAGAACTTTCTCCTGTTTCTCGCTTTTGAAACACTTGTGGCTGCCAGCTGACAGGAGGCAGGTGCAGTGTGAACAGCTGCCAGTGGATAGCTACAAGACTTAGTGAAACCAGCAAGTGTTTCTTATAAAGGATTTGGAAACAGTTTTGGAATTCATTTGGCAGGCTTCTTCACTGGGTTGTGAACATTTCATGCAAAGTCTACTTTGTAGACACGTGGTGACACTGCATTGTGCCCTCTGAACACACTGGAGAACAAACAGGAATCCATAAAACAGCTCCGTGATAGCTTTGAACAAAGAGCAGACCAGTCAACCTTTCTGTATTTTTCTAGTTATAAAGTCTCTTTTCCTACAATCTCAATCAGTTTGCCCACACACGGGGCATGCTGTGGTCCAAAAGGTCACTCGTGGTTTCCCCAGCTGCAAACTGACTGCAGAGAGGACTGAAAACATGTGAACTTAGTCATGTTGCTTTCCTTGTTCAGCACTGAAATAAGGAGGCAAAAATTCTTGGGGGGATTTTCAAGTTAGGGGCAACTGTCCCTTGAGAAAATCCAGCAATATTAAGTAGCTGGTGACTCCACATGTGCACCTAATACGAGTAGTAGTTTGGCTGAATGTATCTTACATGTCTAATATTTCTCTATGTGATTGATTATATCCAAATTCAATTAACATCATTTCCTAGGTTCACAGTTATCCTTAAATTATGTATTTTCTTAATTTATACTTAAGTTTCAATTTAGCTATTCAAGGCTATGACAACTTTCTTGTTAAAAAGGGAGTTGGGGGCCTGGAAATATCAGAGAACACAGATAAAAAATATCATCCTTCATTATACTGTAAATTCTGCAAACTTTTGTAAAAGCTTTGTTCATAATGTAGTGATGATTCGGTCTCATTTATTATTTATTTATTTATTTATTTATTTATTTATTTATTTATTTATTTTTGAGACAGGGTTTTCCCACAGCCCCAGCTGGAACTCACTATGGAGACCAGACTGCCCTTGATCTCATAGAGATCCTCCTACTTCTGCCTCCTGAGTGCTGGGATTAAAGGCATGGACCACGCACCCAGCTTTGCCTCTATATTTTAGATGTTTACTGAGGTACAATTTACATAACATAAAATTGACCCATTTTAAGGGTATAATTTAGTGATTTGGTAAATTTATAGTTTTGTAAGATCACTACAATCCAGTTTTAGAGCATCACCCCATAAAGATCCCTTATGCCCATTTATAGTCACCCCCCCTGTCCCAGCTCCAAGAAACTCATCACCTTTCAGTGTCTATAAATTTTTTTATGATTTTTTTCCTATCAATTAAATACATTGTGAGATAGGGAGATAAAGGGGGGATTTGATGCTCAATGGCCCCATGGCCGCACTCAAGATGAAGTTCATAGTGACTGTGGTTTCAAGAGGGCTAACTAAAATAGTGCTTCCCATCCATGTCAGTATATTCAAAGGTCATTTTTTGAGGAAACAATTGATATAAATGATAGGATCTGTTCATGCTGTATTGCACACTACTAACATTTTTCTTTTGTGTCCCCTCAGTTACTGACTCCTGAGATCAACTGAAACTTGCTTCAGATGGTAGATGCTAGGCCTTCAGAGATCCTGCCCACCCTCTTTATGAAGTTTTCATTACATAGATGGTATAATACTGACCTCGAGTGTTTTACTGAAGTAGAATAGCATCTGAAAGACATGCAAACACACTTGAAGGAGTAAGGATGGGACATAGGTTCATGCAGGGCACAAGGACCAGGCACCAGTGTGAGACTCCTAAGAGAGCTATGGTTGGATAAGTCACAGATGGCACCCAACAAGGTGGATGAGAAAATCCTACAACTATCTATGCCTACAAATATTAAAGCAATGATTAGAATGAAGCAGCAGTTTTATTAAAACAACAGTTAGTTTGAATGAAAGTACCCTCTGTAGGAGGAAAAAGACACTTCCAGAAGCCATAACACTCTAATGCCAGGGGTGGGCTACCTCCCTGTAAATTGTTGGCCAGGGATACAGGCTATTGCTACTGCTGGCTAGCTTTCATAGTGGAAGAAGATGTTATACAGACTATTGGAAAAAGGATGGTTTTCAACTCAGCAGTCCTATTCAGCTGTGGAGCCTGCTTTTTTTTTTTTTTTTTTTTTTTTTTTTGAGCCAGTGTGTCCCTGTAGCCCCAGCTGGCCTGGAACTCGCTGTGTAGACCAGGCTGGCCTCAAACTCACAGAGAGCCTCCTGCCTCTGTCTCCCAAGTGCTGGGATTCAAGGCATGCACCACCATGCCCAGTGGAACCTGCTTTCTGTACTACCAACATGCCTGGCAAATGTTTCCACCAATGCAACAGTGGCATGACTGTTGTGGGTGCAACCAGCTACTTTCCACTTCACTTTGAGGCTCACTCTACAAGAAGGAATTCACATCTAGTACTGTAAGTCTTGTCAAAAGCCCATAGTACCTAGTAGGGAAACTATTCTGCTGTTTTAAGTTTCCTTTTAGATATTTATGTTTACCCATGTATTACTGCTTCTGTCAGCCTTGGTCACGGAAGCCTCTTTTATAGCCTTTTCCACTATAGGAACATATTTGAACTGCTGAAGAATAAGTGACTGTTGCTACAGCAGAGTGGCCCAGTGCTCAGCTACAAAGGGAAGAAAGTAACTGGCCATCAATGACAGTCTCCCCAAGACTTATGAGATGTCACAGAAGAAGGTACAGAAAGAATGTAAGAGCTAGCAGAAGGGCTAGAAGGGCTATATAACAACAACCACTTTCTTAATCAGAGCAGCTGTGATACTTGCAAGAGACCCTCAAGATCAGGCCTACTGACATTCCCTTATAAATGGAAGGGGTGGGGAAGAGGGAAGGGTCAGAGTATATAAGAGGGTAGAAGATTAACTGGGTGAATGAGGAGAGGGAGACCTCCTATGCAGCCATTCCCTAGGGTGGGACCTTCTGATGATGTGACTACTTGGGGGTCATTCATGCTGCTGTAAGTGACCCCTCATCCATGGTCCCTTAAGTAATCCAACAAACTCACTGATTTGCCAAGCTAGACTTGGATAGAATTATTACTTTTGTCTATTATTAGCATCCTATCTGGTGTGAATAGATACTTGTTCTGTCTCCTCAGGAAAAGTTCAAGCAACAGGGTGCCTGATAAAGAGGTTCCACATTCTCATCAACAGTTGTGATTGTCAGTGCATCTGTATTATTGCTATTCTGTTGCATGTATGACATATTGTAGTTTTAATTTGTATATTTCTAACGACTCATAGTTTTGACTTAACATTATCAGGAGCTTAACAGCGAACCATGAATCTTCTTGGGTGAAATGTGTATTCAAATATGTTGTCCATTTCTAAAATTGGGTTATTTATTATTACTACTATTGTTGTAATTAAGAAATCCTTTACACAGAGATATAGCCATATGGTCAGATAGAATTTAGGTCCTGAAGCCTGACAGACTATCCACTGCACTTATAATATACTTTTGGCTTACAAAAACCATTAGAACAACATGTGCAGTTTTGATTATTTAAAGAGATTTCTTTACAAATTGGGGAGAGAGAGAGAGAGAGAGAGAGAGAGAGAGAGAGAGAGAGAGAGAAATTGGCCACATTGCCTTAATAGATAACTTTGTGTGAACCTGTGAACTGTTAAGATTTTTTTCTTCTGTGGTGAATATACTGTGGATATATCCTGCATGACTCTGTTAAGGGAACTGTCCTAGTTTGTTTCTCCATTGCTGTGACAAAATATTCTGACCAATACCAACTTGGGGAGGAAAGGGTTTATTTGTCTTACATCTCCCAGGTCACAGTTCATCACGGAGCCCAAGGTAGGAACTCAGGGCAGGAACCTAGAGGCTGGAGCTGGAGCACAGGCCATGGAGGAACACTGCTTCCTGGCTTGCTCCCCTGGCCCCTGCTCAGCCTGCTTTCTTATGCAACACAGGCACTTACACACATGCAGGCAATATACTCATACATATAAAATTCAAAAAAAAAAATTTAAAAATAAAATACATGAATGTCATAAAGCTATTCTGCCATGTAGTTTTAATTCACTAATGTTTTCTCTATTTTCACCTGATAGAATCAGTTTCTGCTTCAATGTTAGAGCTGAAAATATTTCTTCAGCTACCTAAAAGTGTATAGACATTATGTTAAAAGTTACATTATTAAGCAAAACCCTCCAAAAGAACCCCCCCCAAAAAACAAAATCAAAAAGCACCCAGCAACTGATAGGATAAAGATTATTCATTAATTGTGATACCGACAGAGACTTCCCATACCTGGATCTACGTTAGAATCACCTGTCATGTGAATGTAAACTTCCCCAGTCCTCTAGGCAAAGTGCTTCACTTTCACGGTGAAATGCATATTGATATAGTTTCAGGAGCCACAAAGGCAGGCCACAGTGACTCTGTAGGTCAAGGTCCCAGCTGCCAGTGCATTTTGTCCTGAAGCACAGCTGTGCAGACGAGTTGCACCCCGCTCAACAGGGTTGTACCACAGACCATTAAGCACAGTGCTATCTAAATGTTGGGTGTGGCCTATAAAGCAGCCTACCTTAAGAATTGCACATGTGAGTGAGATTTAGAAGCCAAAGGAAAAGACTGAGTAAATCTTGTGTATGAGAGAGCCTGAAAGAAACAGAAAATCATTGACCATGCAGGCTAGGCAGGTTAGAGAGGCCTAGCCTTTGAGAGGCAGTTGATGGAGACAGAAGGGTGCAAGAGGGCAGATATACCACTTGCTGAACACAGATTTGAATCCAGGCTGCCCAAGGAGCACCACAGGTTCCATTACCAGCTTACTGGCCCTTCTGTCCTTTCCAATTCTTGGTTCTAATGTGATCAGCTTCTACAGTCTCTGGATACTTAAATTTTTGCAAGTATGTTTATGGAAAAGTTACTTCACCCACCCCTTCAAACCTTTTAATTTTTGTTAGGGAAAAGTGGTCTCTTACTATAGCTCCAGATGACAAAACATTCAACAATTTCTAACTATGAATCCATCAGATGACAGCAAAGTGATTGTGAGGCCTGTGTTCTAGTTATAAAGTCACCAACTTGCTCTGTGACTCCAGAAAATCCCTCAGCTGTCTGCCCTGAAGTTCCTCCCTATATAAAGTCCCAGAGATGGCCTAGCTTGGTGCTTCTCGTGATGTGGTTCCTGCAGTAGCAGCACCCTCCACCTGGAAATTTGTTAAACATGCAGATTCCTGCGCTCTGCATCAGGTCCACTAATGCACACTCTATGGGTAGGGATCAGCAATATGCAACTGAGGGAGCCTTCTGGGTGATGCTGCTACTGGGGCAAAGGGTTAGAAACATTGGCCTAGATTAGTAACGCTTAGCATATCAAAATTACCTGGGTAGCTTTTATACTACCAATCCTGGCCCCTTCTTCCAAAGATTCTGATTGAAATGGCTTCAGGTAGGGAACAGGCATTACTGCACAGGCCTCAGTCTGATGGATATGTTGATGCTGTCTGAAGGCTTCTAAAGCTAGACATTAAGTTAATGTACAGCTGTGAATGTTCGCCTCCAGACCTGTATCCTGCTTAAGCCACTAGGTGTTGCTAGAATAGAGAAGAAAAGCATTTCAAGACACTGCCGATGGAGATGCACAAGATTTGTTAATATTCCCTTTCAATTTGTTAAATGGTATTCAAAGAAATTTAAATGATAAAATGAATTAAGTTTTGACATATGAAGATAGTAAATTACTCACCAATAAGAATAATCTAGCACTGCACATACAACATGGTTAAACTTCACAATACAGTAATAGACCAAAAATCTCAACATGGGCTGCAGGTGTTGGTAGAATGTTTGCTGAGTATGAGGCCCTGCGTTTGATCCCTAGTACGACAGGAGAATAAAAAAAAAGTGCACATATATGGTATAGTGGCTTCCAGATGAAAATTAAAAATGGATAAATCTAACCTGTACTAATCAAGGTAGTAGAGAATTAGTAATTAGAAATAGTACACGGGAACCCCTAGGCACTAAAAATGTTCCATTTCTTTACCTGGTGACAGTTATGTTCAAATCATATACATGTACTTATACACAGGCACACACACTAATCTATTTTCTCACATTTGAATACCTTACTGTATTTATGTTACTCTTCACTAATAACTACATAAATTAAAATTCAACCCACAAGAGTAATAACTGGCATTCTATTTGGTAGGCAGGTATTTTGTGTGTGAAATCTGGGGTCACAAAGAAATGAACATAGCACTTCAATTTCATATTAAAACATGCATTCAATGTCTGTGGTCCCAAGGTGAGAGGGTAACACTCTTCTTCTGTAGTGTAAAGGATCAAACGGGACTCTGCACACAAGGGAAGCACCCTACCACTCAGCCATGTAAGCCCTCAGCACTCTGGACTCTATTTAAAGCCTGAGTTTATTTTGACTATTTGCATGTGCTCCAAGACCTACTTTCTGCAGCCATACCCTCGAGAGATTGAACTACCAATACTAGCCCTCAGCTATTTTTTTTCTTACTCCTCAAATCTTGTAATAAATCTAAGAAATGAAACTGCCTGCTCTGTATTAACTGCAGAAAAAAGACCTCAGCCCTCTCCTGTCAGTCACAAGAGGTCAAATGCAGCCCAACAAATCAAGCAAGATAAGAAGAATCTGTGTGTAACAGAGAAACCCCTGCAAATTTTACTAGGCTATCAACAATAGGGCATATCTGAAGGGCATTCAGGAAGAAAAATGTGTTAGGGGAGGGAAAACCAGAATTGCTTAGCAGAATGCACAAAAATCTGTTGGAAAGGGAGCTTTATCACAAAAGATAGGACATTACCATCCGTTACTAAGCTATCACTTAAAAGCCACAGGCTGGGTGATTGATTTCAGGGAGTGCATCTTAAGCATCATTAATCAAAAGCAAAGGCTAGACTGTCTGAGGCTAACCTAGGAAAGCATTTGAGGAGAACCAGAAATCTTTGATCAGCTGCAAGTGTATTAAATGCTGACAGAGTTTCACCTGATCCAGTCCCTTTGTGTCATTGTGTCTCAATCACTTTGATGCTTTTCTTCAAGGACTGCATAGAATATACAGGCCAGTAGTGGGGTTTCTTTTAGATAATTTTAATTATGCTTTGTAGCTAGCTGTATGTACCTGATATAGCATAGCTCTGAACATAAAAGTAACTTCCTACCATCTCTCATTCCAAACTTTCCCAGCTGCTCTTAGGAAGGATAAGACAATCTGTCCTTTCCAGGTGTTTCCAGTTAGCTTGGGAGACTGCACAAAAAACCCACAAACATTGATTTTTTTTTAAAACCACAGGATGTTTAGTTGCTTGTTACCCAGTACATCTCATAGCTGGAGCTGCTGTGCTTGCCCTGAAATCTATGTCATCACTTCTCCGGTCCACTGACCCCTTGGTTCTTCCTACTTGCTGTATCCCTATGGGGAGCTGTACAGGTGCCAGCACTGGTTCCCAATGATTGTAGTTGCCAAACATTGGAAGCAACCTATAGTCCATTTCATCTGGAGGGAATTAAATATGACAGAGCATTTAAATGATACACGACATGAAGCAAGCTTTCTGAGGGTTGGGGATGCAGCTTAGTAAAGTACTTATGTAGCCTGTGGCAAGTCTTGGGTTTAAATCCTCAGCACTAAGGGGGAGGGGGAGCAGCTCCGAATGCTGGCTTAAAACTTCTGTCCTAGATCTTTTCATAGATGAAAACTACAAATGCATCTTCCATTTGTCTCTCTAGTTTAACTGCTGTACCTGCTGTGTCCCTGTCAGGCTGTCTTAAAGGTTTAAATTAATGGGTGTCCTTGCTTTGTGGCTTCTATTTAGATTTAGCCAGTGGGATCCCTGAAAGAAGAATCCCCTCACTCTGTTCCTCAGGGGTCTTCAGGGATGCTGGGTGGTTTGCTGGTCCTCTACACACAGACCTGTCTGTCTTCCAGCTCTGGGAAGGCATTCCTACTGCTCCGTTGGGTCTTCAGTGGAAATGGCATTATGTTGTTAATACAGGCTGTTCTAATGTACCATGTTTTGCAGCTTGCCTGTATTCTACCCACATCCTTGTAAATAGTGTCTTTATTCCCTTTAAACTGTCTCATTGGCGCATGCCATGTATTTCTTTCTGGATCTTCACTGACATAGAAATCACTCCTACAAATGGCTTTAGGAAAAAGACACTCAATATAGGGCTCTGGGTTTGGATACCATGTGTTTGAAGAACGTAGAGGTAACTTATTTGGGGCACAAATAATCCCTGGTATGTGGTACCATCGTTATTCAGATTTTGCTGTGTGGACATGATAGGGGCCAGGTGTTGGCAAGACATCAGGAGACCAAGCTGTGCCATTGTCAGTGCAGTGATCGTGATGGTTGTATGGACCATGGAGCTACTTGGTTACTTTGACAGGTTTTGTACATGGAGAAAAAAAGGAGAAATGAACTCTGGGTTTCCAAGTGATGTAAGCAGATGATCAGGAAACCTGAGTGGAAGGATGAGAGTGTCTCCTATAGTCACAGGCAGATGACAGTGTGGGCCAAGCCCAGCTCTTAAAACAAAGCATGGTGGCAACATTTAATTGGAGCACAGCACCATTGAATGCTTAGTTCATGAGGCATCTTCTGCCAGGTCAGTGGCCCTGGCTGATGAGTAGAAGGAAGAGGAAGATTTGAAACAGAGGCTGAGGCATTGGGATCAGTATGGGTAAGACTAAGAATTTACTCATATCCCCTGAACTTGCTTGGTTACTGGAAACAGCTTTCGTCCTACTGAGAGAAGTAGTCTCCACCCTTATAAAAACCTTTCAATGATTGTCCTTGGGGTAGCTGTCTTGGAAACCAATGCCTGTGCTTCTCAGGAAATCTCCATTCCCAACATACCTGTCTTTGCCACTAGATGTTCATTTTTATTTTTTATTTTTTGGTCTTTTAAAAAAATTTTCATTTATTATTTTATGTGTATGTACAGTCTGCCTGCATATATTTAAGTGCAAATGCACCCATGTTATAAAAAGCCCACAGAAGCCAGAAGAGGGTGTCAGAGTCCCTGGAACTGGAGTTATGGACAGTTGTTAGCCACCATGTGGGTTCTGGGAATTGAACCTGGGTCCTCTGGAAGAACAGCAGGTGCTCTTAACCACTGAGCTATCTCTCCAGCCCCCCCCCCTGCTTTTTTTTTTTTTTTTTGGTCTTTTTGAGACAGGGTCTCCCCGAAGCCCCAGCTGACCTGGAACTCACTGTGCAGACCAGGCTGACCTTGATCTCATAGAGATCCGCCTGCCTCTACCTCCCAAGTGCTGGGATTAAAGGGGTGCAGCACCACAACGGGCTTGCCACTAGATTTTTACTGAAAGAAACTACAAGTCTTAAACTGAGGTGCAATAGCCTGAATGCACAAAGAAGTTCCAGTCACATTTGTACTAATATGTACAAATATGTATTTTCAGGAGTGTGTGTAGAGCCTAATGTTATACCAAGGAAAGAAAACCATGTTGAGTCAAACTTGAAGAAATGGGTTAGGATTCTGCATATTGGACAGAGCACTTACTTAGTAGTGATGCTATGTGGCCTATTTGAAGTCTCACCTCATTGTCCTCCAGCTTTGATATTCACCATGGCCTGTATACCAGCAACAGCATTGTTATGGTGCCAAGACTCCTGGGAAGGACTACTCAGACTCCAGACATTCAGAATTAGCCAAATTTATTTAGCTTCCAGCAACTGCACTCTCTGAGCCAGGATTTAGAGAATGAAGCCCCCACTTAGGGGAGAGCAAGGCTTATAAAGGCAAAACCACATCCTGATGGACCAGGTGTTTGCACAAGATTTCACAAGAATAACATGTTTGTTCCTGGGGTATGCAAGCAAGCAACTTACCGAAGCCAGATAAGCATTAGGCAAGGGGTTACAAAAGCCATAAAACATTAGCTGAGATAGCTCTGGTTTTTATGGGGGTGTTTTCTATGGTTAATCCTTTTTGGAACTACCCTGTGGTTAAGCCCCTCCTGGAACTGCCAGCCCCAGGCCAGGGCAGGGTCTGAGACAGCTCATCAAGAGGGCAGTCTCACACAAAATGAAGGAGCTCAGGCAGGTGATCACAGCATCCCCTGGGAGCCTCCTGGAACCTCCAGAATCTCAAGTCACTACAGAGCCCCTGAATCAAAGCCCTGCAGTTTAACAAGAGTACCAGGCATTAGATGAATAAGTTAAATATTACCACAAGGAAAAAAATCAGACAAATCTAGAATTTGACATTCTTCAAGACAGTTGACCTGGTCTCTACAACTAGTCTCTGGTATCAGAAGGTGACTTGCCTGGGTGAAGGGATGGTAAGGGTTGAGAGGGCATTTCTCTCAAAAGAACACAGGGCATTTCTAAAAAAGTCATCAAGTAGTGCATTTGAAGTACATGCAATTCATATAGATTGCCTGCTACATCTTGTGCAGTTGGGTGGGTAGACACAGAAGAGGGATGGTGCTGTATAACATAATACACTAGATACCTTAACATTGAAGAAAGCTGAGGACCAGGAGGCTATCTGTTCCACAGAACAAAGGCCTCAAGTCTCTAACCCCCAAGTTTTTGTCAACATGAATAAGGTGCTCTGAGCAGGCATTATGGGACAAAAGACAGGCAGATCAAAAGACATTTCTCTGCAGCAGGTCATGAAACTATTTACAACAAAATGTGGCTTGTTTCCAGGGTATAGAGCAGATGATCACAGAGTAATGTGAATAAGGTATAGTACCCTTATATTTTAAACACAAGGGATACTGTACTTCAGAGGGGTCTACATACATGCTTATCTGGCTTTGCCATCACAGACATTTCTTGGCTGGTGGAGACTTTGCACATATGCCAAGTATGCTTTCAGCAGAGGTCAAACAGGGAGTGGTCTCCAAAAAATGTCAGTAATACTTCCATAAAACTATATAATTAGATTTATACTTATAACCCAATCTAGGAAATGCCTCCCTGAGTAAACGTGTAGTGTAGGGATTGTAACAGGGAAGTAGATTGTTTGAAGGATTGCACAGTGATGAGAAAGTGAGAAGGGAAAGGAAGGAAGGATGGTTGTGTGCTTGGTATTTTGCTGGGATTTGTGTGTGTGTGTGTGTGTGTGTGTGTGTGTGTGTGTGTACTTTTTAAAATCTAATCCGTGTTATTATCCTAAGAGAGGGGTGTACTGTTGTCCCGGCTTTAGAAGTAAGGAGACAAAAGGCACAACTAGGTCAAGGCAGAGCTAGAGTTTCACCTTATCTAAATCAATATCTCTCTCTCTCTCTCTCTCTCTCTCTCTCTCTCTCTCTCTCCCTCGTGTGTGTGTGTGTGTGTGTGTGTTTCAAGTGACAGACAGAAATTACACTTTGGGAGAGAAGTTTTTGGGATGGGTATTTAAGAAGGAAAGAATTTCCTCTGATCGCGGTAGAAGGCACCATAGTCAGACTGGTGAAAAGACTTACAGAGCCATGGTTTTAGATACATGCACTTCAGAATAGGAGCTTGAGACTTCTCCCATAGACTGCCAGCAGGGATGACTTCCCATAGATAAAAAAGGTACCATGGTATCTATAGCCCAGGATTCTTTCAGGAGTCCAAAAAAATGTTTTCCTTAGAATTTGTCTCAAAATGAGAAAAAATGAATATAATATTAGTGAACATGAAAACCAAGTGCAGGCTGTAGTATAGCCAGTTTTGTTCCAATGCAATTGTTAAAATGTATCTCACTTTGTACCTATGTCATTGTTAATCCTGTGGTATGTGTACTTTATTTTATTTGTGATGCTAGGGATCAAACCCACAGCCTATGGCTTATAGCCCTCTATCATTGAGCTACACCCCTAGCCTTTAGTTCTTTGAGATGAGAGCTCACTCTGCAGCTTGGACTGGCCTGGAGCTAGCACTCCTCTTGACTCAGCTTCCCCGAGTGCTGCAATAGGCATGTGCCACTACACCAGCATAGTGTGTATATTTTAATAGGGCAAGAGATACTGGAAAGCAAGCGTGCCTAAACCTCTGCCTTATAGTGTGGTCCCGGATAGGAGTAGGAGGAGTTAGGGTTGATTTCAAAGCTTAGAAACCAAAAACGTAAAACCAAAATGCTAAATGTTATCTCGGCCTCTGAAATGACAATTCAGCAAAGGCTGGTTTGGGGGAAGTGCAGAAATGTGGCTGAGCTGGAGGCTGATGTGGAAGTTCTGGGATGAGTTGATAAGGGTCCATGGGGGTGGTGGCCTTGGGAAGAGGAGCACATCTTTGACAAGTGTCTAGTTGGACCGTAAGAGAGCTTAGAATGTGGGAAATGGGGAAGATGGAAACCACTTCAGGGGTTTCTTGTCTCACCCCACCTAGGATCTTATCTTTCCTTTCCTTATTGGCTGGACAGGAGGAAGGAGAGAGAGGGGCAGCTTTCACATGCTGTCCTCCTGGGCAGAGCCTCCCATGTCACTCACTCTAGTCTCTATGTCACCACATCCTCTGCAGTCCCGGGTAGAACAACAGTATCCTTCACTGTGATGTGAACAGTGCAGGCATGGGGTGCTAGGAGTCATACATTGTGTTTGTGATCACCCTACAGATGTCAGCATGTTTCTAGTAGGGTCTGACAGGATACAGTATGAGACGTAGAAGAGGCAGCAGCTTAAACTCCCATTAGACATGAAAAAGCTGCAGCACTGGTAGAATAGGGATTAACTCTAAGATCCCTGCACTCCATTCCTCTTTCATTTCCATACTATCAGCCAGCTTAGATTAGGTTTCTTAAAAATATGTTTTGATTGATTTATTTTTATTTTGTGTGTATGAGTGTTATGCACACACACACACACACACACACACATATATATATATATATATATATGCACCTGTGTCATGCAATACCCACAGAGGACAGAAGTGGGCTTCAGATCCCCTAGAACTGGAGTTATGGATGGTTGTTAACTACCATATAGGTGCTGTGACTTGAACCCGGGTCTTCTGCAGAGCAGCCAGTACTCTTAACCACTGAGCCATCTCTCCAGCTCCCTCCCTCACCTTAGATTAGTTAAGGGAGTCAAACTCTTCACCACTTAATGCAGGTTTAAATTCAGTTTAAAAATATCAAAACCCCTTTTCTTTTTAAAAAAATTTTAAATGTTTTAATTTTTGATAATTTCATAATGAGTACTGTACTGATATCATTTTCACCCCTCCCTCATACCTTTCCAACTCTTCCCATGCCCCCTTTCAACTTTGAATCCTCTTCTTTGATTATTATTGTTATATTTACATACATACATTGTGTATTTACTAAGTCCGTTTAGTGGTACTCGTCTGTGAAAGGGTTTAGGGCTGATTACTTGGGGTTGCATAACATATCTGGGAGCTCGACCCTGCAGTCCTTCCCTCAGCAGCCATTGACTGCCTATAGCTCTTCATCTAGGGGTTGAACCTCATGAAATTTCCCCCATCCACATTGGTGTGTTAACTGGTGGTGCTATTATGCAGACCTTGTTTAGGCAACCCTATTGTTGAGATTTTGTGGGTGCATCTTTCCTGTCATGTGTAGAATATACTACCTGGCAGCAGGTGTCCTGGTCCTCTGGTTCTTACAATCTTTCTGTCTCCTCTTCCTTGATGTTCCCTGAGCCTTAGGTGTAGGAGTTACATTGTAGATGCATCAGTTAGGGCTGGGCACCCCACAGTCACTTATTCTCTGCATTTTGACCAGTTGTGGAACTTTGCAATAGTCTCCATCTGCTGACAAAAGAATCTTCTTTGATGACTAGTGAGAGTTATACTTATCTGTGGTAAGGATAAGTATTTAGAATATAGTAATAAATTGTAATGGTTGAAGAAAGTGACAGTAATAGGTTCTCTTCTATGTCTGTGCCCTCTCCAGCCATGGGTATTTGGTTAGGTTTACAGTACGAGGTATGGATTCCTTCCTACTGAGTGGGCCCAAAGTCCTTTTAGACAGCCACTGGTTACCTCCATGATAAAAGTGCCTTTATTGAACCAATAGAGATATTTTGCTGGGCAAGTCATCATTGTGGTTGGTAAGCTTTATTCTCCCTTGGCAGCTTACATAGCACTTCTGATACTATGAAAGCTAGTCCCCAGAGAAGAGGCTTCCAGGTCAGTTCCAGCTCGATTCCTCCATGTCCCGTGTCCAAAGTATGTTGTATCTTTAGCAATAGAGTCTTATCTTCAAATTCTGGGAGGTAACAAAGGGCTATGGCCATAGCTTATTTTGTTTTGGGAGTCTATTGGACTACCTTGACCAACAACTTGAAGGGAGGTTTCTTTGGCCTGTCACTGGGATTATTGTTAGCCAGCCTTCAGCCACACACACACACACACACACACACACACACACGCATGCACACACGCATGCACGCACGTGCGATATGTGCATTTTAAAATAAGCTTATAAATAATACATTTCCCTATGGCTTTTCAGACATTTTGATTTCTCCTGCAACTCCCCTTGTATTATCCTCCTTTGTTGCTCCCAGTTAAAACCTCTACCCCATTTTTCTATTTCCCCCTTGATACCACCTGTGACCTACTATCCTTCTCCCTATAGCTACTTCTTCCCCCTTCCTCCCATGATCCCTTTCTACTTTCCTGGCTTCTGCCATTACTTCAGGTTATGTTCTCAAATCTAAAGATTTGGAGCTAGGATCCACAAATAAGAGAGAACATGCAGTTTGTCTTTCTGGGTCTGGCTAAGAGAGGAGAAAAGCTGCAAAATACTCTCCATTCTCCTGCCTTCACACCTCCCATTTGCCACAGCCATAGTAAAGTGAGAAGGCATTCACAAAGCATCACAGTCCTCTTCCAGGGACGAGGAGAGAGGTGGAAAGCTGAAGGTTGAAGCTACAGAATAAAAGAAGAATCCTCATGAGCTTTATTTACTCCCACGGGTGGCAGAGTCTTGCTCTCTGCTCTTACACACACAAGCTGCTACACATTTCTGCAGGATGCATCTTCCTCCACTCAGGATATCTTAGAGGTGGTTTCAAACAGCTTCAACATTAACTCCCCACTCATTTTTGCAACTGCAATGGTATTCTATTATATGCAGTTACATGTACCGTAACTTACCTTACTAGTTCTGTTATGAAGCCCTAGATTGTGTTTTCCATACTTTAAAAAAATTATTGAACTTTTTTACACATCATACAACAGTTCTTAGTCAAATTTAGACCCCCTCCTCCATCCATGCTGCCCTACCCCTCAGCAGACCTCACGTATTCTGTCATACATGTTAAATCCCATCCAGTCAGTCATTTGTACCCAGATGTCCCTCAGTACAAATTCATCCACTGGAGTCAAGTCTAGAAATCTAGAAATCTTAAGGAAGGTCAACTCTCCCTCACCCAGCAGTAATCAGTCTCTAACAGTTCCCAGGCTAGGGCCAACCCACTGTCCATTTCCCTTGCTCCACTTTGGGCCCCCGTCTGATTGAGTTGGTATGGGTCTTCTGCTCAACACTACCATTACTGCAAGTTCACACGTGCAAGCTTCCAGTGGCCGAAAGCATCTGTTTCCCTGTGTTCATGGACTAACCCTGGTTCTTACAATCTTCCCGCCCCCTCTTCCACAATGGTTCCTGAGCTGTGGGTGGGTGAGTTTTAATATGGGAGTCCTATTCAGGGGCACACACTCTGCAGTCTTGTATTCTCTAATACTTGTCTAGTTGTGGCCTTCTGTGTGCATCACACTCTGTTGTGTAAGGAAGTTCCACTGGTGAGAAACTTACCCTCTGTTCCTCTATGTTACGTGAACTTTCAGTGCAGAGGTTCGACCGCAGATATGTCACCTAGGACTGGGCATCCCTCAGATGTATATTCTCTGTGTGTGACCAGTTATGAAACCCTTCGGTAGCCTTCATCATTGCAAAAAGAAGCTTCTTTGATGTGTACAGTATACTTATCAGGGTTGTGGGAGGGTCGGTCAGGATTCTTTATATATTATAATTCAGTTGAAATGCATTAAATGAAGAGACTTGACTTTGTCCCAAGGGACCTCTCATGCTGAGCTCCACAGTGCGAATCTCCATCCATTGGTGGAGCGCAGCCAGCTCTCCATATGGGTGCTGGGAATTGAACCCTGGTCCTCGGGCAAGAGCAGCCAGTGTTCTTAACCACTATCTCTCTAGTCTGGATTGCTATATATTTTTGAGTCCAAAAAAAATAAAGAGCAACAGGAGAAGGAATTCTAGAATGTGTCACCCTCCTGAGGAGTTTGTAGTTGAGATGCGTGAGAGTTGCCCATGAGGCTTGTTAAAGGTCCCAACTGCTCCTTCTCACAGCTCTTAGCCTGGCTGGTGTAGCAGGTGGAGGCTTGATGAGCGAAGACTCACCTGAGTAACCCAGTTCTTTGATTATTCATTGTGCTAAGAATAGAGTCCAGACTCTTTACCAAGGCATTTAGGCCTGTGTGATCTGTGGCCTACCTATCCCCCAACCTTGCCGGATAGGGACCTTTACTTGTAGTTTTTATCCACACCAGCTCTTGGTCTCTCAAACACTACACTACTAAACTCATTCTCTCTTAGGTCTTTGCCTGCAATGCTGGTCCCTAGTTCTCTGCCTACCTAGCAGCTGTGTTGTCTTCTCCTCCTCTGCTGCTGAAGAAAATGTACTATTTGTTAGTACTGGTGTTATGTCCACTGAATAAAGACAATGCACATCCTCTTGTCACTGTGTAATAAAACAGTCATTTACGTGTCAAATTGCCATTAGTAGAAAATAAAGCAAAAATGTGTTCATCACTCATGAGGCTAAAGGCTAGCCAAAGAAGGAGATTGCATGGCAATCCTAGTAACTTGTGCAGAATAAATCAAGAGTCTATTTTGGAAATCCTATTTATTAGATACCACCACAACCATGGAAAATTCAAAGTCCACACAGCCACATATATACTATCTCCTGCCGTTGCACAGCACTCAGAATTCCTACTGGCTTTGTGTTTGTGGATACATGTCTACTGGAGCCCTTACTGTGATAAAGAAGGGGTGATGTTCAAATCCACAAAGATCCCGAGGTTTCAATTTGCACACGTCTTTGTGGCATTTTTTGGGAATCTCCACATTTTTTAAACAAACTGGCTCCAGAATACTGAGACTTGTTTCACAAACTCAAGTAAACCTAGCAAAAATGAAAAATAACTGTAGGAAAGCTGTTGGAATAAACAGCATTTAAAATCACTTTACCTCCACTGACTGATGACTTCAGCTCACTGCTACCTGAACAGTAATAAATATTCATAAAGGTACTGTGCTGAGGCCTGCAGAGTATCATGCTGTTATAATAGACTACAATTCTAGGCTGAAGTGAAATGAGCAGACAAAAAGTAAACAGAAGTAAACTCCATGCTACATCACATGTCCACTCACTCTGTTCTAAATAGGTAAGAACGGCATTTCACATTCTACTCCTGGATGGAATTCATTACTGAAAACAAAGTCAGCCTCCTCACAGATTAAACAGAAGAATATTCTTCTTTCTTATTTAAACTTTGTGTGTGCGTTATGTGTGTATGATGTCTCTGTGTGTGTGTGTGTGTGTGTGTGTGTATGTGTGTGTGTGTGTAGATCAGAGAACAATCTTGGGCGTTGGTCCTGCCATTCTACCTAGTTTAAAACAGGGTCTTTTGTTTACCATGCCATATGCCAGACTAGTTGGTGTGTGAGCTTCTAGGAATTCCCTGTCTCCACCTTCTGTCTCCTAGGAATGCTGGGATTACAGACACTTGCTGCCGTGTCCAGCTTTTATGTGGATTCTGAGAATCTGAACTCAGGTCCTCATGCTTTCACAGCAAGCTTTTCACCCACTGAGTCATCTCGGCCCCCAGAAGAATGTTTTCAATCCATAAAGAAACAAGAAATTGGACTAGTATTGCTCCTATTTTAGTTTTCCTTTCTGTTGCTACCATAAAATACCCTGACAAATGCATTCAAAGCAGACAGGGCTTATTTCAGCTCAGCGTTCAGGATGCAGTCCATCATGGCAGGGAAGTCCAGGCAGCAGGGACTTGACATAGCATCATATCATATTCACAGTCAGGAAGCAGTGGATGAATCCTAACGCTGAGCTTCTTTTCTCCATTTTTTTTGCAGTCCAGGATTCCAGTCCAGGGAAAAGTACCACCCAGAATTAAGATGCATCTTCCCACATCAATTAACCTTATCAAGATAATCCCTCATGGACATTCTCAGAGGCAAACTTTAAACTAGATAATCCCTTACAAGTGCACCCGGAGGCTTATCTCCTAGATGATTCTAGTTCCGGTCAAATTGTCAGTTAACACTAGCCATCACATTCCCGACAGCCCAGGAATGGAAGCGCTTTTCAATTCCCAGCTTTCCATTACCAGCTTTGTCTTAACCTTCAATTTTCAGCTTATCTATTCCCTCCATGGAGAGACTCTTCCCTGCCCCCACCTATCTTATCCAAAGTCCCCTTCCCCAGAGACTGCCCTTTGCCCTGTTTTTTTTCTTCTCATAGAATTCTTGACGATCTGTGAGTCTTTTCTGTACTGACCTCATGAACCCTCTTCTCCCACTGCATGATGACAGTCCCTGGGGGAGGGAGTTGCTTTGTTTACGCTCTGGAATATTAGTGGGCTCTCAGTACACATGAAGCAGAATCAGTGGACAGACTTTCAAAGATTTATTTGGGGGCAAGTTTTTAAAAAAATATTTATTTTATTTTCTGTGTATGAGTGTTTGGCCTGCATGTATGTCAGTGCTCATGTTGCACAATGTTCATGGAGGCCAGAAGAGAGGCGCTGGATCTCTTGGAACTGTAGCTATGGACTTAGCAGCCATGTGGGTGCTGGGAACTGAACCTGTGTCCTCTGGAAGGGCAGCCAGTGCTCTTAACTGCTGAGCCATCACTCCAGCCCCTCTAGATTTTTATGGAAGAACAGAATATCATTAACTTCAGACTGGAGTGACTGTGTTTTGTCACATAGGATTTTCCATAGGATTACCATCTCTCCAGGCCCCTAGGGAAAATTCATTAAGATATACGTATAGACAAGGATTTTCTGAATAGGACTTCTGTCACTTAGAAAATAATGTAATAGTTGACAAATAGGACCTCATGGAATTAAAAAGCTCTGTGCAGTAAAGAAACAGTTAATTGAATAAAGAGACAGCTTATAGAATCTTTGCAAGGATGTCGAGGAAAAGAAATTTTTACACTGCTTGTGGAAGTGTAAACTAGTCCAGCCATTATGGAAATCAGTGGAGGTTCTTCAAACAGCTAAAATAAAGCTACAACCTAGGTATACCACCCCCGGGTATTTACACAAAGGACTCCAAATCAAT
Source organism: Nannospalax galili (assembly GCF_000622305.1). Taxonomy (NCBI): domain Eukaryota; kingdom Metazoa; phylum Chordata; class Mammalia; order Rodentia; family Spalacidae; genus Nannospalax; species Nannospalax galili. Next base: position 2,783,245 of record NW_008346389.1, read on the forward strand.
ATGTCACAGAGGCACTTGGACATTAATATTTATTCAAATGGCTAAGAACCAACCTTAGTGTCCAACACCTGAGGAACGGAAATGAGGCCTACATACACAATGGAATTCTACTCAGATATAAAAAGAATGAAGTTATGTTGTTTGCAGAAAAATGGCTACAATTGGAGATAATCACATTAAGTGAATTAAGTCAGACTCAGGAAGACAAATACTGCATGTTTCTCTTATTTTGTGGTTCCTGGATTTTACTTAGATATATAAACTCAGATATGTGAAAGCCAAATTCTCTCCTGGGAGGCCAGTGCCCTGTGCTCTCTAGGCCCCCAGGCCCTCTGTGAGGTGTACTGTGACCTTCTTGGCTCCCAGGCCCCATGCTGTCCTTATGACCCATTGACAAAACCGACACAATATATTTGTATTCTCTTCTGGTTTTCGTACAGTTTACGGCATCGGGGAGAGGATTACTTACAAAGGTATGCACACATGCCGCCCTTCCCCATGCCCCCCCCCCATTTCGGCTGATCTTTCCAGATCAGCCATGGCCAGAGGGCTGCCTGATGGCAACCTCCTGCCACCTCCCCAGCTTCCTCACATCTGTCCTTAGACCCTCCCCCTTATGCAATTGAGCTGACCGATTGGGTGGGAAGGGTGACTGTCTCTCCCTCTGTCTACAGAGTGTCTTAGGGTTCAAATATTCAGCTGTAGCTAGTTCTTTTGGAGGACCCGTCTATCCAACACATGAAAGTAGAGGTGAAACTGTCTAGAGATAGAGGGGAGCAACAGAGGGGAGAAAAGGGAGGGGTAGGGGCACTGGTAGGAATGTGCTCAACATGCAATGTGTATTCTTGTGAAAGTTCCTTATGTAACACAGTACTATGTATAATGGATATAGACAATGAACTTTTTATAAACAGAAGAAGACATGCATTGGTTCCCTGATCCTTTTGGAAATTCAACGGCAGAAATTTGGATAAATATGGTTGGGTTTTAATATGAGACATCTTTAAACAAATTATCATATTATTTTTGATCATATTAGAGTGTGTGTTAGACAACAATTAACTTCAGTCTACCAGGAGAAGCAGGAGATCCCTGAACTACTGTGCCTACTGTTGAAATGAATAATTCCAAGGAGTGTCCACCAATGATTGGCTTTTCTGGTTTATATGCTGTAGTGTTTATTTTTTATTACCTTCCAAATAGGTTCAGGTGAAATGCTAATGCTTTCTGCTTTACGTTATAAAGAGAATCCAATTTGTTAACTTATTTATAATTAGAAATGGAAGATTCTGGAGCTCATAGGCTCTATTGTCAGAGGTATTAGAAAATATTTCAAAGAATCTTAAAATTAGAGTCTTTGAACTAAATGCATTTGTAGAAATCATTTGGTTTAGCTCTTATTTTATTGAAAGACTAAATAGCCAAGAGGAGAAAGACACTGGTGCACTAGCTGCTGCTATGAACCTGTGTGATTTTCAGCAAATCATTAAGGGCTTCAAAAGTGGCAGCTATTAAAATGATCTACAGACAAGGAAGCTAAGCAGTGAAAACATGTGAAGTCAAGTGTAACTGTACTTTAAAGCTGGCATCTGGGTTTTCTTCCATGGTTGCTCATAGAATCATTTCAAGATACTTTAAAAATACTGATGGGGTCAATGAGATAACTCAGCAGGCAAAGGCACTTGCTACCAAGCCTAGGTTCAATCTTTGGTTCCCACATGGTAGAGAGCTTACTCTTAGAAGTTGTCCTTGAACCTCCACACACAAGCCAGTTCACGAGTACATGTACACACATACACATACACAAAAAAGTATAATTTAAGAAATACTGGCGAGGAGTTAGATTAGAATCTTTGAAGCAGAGACCCTACCATCAGTGTGTGGACCATTGCAATGTGTGGCCATGTTGACTAGTGTGATTATTAAATAAAGTACAAATTTCTAAACTGGTACCAAATATGCTATATTAGTTTTCTAGGGCTACAATAAAAAAGTACCATAACTGGATAGCTTAAACAACAGAGGGTTATTGTCTCACAATTCTGGAGACCAGAAGTCCAAACTCAAAGTGGTGTTAGGATTGGTGAGAGCTGTGAGGGAAGGACCTATTCTATGCCTCTCTCTGGGGTGTGTGGATGGTTGTCTTCTAGCTAGGTGTGTCTGTCTCTGTTCTGACCTGACTAATCACTTATACTGGAGTATATATCTTGCCCTTCGTTTCAACTTTACCTTTATAAGACCCTATCTCTAAACAAGGTCACATTTGGAGACACTGGGGCTTGCATTTCTTTAATATCTGGTTTTGGTGAGAAACACAATTCAGACTATAATCCCACTGCATCAGAATGTCTATAGAAAAGGCTTTGGAATTTGCCTATTTGTCAATCACTGAAAAATAAAAACCTAGAAAAAATGAATCTAGGGCAGAAGAAAACACTGTAAATGCCCATGGGGTTAGACATGCCAGGGACTGGAACTGGTGGGTGAAACAACCCCTGAAGAGCACAGCACAGATATACCAAGTGTCACCCCGGGATCAGGGCACAGGAACAAGGGCAAAGTCCTCAGGGTTTTGCTTTTTTAAAAGAAGCTGAAATGTTGAAATTGTATTTACAAAGTTTCAGTGATTAGAAATGCCTTCCAAGTTACATAAAAACTGTTTTTGTAAGCCTGATACTGTGCCTCCTGTTTTCATGTATCTTTGGGTTAGAGGCCATTGGGTTTCTACGTTGGCCTCCAGCTGTTGCTGGTCAGTAGGAAAGCAACAGGGATGTTGGGGTGGGAGGGAAAGAACCAGGAAGAGAAGGTTAGGCTGGCCTGGTTCTGAGATCACCACCTCAGGTTGGTCCTTTCAGTTGGCTGATTGAGGCAGTTATTCCACATTGCTTTTGGAGAGTTTTCTTAGTATGAAGGATGGCTCTAAGTTATGACCTTGAACTTTGGTGTCAGGAGGGTGGCCGTCTTCTTTGGGCCAGATTTCTCCAAGCTTACTACTTTATCAGTCTAAGATTGACAAAATTCAGTAATTTGTACCACTTTTGTGTTGTCATTTCTAGAGCTATTAAGAATTTATTACTAGGAGCTGGAGTGATAGCTCAGCAGTTAAGAGCACCGACTGCTCTTGCAGAAGACCCAGCTTTGGTTCCCAGCATCCACATGGTGGCTAACAACTGTCCCTAACTCCAGCTCCAGGTGATTTGATACCCTCTTCTGACCTCTGTGGGCATTGCACGATATGGGTACACTTATGTACATGCAGGCAATACACTCATACACATAAATAAACCTTAAAAAAGAATACATTCTTTAAAAAATGTACATATTTACACATAAATATATTTATATGTGTAGTATACATTATAAGGGTCATATATATGCATGGGCATTATATTTGAAAAAATTATTATTGTGAAATTATGAAATATTGCATCAGTTACTTTTCTATTACTGTGATAAAACACCATGACCAAGGCAACTTATAGAAGGATATATTTATTTGGGCATATGGTGGGGAGGCATGGCAGCAAGTGTCAGGCATGGCGGCCAGAGCCGCAAGCTGAGAGCTCACACCTTCAACTGCAAACTCGAAGCAGAGAGAGTGAACTGGAATTGGGGCAAGGTTATGAACTCTCAAAGCCCACCCCCAGTGGCACACTTCCTCCAGCAAGGTGACACCTCCTGAAGATACTATGGCCTCACAAACAGCGCCACCAACTGGGATATAGTATTCAAATGGTGAGCCTCTGGGGGCAGTTATCACTCAAACCTCCACAAATATGAAGAATGATCACAAGCACATTACAGAAGAGTGGTGATGCCTCTGAAATATTTGCTGTTCTCTTATATGTCTGTATATCCTGATTCTGTTTACACATCAAAGCACATCCACACGTATGCTTATATATTCATATATACACATATGTCCCTAAAGTCATACACATATTATTGTTTGGTCTATTTTGTTTTTGTTTATGAAGCAGGGTCTCCTGTTGTAGCAGAGGCTAGCCTTGAACTCACTATGTAGCACAGACTTACTTTGAACTTTGATCTTCCTGCCTTAGCCTCTGAGTGCTGAGATTGTAGGCAGGGGATACCATACTAACTCTCAACTGGTTTTATACTAAAAATGCCTATCTCTATAATTTAGAATTTTTTTTAAAAATTTTATATGTATGAGTGTATTGCCTGCATGTATGAGAGTATACCCGTGTCATACAATGCTGAGGAGGTCGAAGAGGGCTTTGGATTCCCCTGGAACTGGAGTTAAGGACAGTTTATAGCCACCATGTGGGTGCTGGGAATCGAACCTGGGTCCTTTGCAAGAACTTTCCGTGCTCTTAATTGCTGAGCCATCTCTCCAGCCCTGTAATTTAGGATTTTACTCTGGCTCATTTTTAAAAAGTTGTTCTTCATTTTATGAGAGCACACAATTTTGTATTTTAAACTTTAATAAAACCTAATGATCTTTATCCTAATAACAATTTTTGCATTGAATTCTATTTTTCATATAGTAGGGGAGCAAGCCAGCCTTTTACATATAAATACACATACCTATTTTTCCATTCTTTTTTTAAAAAAGATTTTTGTTATTTTATTTTTAGTTTTTATGTATGTGTGAGTGCCTTCGTGTATGTATATGTGCCATATGCATTCTTGGTGCTCCACGAGGCCAGAAGAAGGTATTGGAACCCCTAGAACTGAACCACCATTTTGAGTGCTGGGAACCGAACCTGGTTCCTCTGAAAACCTAGTAAACGCTCTTAGTCATTGGGCCATCTTTCCAGGCCCTATATTTCCATTCTTGTACTGTAACAGTTCTACCCTGTCCTCATGTTTTAGGTACATCTTTTCTTAAACATAGGACATGAAAAAAATTTATAGCTTCTGTGACAGTTTGCCTGTGAAATGTCCTCAAACGTTCAAGGTATTATAGACTTGGTTTCCAATGCAACAGTGTTTAAAGGTGGGGGTATCTTTGGGAAGCAATTGAATTGTGAGGGCTTAAACTTTAGCAATAGATTAATTCACTGATGGGTTCATAGTGTGAGGGCATTATTAGGAGGGGATAGAAACTTTAGGAGATGGGGCCTGGCTGGAGGAAGTAGGTTATTAAGGATGTTCCTTGAAAGGGACTATCTTGGCCCCTGCCCCTTCCTGTACCCTCTCTGCTTCTGGATACCATGAGATGAGCAGCTCTGCCCTGCCACCACCTTCTTCCATGATCTTCTACCTCATCACAGGCCCAAAGCAATGAAGCCAGCGGACTGTGGGCTGAAACACTGAGGCACAGAACCCAAAGACATCACTCCTCCCTTAAGCTGCTTTTTTTGGGGTATTTTGTCACAGTGATGAACACTGAATACTCATCTTTCAACCAGTCTTAGTCTTTTAACTGGCAAAATAAGTTTATATGTGTTTTTGCTGACTCCGAGTGCATATAAACCCATTTCTAGTTTTTCTTTGATTTCTTGTTGTTTTCTGTTTTCTCTGTGTTCCATTCTTCATTCAGACTCTAATTTCTTCTGTTTGGAATTTATGAATTCATTTCTATATTTTATTGATTAGTCTTAATATTTTTCAAGTAGCCAGATATGCCAAGAAAAAGCATTTTGTATGTATTCTGTCAACCAAAATGTGGTTCATGAAGCAGCAGTTAAGAGCTGGTGAGAAATGTGGAATCCCAGGTTCTATTCCAGACCTACTGAATAAGAAACTATATTTTAACAAGCTCCCCAGTTGATTTCTATGCACATACAAGTGAAAGAGCAACACTGATGAATTCATACCTCCTATGTTTAACAAATGTTACCACTTTGTATTAGTCACTTTTCTGTTGCTGTGATAAAACACCATGAGCAAGAGAACTTAGAGAAGGAAGAGTTCATTTGTGCCTACAGTTCCAGGGGTAAGTATCCATAATGGTGGGGGAGGCCCAGTGAACAGAGGTGGCTGGAGCAGAAAGAGGAGCACTCACATCTTCAAGCAGTCACAGGAAGCAGAGAGTGACAGGAAATCCAGCAAGGCTTAAGAATTCTTAAAGTCAGGCTGGGCGTGGTGGCACATGCCTTTAATCCCAGCACTCGGGAGGCAGAGGCAGGCAGATCTCTGTGAGTTCGAGGCCAGCCTGGTCTACATAGCAAGTTCCAGGCCAGCTAGGACTACAGAGAGACCCTGTCTCAAAAACACCAAAAAAAAAAAAAAAAATTCTTAAAGTCATCTCTTGCTTCCTCCAGTGACAAGTCCATACCTCCTAAAGCCTCTGGAGACAGTGCCACTAACTGGGGACAAAATATTTGAAGCCTATGGGGGACATTCTTATTCAAACCAGCACACATTTCATCATAATTAATTCATATATTTCCCCTACATATTTAAATCTGAGTTACAGACATTATGACATTTATACTTTCAATAGTTTAATTTGAATTTCTTAAAAATAAGAACATTTAGGCTGCAGAGATGGCTCAGCAGTTAAGAACACTGGTTGTTCTTGCAAGAGACCCGGGTTCGAATCCCAGCACCCACATGGCAGCTAACAACTGTCTATAACTCCAGTTCCAGGGACCTGATGGTCTCGTCTGTCCTCTGCATGCATTGCATGACACAGGTGCACTTACCTACAGCCAGACAATATGCTCATACACATAAAATAAAAATAAGAAATAAAATGTTAAAACAAAACAAAACAAAACGAAACAAAAGAACATTTGCTGGGTGTGATGGCATATGCCTTTAATTCCAGCACTTGGAAGGCAGAGGAAGGTGGATCTTTGTAAGGTTGAGCCCTGGTCTATGTAGCAAGTTCCAGGCCAATTGGGGCTACATAGTGAGACCCTGTCTCAAACAACAACAGCAAGAAAATGACATTTAATATATTCTTAACACCTTTATCACACTTAGCACTTTTAACTATAATTCCTTGTTATCTATTTAGTATTCAGATTTCTTAAGTTGTTAACAAAATAACTTTTGAATACACAGATTTAGGTCATTGTGTGCTTTTTGCTTCTTTCATCTCTAAAGCTCTCAGAACTGAGAATATTTTCTTTTTCTTTTTATGACACTGTCTGAAATAGACAGTGGGTCAAATCACTTGTAGAATGTTTAGATTTGTGTGATTATCTCCTTCCTTATGATGTTGTTCAACAACAAATTCTCCTCCTTCTCCTTCTCTCCCTCCTTCCCCCTTCCCACCTTCTCCTTCTTCTTCTGGTAGAGATTTATCTTCACTCATGATTCACAGGTTTCAGTCAGTGCTCATCTGGCTTCCTTGCTTTTAGATGCATGGTGAAGCAGAAGCGTTATGTAGACAGCGTGGCAGAGGAGACCTGTTTACCCCATGCAGCCAGGAGGTGTCCACCTATTCTTTCAATCCCTCTATTTCCTGTAAATTAGTAGTGAGAGCTAAAGGCTACATTATATTTAGGGTAAACAATGTGGGCACTATAATATAACAGACAAGTCTGCTCACACTGCAGCACATCAGGATGCTGTAATTCCATTTAATGTGATGCAGCTGTTCTCAGGTGGGGTCAGCCAAACAGCTTCTTTGTTATTTTTGCTTCTCTTCTTGTGACTCGCTTGTCACTGTGGGGTGTGCCTCTTTTATTTTGCACACCTTCAGCTGCCCATCCACGTTTCCTCAAAGGGGTTCAGATTCTTTCAGTAAACTTCTCGCACTCACCTTTTTTATTACTCTTGCCGGATCATGACTTTTTAATTCTTTATTTCTTCTACTTTTTTTTTTTTTTTTTTAGAGAGACAAGGTCTCCCTGTAGCCCCAACTGGCCTGAAACTCACTAGACCAGGCTGGCCTCAGCCTCACAGACATTTGCCTGCCTCTGCCTCCCGAGTGCTGGGATGAAAGGTGTGCACCACCACACCCAGCTCTCTTCTATGTTATTTCTTTGAAAAAGACTAGTTTTCCTTTTGGTTGGGACTCTTTGGTTACTCTAAAGTCCAGTTCTAACTTCATAGATAGTTTGAAGACTTACATATTTCCTTTTATATAAAAAAATTTATTATTATTATTATTTCTTTTTTTTTTCTGTGTGTGTGTGTGTGTGTATTTCATACAGAACATCTCAAACTATCTTAATCATCTTTATACCCCCATCCCTACTGG
>NW_008346389.1:2796369-2809011 GCF_000622305.1 Nannospalax galili
AGCAGAGTTTAAATAATTTTCTCAAGGAATAGAAACAGAATGCCAAAGTTGGCATTAAAATTCAGGTGATCTACTCTAAGGTGAGTGCTCCTAATTCGAGTCTAAGTTAATAACTGATAAAGTATATACACATTTAAGATATTTACATTAAAGAGTATGAATCTAAATAGACTAAAAGAAATCTGGACTGATTTTTTGGTTGCTTATTGAGCATGCGTGCATGAGTGTGTGTGTGTGTGTGTGTGTGTGTGTGTGTGTGTACAGAATCTCAATGCACAGTCTAAGGTAACCTCTATCTCAATTTTGCCTCTACCTCCCTGGTACTGAGATTATGGATGTGCACCACCGTGCCCCATGAAAAAATGGGAATTCATGTGATATTCAGTGAGTATGTGATAGCTAATCAATACCTACTATGGGTTAGGGAGGATATAGGGAGTGAATAAGTCACGTAAGTTCCTGATCTACAGGAATTCTTTCTCACTGGGATAACCTGATGGAAGATTTGAAAAGAGTCTGTTCTAGGTAAAAGGAAGAAAGTACAGGTGCACAGGTCTGAGACTGGAGGGAACCAAAGGACAAGGGCCACCAGGAGAGCTCACTGTGATCAAGCTGTCCTAGTGCAGCTTAGAACCAGCTAAAAGAAGGAACCCAGCCGAGGCCATCCCAGAATAGGTAAGTCAATGCTGTATCTAGGAAGGAGGACTGAATTAAAAACAGATCCTTTATTTTGTAAATATGAATGTCTTTCTTACATGTATTTAAGTGCACCTGTGTTGTTCAGTGCCCACAGAGGCCAGAAGAGAGCATCAGATCTCCTGGAACTGGAGATGTAGATGGTTGTTAGCTGCCACGTGAGTGCTAGGAACCAAATCCAGGTCATCTTCAAGAGCAGCTAGTGCTCTTAACTGCTGAGCCATCTCTCCAGCCCTGAAAGCAGAGTCTTCACATCTCTGTCACTGACACTATTCCCAGTTCCTGAAAATGAGTCTGACTGCAGGACAGACTCAAGCAACACTACTACACAGCATCATCAACACCATTTTCGAAGAAATCAAGAAAGTGTGCAACCTGGTCCAGGAAAGGCCTCCTTTCTGAAGATAGCATACTGTCAGGCTTCCTTATGTTGGCATTTTTCATATTGCTGCCTTTTCAGAATGAGTTTATAAACTGCATCCCAGTCTCACTAATGCTCCACTGATAGTGGTAGGATCTGGTTCCCAGGTCTTTATGGATATGTCAAGAACCACGGGTGGGCCTGAGGCTATTGGCAGCAACACACTGGGGAGTATTTTGTTTCTAGTCCAGTAGTTCATAAGAATGTATGTTCTAACCTAGGTGCACACAGTAAAGAGAACTTTGTCTGTAGGCATTTTTGTTGTTGTTTGTTGAGATGGGCTCCCTATAGCTGCAGCTGGTCTAGAAGTCACTATGAAGACCAGGCTGGCCTTAATCTCACAGAGACCTGCCTGCCTCTGCTGGGATTAAAGGCATGCAGCACTATACCAGTTTATCTGTACAAAATTTAACAATAATAAAGTCAATGAAAAGTCAGTCAGCTGTTTATTATCACCATGTCCTCACAGCTGTAGGCCAGGTCAGTGATGAAATGTACCTCCCTGTTGGGACTGACCATTTCCGTAGTTGACCCTGGGGCTGCCATATCATTGTCACAATGTCAGGTCTAGTTTGTGACACCTTGCTCCTTTGTTGACTCAAGATTGGTATCCACGTGATCTCCCCTGGGTCTCGTTTCCCTCTCCAGTGGCTGCTGCCTTCTTATGGGTGCTCTGAGTGGCTCCTTTTCTTGTTTGGGGCTTCACAGCAATTCTCGTCACAAATGGACTGCACCACACCTCATCACTCACCTGCTTTTACAGGAACCGGTACTTCCTTCAGAACATGCTTAAGAAAAAGGGCCTCTGCAATTTTTGGAGCTATTTTGATCTCTTGGCCATATCAAGTCACTTCTACGATCCTCTTGGGCACCTGCCTCCCTATTTGGGCACATTTGTTAAAAATAAAACACATTAAACATAAATATTTAGTGAATACCTCCCACAGTCCAGGTGTGGCACTACAATGCCAACATTACAGTTAGAGGAACAAAAAGCCTGGCTCTCAGATTTAGTTTTTACGAGTGGGCCCAAACTCGGAGGATGTTCGTTCCCCCAGATAGCTCTTCAAACTGTCTGTCTCCTGGAACTGTGCTCATGGAACTGTCTTATTGGAACTCTCTCTGGAACTGTGTCCTCCAGTCAGGCCCTACCTGTGATTTTATTCAAAATGGTCTCTCCCTAGTTCTAGAGTATCTCATTCATCCAAGGTCTCAGTCTTTGCTGTGGGCAATGGAGATGGGTGTGCCTGGTTTTCCGCAATGCTTTAATGTGTTCATTCTCAAGCATATCCACATTCATTCATTATGTTTTTGGGTGGAGTACCAAACTGAGGTTGCCAAGGAAAAAAGACAGGTGCCCAGGTCATAAGACACAAGAGCACATGTTTTTGCTGGGGTTAATCAGTACAGATATGTCCTCTTTATAAAAGTCCATCCCTATACCCAGGCACTATCTGGACACTGGGGAGAGAGCAGTGAACTGAATAGACATGACTCCTGGTCCCAGAGAAAATTGCTAAGAGAAATAATTGAGTGAAATAATTTTAGGCAGTAATAAACATGGTAAAATAAAATAGAGTAATGTGATAGAAAACAACTAGGGGTTATGCCCTTAAGCATGCAGGAGAAGCCTCTTTGAAGATGCATATTTGACCAGAGACCTCATGCCCAAGACAAACCAATCAGCCAGCAAACCAACTAGCCAACAATTAAGCCAACCATAGCCAAACAACCAAAGAACCTATGAGTCAAACAGCCAATCAGCCAGTCAAGTAAACTAGTAACCAGCTTTGAAAAGCTCTTCAGGAGGCACATTACAAGCACAGAATCATAAGGACAAGGGTCCAGAGCTAACTCGGTGTGCCTGATGAATAGAAAGAGGTCAGTGTACTTAGGGGAAGGAAAGTAGTAGGGTGAGGTGCCTTCTCCCATGCAAGGCCATGATAAGGAGTTTAGTTTTATTCTATAGACAAGGGAGAGCCATTGAACAAATCAGTTACCCAATATGAGTTACATAAATACACATGTATTTTAGAATAGGTGGCAAGTCCCTTGAGGAATGAGTATGTGTTTAGGGCAGACCTCTTGGGATTGGGTAAACTATCAGGGAGTTTATCCCTGGAGAAAACTGATTCTTCCTTCTAGCAGCCATTGATTGTCTGTTGCTCTTCAGGTAGGGATGGGCTCTTGTGAAATTTCCCCCGTCCACATTGACTTGTCAACTGTTGTGGTTATTATGCCAGTCTTGTTTAGGAAACTAGATTGTTGAAATTTCATGGGTGTAGCATCCTAGTCATGTCTAGAAGATATTGTCTCAAAGCCCCTCATCCTTAATGTTCCCTGAGCATTGGGTGTAGAGATTGTTGTAGATGGACCAATTGGGGTTTGGCTCTCCATGGTCATTTATTCTCTGTGTTTTGACCAATTGTGAATCTCTGTAGTAGCCTCTGACTGCCAGCTGAAGAACACACCTATGCAACATCAGATGGACCTGGGGGGTGGGTTCTGAGGCACTCTCCTTTCTCAAGTAACATTTCTCCTGTTTCTTACTCTTAATGGTTTTCTGGAGTGAACCATACTCAAATCATACTATATATTTCAATCAAAACATTTTCAAACACAGCAAAGGTTAAGGCATAATAATGATTATTACAATAGCTCTATCTTATGGAACACTTACTGTGTCAAGCACCAATATAAATGTTTTACAAGCCATTCAGTAAACAAACAAAACAATCTTTACAATTTTAAGCATTATAAGCATTTCTAATGCTTTATAAGCATTAGGAAATACAATGTTGTAGCCGGGCACGGTGGCATACACCTTTAATTCCAGCACTTGGGAGGCAGAGGCAGGTGGATCTCTGTGAGTTCGAGGCCAGCCAGGTTTACATAGTGAGTTCCAGGCCAGCTGGGCCTACAGGGAGACCCTATCTCAAAAAGCCCAATAAAATAAAATAAATAAATACATAAATAAAATAAAATAAAATAAAATAAAATAAGGTTCCTGAAATAGGAATAAACTTGGGATGTTTGATATATATAAAGAGGTTAGTTGTCTTTTTCCAAGTTTACAGATAAGGAAATGGAAGCTTTGAGACGTTAAAAACTTTCCCAAAGACCACACAACATGCAAATGTTAAGAACTCTAACACCCACACTTTCAATTTGGGAATATTATGCTGTTTTTTGAGTGGACAGTATGCACAGGTGTTCATTACAGGTTGTTTGCAATGTAACCCTGGAATCTGGTTGTTATTAGCTTTCTCACATAGAGGAAGCTCAGAAGGTATACTTTACCCATTAAACTAGAGTTAAACCTACATGGGCCTGAGGCTCAAATACATGATCTTTGCTTTACTTTCTGCTGCCTCTTAGGAACTCTACAGTGAGTCATCAGAAACGTAGCTGTACACAAGTTTCTGGGTAGGGGAGAATGGCTTGGCTATATTACCAGAAGTAGGAAGCTAGCCATATTGGGAGATTAGGAGATAGATTGCTATGACCTGAATGCTTGTGTCTCTCCTAAATTATACATTGAAACCTACTCTCTAAGTGATGATTTCAGAAGGTGAGACCTTTGGGCAGTGTGCTGGATAGCTTTAGTGTCAACTTGACACGCCTGGGTGAGGGCGCCTCAATTGGGGAATTGTCTTCATTGGACTGGCCTGTGGTCATGTCCATGGGGCATCTTCTTGATTGTTGAGTGATGTGGGAGGGCCCAGCCCACTGTGGGTGGTGCCACCCCTGGGCAGGTGGGCCTGTGTTGCATAAGAAAGCAGGCTGAGTAGGAGCCAGGGGAGCAAGCCAGGAAGCAGTGTTTCTCCATGGCCTGTGCTCCAGCTCCTGCCTCCAGGTTCCTGCCCTGAGTTCCTACCTTGGGCTCCCTGATGAACTGTGACCTGGGAGATGTAAGATAAATAAACCCTTTCCTCCCCAAGTTGATAGTGGTCAGAGTGTTTTGTCACAGCAATGAAGAAACAAACTAGGACAGGCAATGACTGGATCCTGAGGTTTCTGCTTTATAAAAGGGCTTGGAAAACTAGCCCACCCCTTCCATCATGTGAGGACATAGTGAAAAGATGACATCTCTGAATCAGTAAGGCCGTGGCAGACAAAAAAAAAATCTGCTGGTGCCTTGATCTTGGGCTTCCCGACCACTATAAAAGCAAGAACTAAGTTTCTGTTGTTTATAAGATATTTGGTGTATGATAATTTGTGATAGTTCCCTGAGTGGACTAAGCAGGCTGGACCTGCAGACATAGGCATATAGCATTAAAGAGCACCTATCTCAGAAGAGACATTCACAAGCAGGTGGACCAGTGATCTCACCCTGTATCAGCCCAGGATCCTTTTCTGACCACTGAAACTTTGACCAGTGCTCCTGGACAGAGACATTGGCTAGCAGGGATGGGATGGAGGCTCTGTACTTGACCAACAGAAGGGGCTGCCTTGCACCAAAGCTGACCTACTGACTACTACCAGTGCTTAATGTCTAACATGGTAGAATCAGGGAATGGCACTGGATCCACGGTGGGGTTCAGCCTCTATAGAACATCATCCAGCAGCTTGGGGGTAGGTGGATTCCACCAGACATTTTCCTCTGCCAATCCCTTTCCGCATCATTCTGTTTGGGTGGAGAAGCCTCACTACTTCAAGATTTAAAGACAAGAAAGAACTGTCGAAACACCTGAGCTCATTTTTTCTGATTTTTCCTTGAGCGGACACCAGGCGTGACTGCAACCGCTGTCATTCTTGTGGGCCAGCCTTTCAGAAGTTTTCAAAGATTTAAATGGCTTCCTCCATAAATAAAAAGTCATACTGCTCAGCCTTCCCTTTATGCAGATCTAAACCCCTTAGGTTTTTAGCATCTCTTTAACCATAAACAGAAAGTGTGGTGCCTTCTTTTAACAAAAACAGTGTTGGCAGTTGTTGATTATGTAGTATCAAACAGAGCCGCTAACCACCAGTGCCTACTGCCTTTGAGAAACTAGGATGTGTGTTTTTATTTTCTTTCTGATTTTTTTGATACCTATAGTCCAGGCTGTCCTCAAACTCACTGTGTAGCCCAGGCTGTCCTGGAACTGGAACTTCTTTGTCAGCCTCCCAAATGCTGGGGCTACAAGATATGCATTACCACACCTAATTTGGGATGATATTTTTCATAAAGTATTTTTTTTAATTCTTAGAACAATAACACAGAGTGAATATTATAATTACAAGGGTGCCAAGCAGAGAAGTTAGGACCCTTGTTCCAGCTGCTTCGTTGTATAGGACAGAATCCAGCTTCAGAGCTACACAACTTCGGGGCCACTTGAATTCACTAGGCCTCAACAATCTGCCTCTTTTCTTTTTCTCATTCTAACTTTTTCCTTTTGTGTCCTGTCAGACCCTGAATCTCCTCCATGGGCACTCTTACAAGTTTTGATTCGTGTACTTTCCGCAAAGACCGTGAAGCATACATTTTAATAAATCTAGACTGGTGACTCTGCCACTTAGGGAACTCTTGGATCTAAAGAGAAGTCTAGTAGGTTATTTTGGTTTGATGCAACCTACAAGGTAGCCAGGGCAACCATGTGGGACAATGGGGTGCAGTTACCACTGTTGGCCACCAGATGGCAGAGACATCTAGCTCAGGCACCACGGAGGCAAAGCATGCGCACAAGGCCTGGTTACAGGTGAGGTTAGGAATCACAGGCTTGAGAGTAGAGGTGGAAGATTTGTTAACAGGTTTTCCCAGCAGGGAGAATTCAGAAAGGCAAGATCATAAAATGGCAAAGCTAAACTAATATATATATATATAATTTACAATTTTAATTTTATGCATATGAATGTATTGCCTGCATGTACGTATGTAAGTGCACTTGTGTCGTGCAGTGTCCATGGAGGTCAGAAGAGGGCGTCGGATCCCCTGGAACTAGAGTTACCAATGGTTGTAAGCTGCCAGGGGTGTGCTGGGATTTGAACCACCGTCCCTCTTCAAGAGTAGCCAGTGCTCTTAAACACTGAACCCCAAACTTTTTTTTTCTTTTTAACTCCAAAGACTCCGATCACTTTATGGCACAGATCTCATTCATTCCAGCCTCCCCTCAAAATTGAAGCATTTTGTCTTTGCACAAGTCTCAGCGTGTATTCCTTTTTTCTCTCCTTAACCTTTCACGGACTTAAAAAACTTACCTGCCCACTACATTCAATGTACAGCCCTCTATATCTGTGGACTGATTAAAAAGAAATTGTCTGTACTAAGCATGGATAGACTTTTCTCCTGTTATTTCCTGAAGGACACAGTAACACAGAGTAACGACTTGCCCAGCATCCACACTGTACTAGATGGTATAGGTACTCAAGAGCTGATTTGAAGGATGTGGGAAGATGTGCATAGGTTATATGCAGATACTATGATGGTTATATGAAGGACGTGACCATCTGCGTATTTCTGTACCCATGGGGGTCCTGGAGCCAGTCTCCCACGGATGCCAGAGACGACAGTGTGTCCTTGTAAAGTTCTCCCCACTGTCTTCTCTGTCTTCCCACGGCACGCTGACCTCATGACTAGATGCCTGAATCCATCTCCAGTCAAGTTATTTATGTTGAGCACACCCACATGCCCAAATGCTTCAAGTCACCTGAGTAGCTGATGAAATCCAGCCAGCCAGATTCCATCCCCTGGCCTTATTTCCAACTGTCCTTCACAACTTGCCACCTCGGCCTCTATGGCAGACCCTGTGGAAAGGTTCTTTTGAGCAGATTTCCCCAGTGGAAAGGCCAGAACACCCTCTTTTCTTTCGCTGGGCCCAGGGCTCAGTCTTAGGCTCTCTTTCTTTCTACACTTCCTTTCCTAGGTAGGCTCAGTTCAAAGACATTCCATCACATAGATTTGCCAATGAATTCCAAATTTCTCTCCTCAGCCAGATCTTTCCCCAAGCTTCAAATTGTCACCTCAGAGATGCTGTCCTCAGTGGGAGTCTAACCATCTCAATTTGCTTTGTCCAAAGAGAGGATGGCCCTCTGCTGCGTGCACCCCCACCTTGCACTGGGAGGTGGCAGTCTGCACCTTCTCAGTTCTCTGCTCAGAGCTGCCTCGCATGCCCAGCCTATGCAAAACACATCCTGAACCCACTTAGCTTCATTTCCATAGCATTTGCTTTAAGCGATTATGTGGTTATCTGCTGTCCCGTTCTTCCCATATGATGCAAAGTCTCTAGCAATCAGAGTGTGTTCACTATTCTGCCCTTGGTTCCTAACAAATTTCCTGCTCATCGTAAGTGGAGGAAACCTCCTTATTCGTCATTGCCCACTACGGCCACTTTCCTAATGCAAGCCACTGTTGTCTCTCATCTTGCTTGTTGCAAAGAATAAATGTCCTGATTGCCCCCAGCTCCATTCATTTTCCAAACTAAAGCCTCTGTGAGCTTGCAAATCTTTATCCACTGCCTTACTCAGACATTCCAGGGGCTTCCTTATTAATCTGGACCCAAGCTCGATTTCCAGTGACAGAATCCCAGTTTGCTTGGGCAGAGATAGAGTATTGGAGCACAAAATCTAAGGAAAAGTCAAATGACTAGGCTGTGGGAGGGGCTGGGATGCAGTCTGACTTCAGAGAGGGAAGTACTCAGGCAACTCTTCCATTCCTGGTGCTCAGCACTGAGCGCTCAGGGTTTCCTGTTATCACCTTTATTCTCCTGCCCTTAGACTAATTTTTCATATAAGAGACCCAGGGTGGACCACAGGTTCTAGGTCTTCCATCCTACTCTGCCAATGACTAATGACTTTTGCTCAAATTTAACTAAAAAATTCCAGGTAGGAATTCCAGATTGACCTGTCTTGGGTTATTTGTCTAACCCAGAAACAATGAGTGGTGTTCAGGTCAGCGCAAGAGAAATACATTTTTTGTGGAATCCTTCTGCTGGAGTGGGAGTGAGGCTTGTTGCTAGAGAAGTGTGATGTTATCTGCAAAGACAAGGAGGGGCATGCTATTCAGAGAGCAGGAGGGCCACGGCAGCTTTCAAGTGCAGTGGGATTCCATGGTTTCCTTTAGCACCTTCTCGGCACTGCTGAACTTTGAGCTTAGCCTAGGCCTTGACATTTGTATGAACATTGGGAACTTGGAGCTGCTCATGCCCCAGGGGCTCCGGTCCATGTGGGCACTCTATTTAGCATTTATTTTAGTTTGACTTGTTAAAGAAACAGATGTGTACAGATGCTTTGTGGTTTACGACAGTGTTATGTCCCAAAAAACCATGGTGGCTCGAAGCTCTCCTGAGTCAACATACATTCAGTACACCTAACTCAAAACATCTGAATTACCCCAATCTGCCTTAAGTGTGCTGGACACATACATTAGCCTACAGCTGGTAAAGAGGCTCTAACACAAAGCCTGTTTTATGAAGGTGTTGAATGTCTCACGGACTGAATACTGAAAGGGAAAAGCAGAGTGGTTGGTGAATATCCTGTCACACCTTTGTAAAGCTGAAAGATTGTAAGTCAAATCCTCCCAAGCCAGGGACCGTCCATGTATGTGGAGATATGTTATTTTAGGGAATTGACTCATGGCAATTTGGAGACTCAGAAGAGTTGAATTTTGAGTCTGAAAGCAGGCTAGTGGCAGAATTTCTTCTTACTTAGTCTTTTTTATCAAGGCCTTCAAATGACTGGATAAGGGCCACCCAATGGGGAGGTTTAATTTGCTTTATCAGAAAGTTTATTGATTTCAATGTGATTCTTGACTGAAAAAATACATCCAGGTGCCGCACAGCCACTGGCTTCCAGGTGCCAGCATCTTTCCTGGGAAAGTCCAGTGGCACCCACCGTGCTTTGACTCCCTCAGCCTCATCCACCTTCCCAGCTCCCCCACCCCATCTCTCCTCCTGACCTGAGTTCTGGTCCATATCTTGTCTTGGCACCTCAGACCCCTGGGCTGACCTCTTGGCCCAGAGTCCCCACTACTTCCTGATCCTTTGCATCCAGACCAACCCAGTTCTTCCCAGTAGTCTCTAAAAACCCTTGGGGCCTCTTCCAGTCCCCACCTCCCTTTGGATCCCTGGGTGGCACAGCCACCACCTTCTTGAGACCAACATCTTTCCTGGGCCCTGCTCCCAGGCCAGCCCAGCCACCAAATTCCTGAGGACAGCATCTTCCCTGGAGGGATCCAGACCTTAGGAGAAAGCCTGAGAGCACTTGATCCTCATCTGACTTGGGCCTTTGTGGGAACTCCTGAAGATGAAAGCAATTGGCCACTCCAGTATAAAATCAAAATAGAGAACCTGCAGCCTAGACCAAGCAGCTTTTCACGCCCAACAAGTAAACCACAAAGGCGCATACAGTTTATAAAAAGAAGCAGACCTAAACACAAGAAAGGAAGGCTTGAGTCTCACACAAGAATCAGAAACTATAAAAGAAATTCACATGTCAAAGTCACAGAGAAAAAAAAAATAACATGAAAAACCAAAATAATATATCCCCCCAAAATACCAATAGTCCTCTAGAGGAGTACAATGAGAGCCCCCTAGAGATAACACAGGACATGGAACTCAAAAGAGCAATTATAAACATGATAAAAGAATTCATTGATTTTAAAGAACACACAAAGAAATCAAAGAACTGAAGGAAGATAGGGATAAACTTCTGAATGAATTCAGAAAAGAGCTAGAAATATTGAAGAATACTCAGGCTGAAATGAAGAAGGAAGTGAAACACTCAGTAAGCCAATTAGAAATGACAGGAGAAAGCCTCACCAATAGGATGAATGAAATGGAAAACAGAATATCTAGACTGGAAGATAAATTGGAATTATAATACTCAAGCAAAGATTATGAAAAATTTAAGAAAACACAAGAATGGAATATGCAAGAATTGTGTGACATCATAAAAAGACCAAACTTACACGTCATAGGAATAGAGGAAGGAGAAGAATCTCAGGATAATGGTATGGACTAGACCCTTCAACAAAATTGTAAAAGAAAACTTCCCAAAATTAAAGAAAAACATGCCCATACAAATACAAGAAGCATATAGAACACCAAATAGACAAGATCAGGAAAAAAAAAAAAACTCTCCACGGCACATCATAGTAAAAACACTAAACGTACAGAACAAAGAGGCAATACTGAAAGCTGCAAAAGAAAAACAACTCACATATAAAGGAAAACCAATCAGGATTACAGCTGACTTTTCAGTGAAAACTATGAAAGCCAGAAGAGCCGTGACCAAAGTATTCCCAGTTCTAAATGACCACAGATGCCAACTCTTTACCCAGCTAAAATGTCTACTATATTAGACATTTATATGTCTACAAAATGTCTATTATAGTAGAAGGGGAAAGAAAAATCTTCCTTGACATAAGGCTGAAAGAATTCATGTCTACAAAACCAGCCCTTCAGAGAGTTCTTGAAGCAATACAAAAAGCTGAAGAAAGGAACGAATATACCCAAGGGGTTATGGAAAGAAATTCAATGAAGGCATAACCGTGGAAACTCACAGCTATACCAAGAATGTGAATGGAAATAAAAATGACAGGATTCAATACACATCTTTCATTAATAACTTTAAATATCAATGGACTGAACTCCCCAGTCAAAAGACAAAGACTAGTTGAATGGATTAAGAAACAAAACCCATTTTTTGTTGTCTGCAAGAAACTCATCTCACTTTCAAGGACAAGCACTACCTTAAGATGAAAGGATGGAAAAAAAATATACCAAGCAAATGGTACTAAGAAAAAACCAGGCATTGCAATTCTATATCTGATAAAACAGACTGTAAACTAAAACTAATAAGAAGAGATAAAGAGGGCCACTTCATTCTGATCAAAGGAACAATAAACCGAGAAGGTATTACAATCATGAACATATATTCACCAAACTCTGGTGCACCCAACTTCATAAAAACAGTACTACAGGACTTTAAGACCCAGATTTATACCAACTCACTAATACCAGGGTACTTCAGTACCCCATTGTCTCCATTAAATAGGTCAATAGGACAGAGAGACATCTGAATTAAACAATACCATATATCAAATAGGCCTAACAGACGTCTACTGAATATTCCATCCAAGTACCAAAGAATATACTTTCTATTCAGTGCCCCATGGAACCTTTGCCAAAATTGACCATATACTGGGGCACAAAACAAACCTCAACAAATACAAAAGGATTGAAATAATTCTATGCATTCTATCAGACTACAATGTAATAAAGCTTAAAATCAACACCGGAAGAATCCCTAGTAACCACACAAACACATGGAAATTAAACAAGACACTCCTGAATTATGAATGGGTCAAAGGAGAAATTAAGAAAGAAATAAAAGTATTCCTGGAACTAAATAAAAAGAATAATACAACACAACAAAACCTCTGGGACACATTGAAAGCAGTCCTTAGAGGGAAGTTTATAACTCTAAATGCCTACATTAAAAACATCGGAAAGAACATAAATAAATGACTTAACATTGCAACTCAAGACACTTGAAAAGCAACAACAAATGAAACCCAAACCCAGCAGACAAGAAGAAATGACAAAAAT
>NW_008346389.1:2809046-2812869 GCF_000622305.1 Nannospalax galili
GAAAATGATACAAAAAATCAATGAATCCAAGAGCTAGTTCTTTGAAAAAATAAACAAGATTGACAGACTGCTAGCCCAGTTAACCAAAAGAAAGAAAGAGCATCTCCAAATCAACAAAATCAGAGATGAAAGGGTAAACATCACAGCAGACATCAAAAAGATCCAGAACACTATAAGGGTATACTTTGGAAACCTATATGCTACTAAATTTGAAAATCTAAAAGAAATGGATGGGTAACTACAAGCATAGTAACCACAAAAACTAAACCAAGAAGAGATTAACAGCTTAAACAGATCCATAACACATAAGGAAATTGAAACAGTAATACAAAATCTCCCAACTAAAAAAAGCCCAGGACCAGATGGATTTACAGCAGAATTCTATCAGACATTTAAAGAAGATCTACACCCAATACTACTTAATTTATTCAAAAAGATAGAAATGGAGGGAGAACTTCCAAATTCCTTCTATGAAGCCAGCATGACTCTAATACCAAAGCCAGGTAAAGATACAACCAAAAAAGAAAACTATAGACCCATATCCTTAATGAACATAGATGCAAAAATTCTCAACAAAATACGTGCAGACCGCATACAAACACACATCATAAAGAT
Organism: Nannospalax galili; assembly: GCF_000622305.1. NCBI lineage: Eukaryota > Metazoa > Chordata > Mammalia > Rodentia > Spalacidae > Nannospalax > Nannospalax galili. The sequence continues at coordinate 2,809,662 of NW_008346389.1, forward strand.
CATCCACCATGATCAAGTCAACTTTATTCCAGAGATTCAGGGATGGTTTATTGACGTAAGTCAATAAACATCATAAATCATACAAATGGGCTCAAAGACAAGAACCACATGGTTATCTCAATAGGTGCAGAGAAGGCCTTTAACAAAATTCAACATGCATTTATGTTCAAAGTCCTAGAGGGAATTGCACTGGAGGGAACATACCTAAAGCATAATTAAAGCCATATATAACAAACCCACAGCCAACATCATTCTAAATGGAGAAAAACTGGAAGCCCTCCCATTGAAATCAGGAACCAGACAAGACTGTCCACTATCTACATTCCTTTTTAACATAGCGCTTGAAATTCTTGCAAGAGCAGTAAGACAAGAGAAGGAAATTAAAGGAGTAATAATTGGAAAAGAAGAGATTAAATTATCCCTTTTTGCAGATGATATGATATTATATCTAAGAGACACCAAAAATTCCACCAGAAAACTCCTAGAAATTATTAACATGTTCAGTAAAGTGGCAGGTTAAAAAATTAATCTACAAAAGTCTGTAGCCTTTCTATATACCAATAACAAGCAATCAGAGAAAGAGTACATGGAAATATTCCCCTTCACAATAGCTGAAAAATAATATCTTGGAATAAACCCGACCAAAGACGTTAAAGAGCTCTACAATGAAAAATTTAAATCTTTAAGGAAAGAGACTGAGGAAGACATCAGAAGATGGAAGGACCTCCCAAGCTCGTGGATTAGAAGAGTATTGTGAAAATGACCATCCTACCAAAAGCCATTTATAGATTCAATGCAATGCCAATTAAAATCCCCATGACATTCTTCACAGAGTTGGGAAAAACCATCCTAAGATTCATATGGAAGCATAAAAGACCTTGGATAGCCAAAGCAACCTTGAGTACTAAGAGCAATGCTGGGGGATTACTATACCAGACTTCAAACTATCACAGAGCTATCGTCATAAAAACAACATGGTACTGACATAAAAATAGACCCGTAGATCAAGGGAATGAAATTGAAGACCCAAATATGAGTACATGCAATTTCAGCCACCTGATATTTGACAAAGGGGCCAAGAACATTCACTGGAGGAAAGACACCATGTTCAGCAAATGGTGTTGGCAAAACTGGATCTCTACCTATAGAAGAATGAAACTAAACCCTTATCTTTCACCTTGCAGAAAAGTCAATTCCAAATGGATGAAAGACCTGAATTGAAGCCCCAAACTCTGAAACTGTTAGAAGAAAACATTGGCAATAACCTACAAGAAAAAGGATAGGATTTTCTAAACCCGACATCAAATGCTCAGGAAACAAGGTTAAGAATCAACAAATGGGACCTCATTAAACTAAGAAGCTTCTTTACATCAAATGAAGCAACCAAGGAAGTGAAGAGAAAAACCACAGAATGGGAGAAAATCTTCACCAGTGACAGATCTGACAGAGATTTAACATCCACAATATATAACGAACTCAAAAAACAATCAATATCGGAAGTAACCCAATTAAAAGATGGGCTAAGGAGCTGAATAGAGAGGTCTCAAAAGAAGAAATAAGGATGGCTAAGAAGAATCTTAAAAGGTGTTTAACATCACTAGGAATTAGGGAAATGCAAATTAAAACCACTTTAAGATTTCATCTTATCCCAGTCAGACTGGCTAAGATCAAGAGAACAAATGATATCAAATGTTGAAGAGGATGTGGGGAAAGGGAAATGATCATTCCCTGCTGGGACTACAAAGTTGTTCAACCCTTATGGAAAGCAGTGTGGAGAACTCTTAAAAAGCTACAAAAACTACCATTTGACCCAGTTATACCACTCCTTGGCATATACCCAAGAACTTATTCTATCGCAGAGACACTTGTACATCCTTGTTTGTTGCTGCTCTTTTCAAAATAGTTAAAAGATGGAAGCAACCTAAGTATCCCTCAAATGACAAGTGGATAATGAAAATGTGGTTCATTTATATGATGGAGTTTTACTCAGCAGTAAAGAAAGATGAAATCATGAAATTTGCAGGTAAATGGATGGAACTAGAAACTGTTATACTAAGTGAAGTAACACAGACTCAGAAAAGAAAAAAAAAACAACGACGTATGTTCTCCCTTATGTGTGGATCCTAGCACCAAATCCTGATAATTATGTATCCAGACATAACTACAGGAACCAGGATAATGGAAAGGAACCAGGGAGGTAATGGAAAAAAAAGAATCTGAAAGAGAAGAACAGTAGGAAACAGGTGTTAATATAGTAAATATGGATAAAAATGGGGTTATTTTAAGGGGAGGGAGGAGGGAAGTTTATACAAGGAATCTTGGGGATAAAGAGAAAGAAGGAGCTCAGGAGGGGTGGGACCATAGGAGAAGGGTATTATTAAGGGAGAAATGGGAAAAATGTGGAAACCATGGTGGAAGGGTTAGACAATGTGAGAGATAAATAATGACTGGCTAGTTTTAAAAAAATCAGAGGGAACCATATTAATCGAAAAACCTAGTGACAAATTATACATACAAATAGCTCAAGGAATATAATATATATCTGGGCAAGGTTCATCTGAGAACGTTTGGTCTTTGCCCAAGCTTTATCCACATAGCACATGGTAATTAAAAGTACCAGACTGGTGGAACTAACCTTCTTGGATGTTTAATAGCCATACTTTGAGGCCTATTCTAATTTGGTCAGAGGGACATAAAGAACAGTTTTTGCTCCTTTGCCCTCCTAGGTCGACTAAGTTCCAGGGGACTATGAGCATCTCTCAAAATGTCCTGTAACTGTGGTGGGTCACCTGTCCTCTTGATCAAGGAGGCCATGGAGACCCCATCAGATGGACTTGAACCAGTGTCCAGTTTACAAAGAGGAGGGTCAACACAGAAGAAACATTTATTCCATGCTTCCAAGTGATGCCAGCTATGGTCAAGTAAGGCCTTTTACTTATCTTCACATAGATGGAACTGGTAAAAGGAGCCTCATGTGATCCCTGAGGAACAGATCCTCAAAAAGCCTTAAGAATAAAAATAAATTTGTTTACCTGGGCCAACTGTGTGGTCTTAAACACCCAAAAGGAAAGTATAACCAAAGATTAAAGGGGTCAATATAATTTTTTAAGATTCCATGTGTATAGCTAAAAGCTACATAACAAGAAACAATGCCAGACAGGAGATACCTTCCTTTGAGTTGTTGGCCAGGGTGGCCCAAGAGACTCCC
>NW_008346389.1:2812899-2827889 GCF_000622305.1 Nannospalax galili
ATGAACAGAAGACCCCAATCTTATCTAAAGGAATATTGACAACTGATTGCTGCTAGATGAGGAACAGCTGACCCTCCTAAAACAAGGAACTCTAGATAAGCTGACTAGATTCAGTGGATGGACAAGGACTGGGGAACGGCTGGGGGTGCTGATAACACAGTGGACAGTAACAAGGATGACAGAGTATATGGGCTCCAGTGGGGGAGAGGGAAGCTATGGGAGGGTGGGTATATAAATGAATAAGATTTTGGGATGTTCTGTATGATACACATACAAAAAAAATCAACAAATAAAAAATGAGTTATATTTGAGGAAGAAGCATAAAAATTTGCTTCATGTGAATTAGTAGAGGTGGAAAACATTACCATTGAAATCTACCTGATGACTTTATAGCCATAAATGCACATGCAAACATCTAAGTGTTAGTAGCATTAAAAATTATATTTTCTATAGAAAACAGTATATTTTAAAATGAAATGGAGATCTTTTTTAAAGGTTAAAGCCTAATATAATTTTATATCTCACAGGGGTTATACTGAGTTCAATATTGTATAACTGTATTAAACTGTGAACCTAAAAATTTACAGCAACTTTTGAAAGAGATGTATCTTTGCTCTGGAAATTGTTATTGAATATATTAAAGCTGTAACGAAATGCTTCTAATCATGTGGTCATTAAATAAATAATCAAAAAATACACCTATAGTAGCAACCGTAATGCTGTTTGAGCAGATATTGGGGTGCTCTGGCCTGCCTAGACTGACACAACTAATACTCATAGAATCATTCCTATCCAACCTCCCAACACTTCAGACTAATTCTTACCTCTTAGATTTTGAGTGGCATATCACTTCTTCCGAGAGCCTCTTGTCATCAACCTCAGGATGGAGGCCCCCTTCAAATTCCACATATTGTCTTGAACTTGTTCATAGCACAGATTAATTTTAAGTGTTGGTTTTTTGGTTTTCTCTCCATGACAGAAGTTGTTTGAACATCTAAATTATTCATCACTGACTCCTCACTACTGCCATAGTATTCTAGGTCATAATGCCTAACACACGAGACGTAGTCAATTAATAGTTGTCAAATCAATGAATTGTATATACTTCCAATTTCTACCATCCTTATCTATTGCTTCTTTCTCCACAATCAGAGCTGTAACTAAACTAGATCTAATCTGCTTTTGCTCCAGGGCGCTGAAATGAACAGAGTGCCATGCCTTAGAAAGCTACAAAATTTAACTCAGTAACACATCCTGTGGCTTGCTTGTCATTTTTCTAGTCAACATTACATGGCTGTCCACAATGTAATGCTATTGAGAGGAGGTAGACTCATTAAAAGAAGACAGGGTGGGGAGTGATTAGTGATTCAGAAGGGATTATGACCATCTCATGGGGTTGGGTAAGCTCTTACATGACTGGGTTATTCACTGCGCGAGCAGGTAGCTATAAAGTGCATGGCTCTTGCATGCACTCCTGCTGTGTGATGTCACCTACCACATCACAGCGCAGCACGAGACCCTCACTGGATATGGCTACCTGATATTGAACTTTCATTCTCCAAAGCTGTGAGCTAGGGAGACAATTTTTTCTATAGAAATTACCTAACCTCAGCTATTCGTTATAACCACACAAAATGAATTAAAACACATATGCATGGCGTATCACTAAGCGAAACACCTGGTTAGCAATGGTGCTTAGTTAAAATGGGAAGTTATCAGTTGGCAAGTAGTGTCAATAGCATTCATGTGTGAATCAAGGCACAAAGTTGATTTAAGGGCACATTTTATGCCAGCCCTGAGTCCAAAATTGGTAGTTCCAGCTCTGGCTGGATGTTCCACTGTGCATAGTAATTTCTGAGGGTAGAGCTGTGCACGTCATTTGCTATTTGCAGAGGTGAGTACATAGGCAATATACTCAGAGCTGTGGGTGAGATTGAAGGTGGACTGCCTTTGGGAATGCTCGCTTGAACATTAGGATTTGCAACTCAACCAATGAGTTTACAGCATTAGTTATGGCTGTGATCTACAAAAATCCATGCTATTTACCAGGTAAGGAACCCATGTTTATCAGCAGGTACAGCCACCTCTAGTACTTTCCCTTGTAGAATTTGCGGATAGACCACCAGTTTCAGAATGTGGGCTACTTGAACCTACCAGCACCTGTCTGTGCTGAGATGGGCCCCAAAGCCCTCTAGATGGGAGTGCTTTAATATATAGCTAACATTCTACACCAGTCAGCATTTTTACCATGAAGATATGAGCACATGAAGTCTTTCACTGTAGAAATTGGGGCCTAAGAGATGACTTCCTAGTTGAGTAGGAACATTCAGGACTCCTTCCATTCCCACCCCTGCATTATTACTGAATGAATCGTTCCTTCTGTTAAAATTCCTCTATCAGATTCAGTATAGCTCATGAAATGCACTAAGTTTCATACCTTGCTAACAAGATTAGTTCACACAGGAAGCCACCAGATGGAAAAATAACACTAATAGCACCCATATGTGAGCTGAGACATGAATGCCAATGTTGATTTGAAGCCAGGCCTTAGCTTTCTCTAGTAACAACTTTAACAGTTTCAGCCCAGCCTGGACATTCTATTGTATGTAGCACTTTTTCTTCTTTAAAAAAAAAAAAAGCTTATTTTTATTTTTAATTATGTGTGTGAATGTGTGTCTGTGTCATGCGGGGGTCATGGGCATGTTGAGTGCAGGTACATGTGGATGCCAGAAGAGGGCATCAAATCTCCTTGAGCTGGAGTTATAGGCTGCTGTGAATTGCCAGACACACAGTTGGTCTGGGAACCAAACTGCAGTCCTCTGCAAAAGTAGCGTGTACTCTTAGCCAGTAAGCCATCTCTTCAGCCCCTCTATACATAGTACTATCTACTGGCAGAGCTATTAACTTTAGTGTGTGGGGTATGGGAAGGTACCCCCATACCAGGAAGCTATGGATAAGATAGAATACAGGCCTGCCTCTGCATTCACGAGGGGTCAGCCAGAAACCATCTGCTTCCTTTAATGTCTTTGTTTCTAAGCACCAACCTTCCATTTTCTGCTATCTCTTTGCTTCTGTGCCTCCTTCCATGACCCCCAAGTGCCATTTCTCACACACTTCCAGCATATCTTAAGGAGTGAGTAAGCCCACACAGAGACTCAGCTCCCACATGGGGGATCTCACTAGGAATGGCATTTGTGAGGATCACATGGCTTGTCACCAGTTTTCCCTCTGTCCTGTCCATACTGGGGTTCAGACTCATGAGTACCCCTGGGAAATTTAACAATGGCTCTCAGTGATAAAAAGCATGCTCTTTGGAACTTTAAAGCCTTATAACCAAATTCCGGGAGCATCCTTTTCTGATAGAATCATCTCAGTTGCAGCCTGCCACTTTCTCCAATGTGGGCATCCAACTGATCAACCACAGAGACTTTCCTTTCTAAAAAAACTGTGTGTATGTGTGTGTGTGTGTGTGTGTGTGTGTGTGTGTGTGTGTGTGTGTGTGTGTGTAGGGCACACTTGCTCTCTCTCCTGCCTTCCTTTTTTAAAAATTTTATTTTATTTATTATTTTTATTTGTATGCATATATTGCCTGCATGTAGGTAAGTGCACCCATGTTATGCAATGCCTATGGAGGGCAGAAGAGGCTGTCGGATTCCCTGGAACTGGAGTTATGGACAGTTGTTAGCTGCTGTGTGGGTACTGGGATTCGAACCCGGGTCTTCTGCAAGAACAGTCAGTTTTCTTAACTGCTGAGCCATCTCTCCAGCCCCTTCTGCCTCCCTCTTATACAGACCTTTATGACTCCATTGGGTAGTCCAAGGTGATCTGCTCTCATGATCTTTAAGCACATCTGCAAAGCCATTTTGCCAAGAAAAGGAACAAATTCACAAGATGCAGGGACTACAACACAGGCACCTTTAGGGGGCCACAATTCGGCCTGCCACAGCAAGGTCATGAAGGATAGTTTTGTTACCATGGTGACTTTGAGGTCATGTTGCTACACCAGTCAGCCTTGTGTGACATCCCCTAGTCTCATGGCTTGCACTTCTCTACTCAATTTGATGGACTATGCAGAGCTGCGTGAGCATTAACTGTCAGACCAGGGACTGTCTTGGGAACTGTGTTCAGCACCGAGTCTTATTTGGAATCAAGGAAGCAAAAAGAATGTATAGTCAATGACATAATCTATGTTCACTTATTTCTGACATGTCAGAACATGAGGTGATCTAAGACCTTGTGTGAGTCAATCCTCTTCAGCTTGTATATGAGGTGCAGAGACCCATGTGGAGGAGAGTAAAGGCCAACATGGAAGAGATGCACACATGGAGGAGAGGAGCGGCCCCTTGAGGAGAGGTCCACATGTACTGCCATGATCAACTGCTAGTTAGTGACACAGAGATGATTACTTACTTTCTGCTTCTTTTCTCGTGACATCCCTGGATTGTGTCTGTACTGGGAAGCCTCTGTCAGGGGACATTGGCTATGTGATCTTGTCATTTACCACCATGACATTATGTTAGTTATTTTTAAAAGTGCAAGAAAATAAAAATTAGGTTTCCATAGTTTGCTGATCTGAAGTAACAACTGTTTACCAATGAATGAAAAAAAAAAGAATGGGGCAATTAGATTTAAATATAAGGATGAAGACTTTTTTTCTTAGTTTTAGAAATATGATCTGAGGAATATAGCGCAAGTGAATCTGAAAGAAAAGTCTATCTTGGGTCTTTATTTTTTGCCTTTTTTTTGAGACAAGGTCTTGATATGTGGCCCAATTTCAGGTTCTCCTGCCTCTGCCTCCTCCTGAGTGCTGGAATAACAGGCAACTGCCAATATATATGTTTTTTTTTTTTTTTTTTTGGTTTTTTTACCTTTCGATGATTGGAAAAGATTTTTTTTGTTTTTTTTGAGAAAAGGTTTCCCTGTGGCCCCAAGCTGGCCTGTGACTCACTCTGTAGACCAGGTTGGCCTTGAATTCATTGAGATCAGCCTGCCTATTCCTGAGTGCAGGGATCAAAGGTATGCCAAGCTGTCCTGGAACTCACTATGTAGACCAGGCTGGCCTTGAACTCATAGAGATCCACCCGCCTCTGCCTCCTGAGTGCTAGGATTAAAGGTGTGTTCCACCACACCCAACCCATGGTCTCTTTTTTAAATGCTTGTTTTTCTTCAAAGTTTGTAGAAAAGTATATGTTGAAGGCCACTGTATAAGACATTGTCCAAAGTCCTGATAAAAAGACAAGTTTTATTTAAAAATTTCAAACTCCTAAAAATGTAGATTAATACAAGTTTAATTTTTAAATAAAAGAATGCTCAAGTTGCAAAAGCACGGCACTGAATGGTGAATAATAGAGCCATGAAATGCAAACAAGCCCCTTCAGTTTCTTTGTGGATGGGAACCTAGGGCCCACTAACTGATTGCTTACCTATCATTCATAGACAAAGCCCTGGGGCGTAGTTTGCTGTGGAAATTCAGAATCTGGGAAAATCCTAATGCAGAAGGGATAATTAAGTGCCAGTCCTCCCTCCTGTCCCAGCCCTTTATCACTGGGGTTCACAGTTCCCTCGGCCAGTTTGGTATTCATGGCTTATTACTTCCTATGGTATTTTCCAGTTTCTTCCATAAGTCACCCCAGGGGCAGGTCGCTTTGTATCTTGCGATGTAATTGTCTTTTTACTTTTTTTTTTGGTGTGGGAATATCTGGGGAGATGAACTAATTAGAGATGAGCTGTGTGGTTTGATTTGGAGAACCAGTGGCATTTTGCTTCTCTGTAGCCTCATTGTAAGTGGCCACAGGCAGGGGAATAAATCAAAAAACGGGAGAGAGATGGGCTGGAAGGCATCTTCTGAGATGAGTTGGAGGTGCTCAGGGAGGAGCTGCCCATATTATGACTCCCAAAAGTCAATTGCAGACCATGGCTCTGGGAACCTGCAGAAGCCTGAGGTTTTTGCAGAGGGCTTGTTGACAGAACCTGCCATCATGTGGAAACCAGACCAGGCTCTGGATCTGACCAGCCAGTCAAGCGAGTGGGTATGGGTCACTTCCTCAGAAGTTGCACAAGGGACGGTGGCAGCAGTGAGTGGAACGAATTTCGTGGTTGGTTACACTTCTCTTGAAGCACTCTGACTTGTTCTCGGTGCAGCCTTTAATGGTGTACCATTGAACTCCACCTGAAGAAAGAGCAGCAGAGGCAGGACAGTGACGAAGCAGAGAATCCCTCCCTGGCCCTGTGCGTTCCAAACAATTAACAGGTCAAAATAAAAGACAAAGAGAAGCAAAATGAAAACAGCAGCATTACCAAGACACAAATCCAGCTTTCTGCCCAGTTTCACTGTCCTGTCTTTGAGGGCTCCTTCTTAAACACCTGTAGCTGAGGACTTTGCCGTACACATGCATTGGACTCATAAAACAGCCTAGCTTCCCAACTCAGGTAGAAGTCCTACAGTTGCCATTGTATGCAAATTTCTAAAGTTCTGTTGCAGAACTTTTCATACCGCCCCCATCATTCAGGTTGTTACTTACTCTAAAGGCCAAGTCTACATAAGAATAGTGTAGACATTTGCTTCCCAGAGAATGAAACTTACCATTTTTGTTTATTTTGTTTCAAGACAGGGTCTTGCTATGTAGCCCAGGCTGGCCTTTAACTCTCAATCCTCAGACTTCTGAGTTCCAGGATTACAGGTGTGTGCCCCTTTCTTTCTTTCCTTCCTTCCTTCCTTCCTTCCTTCCTTCCTTCCTTCCTTCCTTCCTTCCTTCCTTCCTTCCTTCCTTTTCCTCCTTAAAATATTTTATTATTTTTATGTGTATTCATGTATTGCCTGCATGTACGTAAGTACACCCATGTCATGCAATGCCCTTGGAGGTCAGAAGAGGCTGTCGGATCCCCTGGAACTGGAGTTACAGACAGTTGTTAGCTGCCGTGTTGTTAGCTGGGATTCAAACCTGGGTCTTCTGCAAGAAGAACCACTGTTCTTTTTTTTCACTGGTTAAGTCACTACAGAATATGCAAATGTACAAAAGTGCAAAGTGATTGGCAAGAGCTTCACAGAGTCTTGCTATCTGAGCCTCAACTTGACACATCTGGGGAGAGGGAGCCTCGCTGGGGGAATTTCTCTCTGGGATTGGCTTGTGGGCATGTCTGTGAGGAATTTTCTTACTGTGAAAGCCCGTTATGGGAGGTGCTGGCCCTGGGCAGGTGGTCCTGGGTGGTAATAAGAACCAGGCTGAGCACAGGCCAGAGGAGCAAATCAGCAAAGCAGCATCCTCCATGGTTTCTGCTTCGGTTTCTGCTGCCAGATTCCTGCTCACTCCCCTCAAAGATGGACTGTGACTTGGAAGATGGACAGCTTGCAAGAGTAGGTTTGGTTCACTGTGACTTGGAAGTGTAAGATACAGTAAATGCTATCGTCTTCAAGTTGTTTTTGGTCAGAGTGTTGTTTATTATTGTTTGTTTTTTTTTTAATCTATTCTTTTTTTAGAAACAGGGTCATCCTGTAGCTCTAGCTGGCTTGAATGTACTCTGTAGACCAGGCTGGCCTTGAACTCACAGAGATTCACCTGCCTCTGCCTCCCAAGTGCTGGAATTAAAGGCGTGTGCCACCACACCAGCTGTTCAGAGTGTGTTGTTACAGCAATCGATGCTAACTAGGATGAGTTGTGTGGAAGGATGAAATGTGTCCCTAAAGTAACAGAGTGTGTGATGTTATAAACAGACAAAGTGGTCTCTCAGCCAGAGATGTTTTTGTTCCCTCATCCTCAGAACATCAGCCGGCCCCAAGAGATGTTTTTGTTACCATAGTTGGAAGGGGCAGCAAGGTGAAGCTCCTTTTGGCATCTAGGAAGAAGAGGCTAAGACTGTTGCTATACACCTTGTAATAAAAGAGGCTCCTGTTACTCAACTTTCTCCCACTGTGACAAATTGCCTGAGAGAACTGGAAAATAGGAGAGGTTTATTTTGGCTCATGGTTCCAGAGGTGTCAGCTAATGGTTTCTTGGCCATGATTTTTGCCTGTGATAGGCAGTTCAATCATAGTGGGAGCATGCTAGAGAATGCCACTTGTGTCATGTGGCTGGGAAACAAAAGAGGAAAGGGCTGGAGTCTCAGCATTCCCTTCAATGTTCCTAAAATTTCCAGCACTTTCCAGTAGTTCCAAGGAATAGTGATGAAGGCTGTAAGACATAGGCCTTTGGGGACATTCAAGATCCAAACTATAGCAACTATCTCCCTTATCAAAGCATTAACCTGCCCCAATTGTCAGTAAAGCCAAGGTTGAGAAATTCTGTTGATAAAACCACCCCAAATGTAAGTTTCCATTCTCTGTATCAGTGTGAAATGGCAAAATTTACAAGCTTGCAAACTCTCCTTCCCCCTTGTGGTCACTGTAGGCCTTTGATCTACCAAGGCAGTTGTTATAATTTCCTAGGTTAGCTTCCAGGCTGTATCTGCAGTATTCTTTAATTCTTATGCTGATGTCAATCTGTCCACATTCAGGAGTAGAAGAGTCTGAGAGCCAATGCCCGTGGCTCCAAGGGGCCATGGCACCTTTCCATTAATTAATGTAGGTGCTTTGATTAGTAAAGGTCAAAGGGTACCTGGAGCATAGAGAGAGGGGAGCAGGATCTGAAAAGTGACAGAATCCTGTAAACTTCTTAATACCAGCCCCCTGGATGTGGGACCTATGGGTCTCTTCCCCTCTCCAGGGCAACTATGATGACTTTGATTTCCTCTAATCTGTTCTTTTCTTCCAATTCCATGGAGAAATTCAGAGTTTTGCTTTGTTGATTCATATTTATGTGTAGAATACTGTTCATACTGATTTGTAACTGACTTCTTCCCACTCAAAAGAGTTTATATATTTACACATGCTAACAAATGGGTCTAGTGCACACTAAATACTGCACAGCATTACAGGCTTGGATATAATATAGTTTAACTGTATGTGAGCATTTAGGCCTTAAAATATTTTTGCATCGATTCATTCATTGTGTGTGTGTGTGTGTGTGTGTGTGTGTGTGTGTGTGAAGAACACCTTGCAAGAGTAGGTTTGGTTCACTGTTTTCATCATATGGGGTTCAGGATTTAACTCAGGTCATCAGGCTCTGTGGCAAGCACCCATTTTGCTGACCCGCTTTGCTGTCCCATTCAAGTCATTTCTGTTGCTTTATTGTCAAATACTATGTTGCAATGACTGTCTTGCTACAGGCCTTTATCTGTATTTACCCATGCTAACACAGATATTTCTCTGCAGAAATACCAAGGAAAAGAATTGCTTTAAAAAGATGTATTCTCTTAAAATTTTAATGAAAACTTGCAAATTGTCTATTAATAAGGCTGACCTAACTAAATTGTCATCAGAAATGCAAGTTCCCATTTCCCCAATTATCACTTACTCTTCATATAAGGCTTACTTTTGTTATCAGTCTAACAGACTAAGAATGCTACATTATTTGATTTTTTTTGCCTTGATTTTTCCCCCAATTTTTTTATTGTTTGCTAATTTCATGCAATACATCTTGATCATATTTAGCCCCCTTCCCCTGTCTGCACCCCTGTAACCCCTCCTTAGTTTTTGAGACAGGGTCCCTTACTGAACATGAAGCTCATTGGTTTGGCGAGGCTGGCCAGCCAGCGAACTTCAGGGCTCTACGTGCCTGTCTCCATGTACCCGGGTTGCAGGCACACAGTGGCGTACTTCTCTTCTTGGCTTGGGTTCTGAGGATTCCATCTCAAGTCCTCATGATTATGCAGTAGGCACTAAACTGAGCCATTTCCCCAGTCCCTAGTTTGTCTTTTAAAAAGAGATTTTAGAAGTTCCTTACTTTTTCTGGACAGTTATTAATATGTTTCCTATAATCTGCATTCTTACTGTTTCCACCTAATTCATTCATTATCCGTTTCATTTATATATATTTTAACATTTTGTAAATTCTAAAATACTGACTCATTTGAATTGATCACTTCCTTTATGACTTTTGGGTTTGTGGTTAGGGAGGCCTCCTCTCTTCAAACTTCAAGTATGTTCTCCAGCATTTTCCCCTACTAGCTTCACCATTTGATTTTTATGTTTAACTTTTTAGTCTGGGCTGACAAAGCCAGCTTCACTGGAGTGGAGTCTGTGCAACTGCACAGTGGCCTGTGTCCAAAAGGGCTCTGCAAATGATTTATTAATATTTTTTGAATGGGGAATGGTGTAAATCAGGGACTGTATATAGATTTATTATCGTTATGGGATCAAAGTACTTGCATTTGAACCTTGGCTCAAGTACTTACTTACTGTGTAACTTTGGAAAAATTATTTAATCTTTTTGTGCCTCTAATTTTTTCATTATTTTTTTTCCCAATAGAACAACTGGGTACAGTCCAGTGATAGAGAGCTTGCTGTGTGTGAAAACTTCAATCCTCAGCTCTCAAAAATAAAGTGGGTTGGGATGAGGGGGCTAGTGATAGGATCCATCCAGGTCACAGCATTGCGTGGCTGGTATAATATAGCCCTGGCAAAGCTCTCACTGTGAATCTGAACATATACCAAGTGCTTAGCAAATGTTCACTGTTGTAAGGCTTGTCTCTGCACTTATTTTAAATATACGCTATTAAGTATGAAGACTTACCTTTAGTGAGAACCTCTTTTATACAATACTGACCAGGCTTTGTTATGCAGGTTCCAAAGTCTAAAAGACATCCATGGAATGGGATGGAGAGATTGCATGATTTGCAAATCACACCTCCAACATCTCCACATAGAGAAAATAAGGTGGAAATAGGGATGGAGACCAGGGTGAATTGAACACAAGCGGGTGGGGGCAGGGATTGAAAGAGAGAAAGATCAAAACAGAAAGTGATTTTCAACTTTAAAGACTAAGCAATGTTTTAAAAAAAATGTATTAAAAAATTCCACATAAATTGAGATTATTACATTTTGATAATTTAATGAGGGAAATTTCAAAGCATATGCTAAATTAATTAGAACCACTCTGAACTGACAGTAATCAGAAATGAGTACACTTTCTCGGTGCCTAATTAAAACAAAGTCATTTCAGTAGCATATTTAATTTCAGCCACATACCCATAGCCAAATCTTTACTCCTAATCCTAAGGTAGTATGTTACACATATGAATATTCATTAAGGTTAATTACTTGATTCATGCTTACATATTGGTTATCTTTACTACTCAAGTTCAATTGCTCAAAAGTTTTGCTCAGAGATCCTTGAATGTAAGCAATCTAAGGTTGGAAAGTCATTATCTAGAACACTAGTTTTCAAATTTTCATGTGCATCAGATTTCTGAGTGACTAAATAAAACAGATTCCCATGTCCCCTGCAGACCTGAATTAGAATCCATGGAGGTAGGGTCCCTCAATATGTATTTCAGGTATGTAGAGATAGTGGAGGGTATAGGAATTGCATACAGATGTTGGAGTACCATTGGATCTAGGCTTGGATACACCAGTGTTGGAGAACCATTTGCTTTAGCAGTCCAGGAATCATTTGCAATAACTCCTTCAGAAAACCTTGGCCAACAACAGACAGCCCATCACTGTTAAAATAGCCCAGATGGTTTGAAGATTCTTTTGTAAGTGGGTCAAAATTTGACCCATTGTTCACCATTCCAGTCTTTCAATATATAATCACTGCCCCATGTTACTCCTTTTCACTGATAACCCCAAATAACAGCTTACTACATTGTGTAATGTATTTTACATCTTCCTCTGATACAACCAAGGTCAGCCAAGATGACTTTCAATAGAAGATAGTCTGGGTAATGAGACCCATTAGTCTGATCAATCAACAAATACATTTTATGAATGGAACTTATACTTAAGACTACACTAAGCAATTTATGTGAATCAACCCAATTATTTTCCAAAAATATACTTTTCAGCCAAGGGTTATATTTGCCTGTACTTCCCATAAACCAGATATTAATAACTTTCTTAAGTGGAAGAGATGGAGACAGAAAGTTTCTTTGAAACCTAAGCCCGTGTTCTTGGCAAGCACCTTGTGTCTGCAGAGTTGCCTCAGCCTCCCCATTGCTTCTTTCCTGCTAGAGATGTTGAACCTTCCTGGCCCAGGGTCAGCTGTGGGCTGCATTATTGGGCCTTCTGTTCTTCAGGGAATCCCTGAGGGAGTTTTGGAATTACCATCCTCAGTCTTGCAGCTTGCCCTTAAAGGCCTAACACAGCAATCAGACCTTCATGCCAGGAGGCCCCTGGAGGCAGGAGCTCTCATGAGCACCCTCTGCTTTGCTGAGGTCCTGTACTGGTTCTCAGCAAGAGCTTCTCCTTCTCAGATCATCTTCCCTTCTACTTCCAACCCAACATCCACAGCCTTTCCTCTGAATGTACTGGCATTCTTCACTGTGGTTGAAGGTGATGTTTGGATTTCCAGCCCTTTTTGGTCTTAATTCTCCAGTTGCCTAAATACTTATCACTGAGTTCTCAGATCCTAGTTCCCTTTTTCCAGGCTTTCTATGTGAAAATTTATTGTTGATTTTATTAACATATCTCCTACATGATAAATTCCAATTTGACAATTAAGTTTAATGCTTTAGCTTAGACATAAAACTTATACCATCTTCACATGATTAATTCTAAAGTATATTATTCTAAGATACTTTGTTATTTAAAAAATTTTTATGTGTATGAGTATGTTGTCTGCATGTACATGGGTATACCCATGTCATGCAATGCCCATGGAGGTCAGAAGAGGGTGGTTGGATCTCTTGGAACTGGACTTACAGATGGTTGTTAGCTACCGTGTGGGTACTGGGAATGGAACCTGGGTCCTCTGCAAGAACAGTCATTGCTCTTAACTGCTGAGCCATCTCTCTAGCCCCAAGTATGTTACTCTTTTTTTTTTTTCTCTTTTGAGACAGGGTCTCCCTGCAGCCCCAGCTTGTCTGGAACTCACTATGTAGACCAGGCTGGCCTCAATCTTACAGAGATCCTCTTGCCTTTGCCTCCCCAGGCCTGAGATTAAAGGCTTGAGCCACCACACATGACTCAACAATAACACTTCTCTTTATGATGATTTTCTTCCTTTGTGTACAGAAAAATTAATGTAATCCTATTAATTACTTAAAAACGTAAACTTTTATTATTTCAGTCAGTCAGTATACACAACAATGGGTTTCACTATGACATCTTCCTATGTGCGTACAATTGTGCTCTGTTCCCGCTGACCTCTCCCTTATTCCCCCTCCTTGCATCTCCCTCTGGCTGGTCCCCTCCCTGCCCCCCTTTCTGAGTCTGGCTTATTTTGCTCAACATGATGATCTCCAGGACTGTCCCTTTTGCTGAATTACCTTTTCATGCTAGTCAAGACACTGAAGGTGTTTTCTTGCGATGTTTTACCTTTCATATGCGCCCCTCCTCACAGAAGAGAAATAAAAGGATTTAAAACGCAGCACAGACCTGAGCTGTAAAGTCTGTGTTTTGCTGCCATCCTGGCAAGCAGTAATTACAAATCTACTGTGTCCCGTATGTAATAACGAATGTGGGAAACAGACTGAATCTGGTGGTCAGAGGGCCAGACCTGGTGTGTTTAACTTACATACTGTTTTCAAAAATTGTATTAGGTGTCAACATTTAAAAGTTCGAAGAGGCCTGTATGGTTCTGAGTTTCTGGAATCAGGAAGTTCACAATAGTGAGCTCTGCTTTCTCCATGGCAGCGGACACTGGTAGCTGGACACGCTTCGCTTTTGATTTGTAGCTGGTTGGTTTCGCTCATTTACTATAGTTTATTAAGACAAGGTCTGCCTATGTAGCCCTTCTGAAGCTGACTTTGGAACTCCTGATCCTCCTGCCTCAGCCTCCAGAGTGCTGGGATTATAGCTGTGTTCCAGCTAGGCTTCCACCCTTTTATTATTTATTTTTTTGGTCTTTTTGAGATAGGGTTTCCCTGTAGTCCCAGCTGGCCTGGCACTCACCCTGTAGACCAGGCTGGCTGGCCTTGATCTTACCTAGATCTGTCTGTTTCTGCCTCCCAAGTGCTGGGACTAAAGATATTTGACACCACGCCCGGCTCTACTATATCCTCAGGTGGTTAAGGGACTCAAGTTGTTGCGCCAATATCCGGTACCAAGACTCCAAGTCTTTTTTTTTTTAAATAAATAATTTATTGAGAATTTCATATATGCATATAAGGTGTTTTGATCAAATCCATGCCCACTCCCTCCCCTCCAACACCTCCCATATCTCCCCATCACTTTTTTTCTGATAACTTCATGTACTCTTTCTTCTTTGATTTATTTATTTATTTTTATGGGGCTTTTGGGTACACTAACATTCCCCCCTCTGAAGAGGTAACCCTAACATCTTTTAAAGATTAGATACAAGATCCCAAATACTTTCAACATTTTTGGCCTTTGTAAAGGAGTATATTGCTAAGAGTCCCAAGGACATTTTGACTTTTAGCCAAGAAACTGGCTACTTTTCTTTGGGGCCTTTTTACCCTAACTGCCTAGCCTCCAGAGTGCTGGGATTCTTATTCTTATCACACCATCCTCTGAAGAGGTTACCCAAATTGCTAATACAGAATCGGGACACAGACCACTCTGGCTTCCATGTTTAACAGGGATGAAGAGTGAGGCAATTGGAGTACCCCTTCAGTGGGTCTATCTCAGACTCCCAAATTGCATAACTCTTATCTTTAAGGGGAAAAGAAAGTGCTTGAATCGTGAATAGGAGATGTGAAGGAGAAAGAAAGGCAAGAGTAATTAGCATTACAAGTTCTAGACAGGGAACTAGAAGAAAGTCAAAACAGGGAAATTTTCAAATGTTCATATGAGAGTCCATTGGCATTTCTTGACAAGGGCTTCCAAAAGCATCCCTATATTGGGTTCTTCCTCATTTTTCTTTTGTCTTCCAAGGCTGGACTAGTTGGCTGGGAAGAGTGCCTGTATACTCAGGTGAGGATCCAGTGACCCTGCTTGGCACAACTTTAATGAATGAGCACAACCGTCAACAAGCCCAATTGTGACTATGTTTAGT
>NW_008346389.1:2828326-2829302 GCF_000622305.1 Nannospalax galili
TGTTCCATAGTCCCCTGGAACTTAGTCAACCTTGGAGGGTGAGGGGCAAAAACTGTCCTTTAAGCCCCTCTGACCACATTAGTATAGGCCTCAAAGTATGGCCATTAAACATTCAATAAAGTTAGTTCTACCAGCCTGGTACTTTTAATTACCATGTGCTATGTAGATAAGGCTTGGGTTAAAAACCAAGTGTTCTCAGATAATCCTTGACTAGATATATATTTTGTTCCTTAAACTAGATGACTAAACCATGACCTCAGAAATTTTAAGATTATGTGTATATTATTTTTGTCTCACTCTTTATATACCATAACAAACCTACACAGACCTTCATCACTTTCCTAGGCTTTCTCATTTTTTCTATTCTGGAAAATATCCCCATTTCCATATCCTTTTAACATCTTTTACATTCTCATTTTCTTTTTTTAAAATAATTATGAGACATAATAGCATTAATAAATAAAATTTCCATCTGTTGTGAGGCTCTTCCTGGGGATGCTAAGCAATGTTTATTCCTTTTTAAGATCTAGTGTCAAGGTAATGTTTGGTTAAAGTTTTACTGGGGAACCAATAAATTAACTGACCTTACTTACCAAGATAACTGAGGGGTTGCTAAGATGTATGTATGACCTGAGGGTATGCACACTAGAAAGCGTTTACCCAGCATGGATCATGCCTTCTCTTCCTAGCCTTCCCCAGATTGTATACTTTAGCCGTCCCCAAATCCAGGAAGCCATGTGTGATTAGGGTCAAATTACCTACAATTGGCTGGGAAGAGGGGGTAGAAAATCCGGTGAGGGTCAAATAACCCTGCTTGACACTCCTTTAAAGAATGAGTATAACCATCAACAAGCCCAATTGTGACTATGTTTAGTGATCAGGCTCAGCTGAAGTCATGATGATGGCAGTTATTTCATGCAGAAGAGACTGTATAGCATCATCTTATTAAAAGGACCTGGAATTTAAAAGGATTTGG
>NW_008346389.1:2829316-2830023 GCF_000622305.1 Nannospalax galili
ACATATGAGGGAGAACATATGTTGATTTTTTTTCTGAGTCTGTGTTACTTCACTTAGTATAACAGTTTCTAGATCCATCCATTTACCTGCAAATTTCATTTTTTCATCTTTCTTTACTGCTGAATAGAACCCCATTGTGTAAATATACCACATTTTTGCTAACCACTCGTCAGTTGAGGGACACTAGCTTCCATCTCTTAGCTGTTGTGAAAAGAGCAGCCATAAACATTGTTGTACAAGTGTCTCTACAATAGGATGAGTCCTTTGGGTGTATGCCAAGGAGTGGTATAACCAGGTCATATAGTAGGTTCATTTTTAGTTTTTTAAGAGTTCTCCACACTATTTTCCAAAAAGTTTGCATGAGTTTGCAATCCCACCAGCAGTGAATAAGTGTTCACCTTTCTCCACATCCTTACCAGCATTTGGTATCATTTGTTCTCTTGATCCTAGGCAGTCTGATTGGGGTAGGGTGAAATCTTAAAGTGGTTTTAATTTGCATTTCCGAGATTATTGATCATGTTGAACATCTTTTGAGATGTTTCATAGCCATCTTTACTTCTTCTTTTGAAAACTTTCTGTTCAGCTCCTTAGCCCATCTTTCAATTGGGTTGCTTCTTATCTTGGTTCTCTGTTTTTTAAGTTCATTATAAATACTGGTTATTAAACCTCTGCTGGATGTGTCACTGGTGAAGATTTTCTCCCATTCT
>NW_008346389.1:2830039-2839433 GCF_000622305.1 Nannospalax galili
ACTTGTTGATCGCTGACCTCAATTCCTGAGCAACTTCTGTCCGATTTAGAAAATCCTTTCCTACACTTATATGTTGTAAGTTATTACCAATATTTTCTTCTAATAGTTTCAGGCTTTCCAGTTTCACATTGAGGTCTTTGATCCATTTGGAGTTGACTTTTGTGCAAGGTGAAAGATAAGAATCTAGTTTCATTCTTTTACAGGTGAGATCCAGTATTGCCAGAACCATTTGTTGAAGATGCTGTCTTTCCTCCATCTGTGTTCTTGGCACCTTTGTCAAATATTACCAATATTTTCTTCTAATAGTTTCAGGCTTTCCAGTTTCACATTGAGGTCTTTGATCCATTTGGAGTTGACTTTTGTGCAAGGTGAAAGATAAGAATCTAGTTTCATTCTTTTACAGGTGAGATCCAGTATTGCCAGAACCATTTGTTGAAGATGCTGTCTTTCCTCCATCTGTGTTCTTGGCACCTTTGTCAAATAACAGGTGGCTGACATTGCATGTACTCAGGTTTGGATCTTCAATGATGGTCCATTGATCCATGTGTCTGATTTTGTGCCAGTATCATGCTGTTTTTATGACTATAGTTCTGTAGTATACTTTGAGATCTGGTATAGTAATCCACTCAATGTTGCTCTTTGTGCTCAGGGTTGCTTTGGCTATCCAGGGTCTTTTGTGTTTCCATGTGAATTTAAGGATTTTTTTTTCTAATTCTGTGAAGTATGTCATGGGGATTTTGATTGGGATTGCATTGAATCTATGTATTGCTTTTGGTAGGATGGCTATTATCACAATATTAATTCTTCCAATCCATGATCATGGAAGTTCTTTCCATCTGCTGGTGTCTTTCTCAGTCTCTTTCTTTAACAATTTTAAATTTTCATTGTAGAGATCTTTGGTGTCTTTCATCAGATTTATTCCAAGATATTTTAATCTTTCTTTTTTTTGCAGCAATTGTGAATGGGAGCATTTCCTTGTATTCTTTCTACAATTGCTTGTTATTGGTCTATAGAATGGCTACTGATTTTTGTAGATTGATTTTATAATCCGCCACTATACTAAAAATGTTGATCAGTTCTAGTAGTTTTCTGGTAGAACTTTTGGGATCTCTTAGGTATAATATCCTATCATCTGCAAAAAGTGATAGCTTGACCTCTTCTTTTCCAATTAGTACTCCTTTAATTTCCTTCTTCTGTCTTATTGCTCTAGCAAGATCTTCAAGCACTATGTTGAAGAGGAGTGGAAATAGTGGACCTCCTTGTCTGGTTCCTGATTTTAATCGGAATGCTTCCAGTTTGTTTCCATGTAGAATGATATTGACTGTAGGTTTGTTGTATATAGGTTTAATTATGTTGAGGTATGTTCCTTCCAGTCCAGTTCCCTCGAGGACTTTGAGCATAAATGCATGCTGAATTTTGTCAAAAGCCTTTTCTCCATCTATTGAGATGACAGTCTTGTTTTTGTCTTTGAGTCCATTTATATGATTAATGACATTTATTGACTTGCGTATATCGAACCATCCCTGCATCTCTAGGATAAAGCCTACTTGATCATGTTGAATGATCTTTTTGGTGTTTGTCTGTATGTGGTTTGCAAGTATTTTGTTGAGAAGTTTTGCATCTATGTTCATTAAGGATATGGTTCTGTAGTTTTCTTTCTTGGTTGTGTCTTTACTCAGTTTGGGTATTAGAGTGATGCTGGCTGGCTTCATAGAAGGAATTTGGGAGTTCTCCCTCTGTTTCTATCATTTTGAATAATTTAAGTAGTATTGGTTGGAGGTCTTTAAATGTCTGGTAGAATTTTACTGTAAATCCATTTGGGCCTTGGCTTTTTTAAGTTGGGAGGCTTTGTATTACTGTTTCAATTTCCTTATATGTTATGGGCCTCTCTAAACTGTTGATCTCTTCTTGGTTTAACTTTGGTGGTTCACATGATTTCAGATATCTACCCATTTCTTTTAGACTTTCAGATTTAGTAGAGTATAGGTTTTTAAAATATTCCCTTATAATGGTCTGGATCTTTTTGGTGTCTATTGTGATGTTTCCCCTTTCATCTCTGATTTTGTTGATTTGGATTTGCTCTTCCTTTCTTTGGGTTAACCGGGGTAAGTATCAACACCATTAACCTAAAATTCTTCTCCTTCCTCTATTCTTATGATCTGTAGATTTGGTCTTTTTATGGTGTCCCACATTTCTTGAATATTCCATTCTTGTGTTTTTTATACACTTTGTCTAGCACATTATCTACCAATGCAGTTTCCTCCTCTATAAAACAAAACAAAACAAAAAAAAAAACCCAGCACTTAACATATAGCGCTGTCATGAGGATTAAATGAGTTAACACAAGTCAAGTGCCCAGGACAGAGTCTGAATATAGAAGTGCTCAGTAAGTTCCTACTGTTAGTCAAGTGCCTACTGGGTCCTTCTCAGCACCCAGAAGTTAACAGGGCATTGTCTCTTAGTGTTAGAAGATGATTAACTCAGGAATAGGTTGAGAGGGTGACTTCTACAATAGCACTTTTCCAATTAGCTTCCTAAGTCCACCCTCCACTCAGTCACACTGTAATTCTACAGTTTCTTAAGTAGCTGTCCCTCCTTTTGGTTTATGCTTTCTGATAACTTACCACCTGAGAGGCAGGATAATATGAAGACACCAGCAATGACGCTCTTCATTCTTAGATTTGTAAGCCAAAGAAAGACAGAACATAAGACAGGTCCCATCATTAAACCTTTCCTGGGCAAGTAGTAAAAGTATACATTTACAGTAGCGATTTGTTTTTTGGTTTTATAATAGTACATTCTTGGAAAGTATACACCCAAACATCTTTTTTTTCCTCTTAAGAGTAATGTCGTGGTTGAGCATTGCATTCTTGACCACAAAACCATCTAATAAGTCTGAGATTTGGTCAACATAGTTAGGAAAGTGAAGTAAAATAGATGAAAGACTAAAACTGGCAAGTTGACCCAAAATATGTGAAATGGACGTAAATGCATAATGCCATTGATTATACCAGTAGCCTTTTATATTTTACTTTTAAAATTCAACTACTGCTTGGTAAAGAATAACAAATAAAACTGTTGGTTCATTAATTGGAAAGTGATCATTTCACAACAATCCTTTTTCTTTTCTGCCTAAATTTTGTTATAGCAAAGAAATGGGTTCAGGGCATTCTACTTGATTTAAATTTGATTTAATGGGGAAAGCATACATTAACAACTAAGTTGCTTGCACTAAGGAAATAGAAATAGTATATCTATTTTATGAAGGGAAAATTTAAGCTACCTTTCTTTATAAAACATTAACCATCAAACTACTTGTAGATTCAGAATATTCTTTTAAAAATTTTCTCTATTATTTTTATTTTATGTGTATGAGCATATTGCATGCATGTGTGTAAGTGCACTCATGTCACACAATGCCTTCAGAGGTCAGAAGAGGGTGGTACTCATGTCACACAATGCCCTTGGAGGTCAGAAGAGGGTGTTGAGTTCCCCTGGAACTCGAGTTACAGATGGTTGAGCCACCGTGTGGGGGCTGGGAATTGAACCCATGTCCTCTGAAAGAGCAACCAGGGCTCTTAACTACTGAGCTATCTCTCCAGACCAGTAGCTCCAGAATATTATAAGCTTAGATGTCTTTGTATTACCAAATGCCCCTCTGTTTCTTCATTTCCTCCTCAATTACAGTTGCTTAACACAAAATGTGGAGTGGTTTAGATAGTGCTTGTAGGTTCTCCTCTCAGAAATCCTTCTCTTGGTCAAAGGAAAATACTAGCTTCAGCTTCTCTGTGAACTAATGCTCATTAAAAGGGTCGTATACATAAGGAAAAGCACTGCATGATAGTTAACAACAGTGCTTATAAAACTGTGAGAAAGAAACAATCAAAGTCACTAAAATATAACACTTTGGTTGTCTATCACCTACCTCTCTTGTGGGAATTTTTCTCGTCTGAACTTTTTTCAAAAGCTTGACAAGTAAAATTTCTGGTGGAATGAAGTATGCTATAACTGAAATCAACAGCCTAGTCCACTAGATTCTAAACAGTTTAAACAGGAAAAAAAGCCCCGGTAAGTACACAGAAGCAGTATCCACTTGAACACTCAGCTTTAAGGAATGTAATCTCCTTGCTCAGGAAATGAAGAGGATGAGGCTCTCAGTTGATTGGCTAATTGCTAATGTGCTAACATTCTCTATTGATTAGCTACTTGGTAAATACGTAGCTTTGTGGACCAACTATTTAATATATAAAGTAGTTTTGAGTTTTTTTGGTGCTTGCTGGGGTTCAAACCCAGGGCCTCATACAGGCTAATCATATATTCAACCACTGAACTACCCTTAAACCCTACCTTGATGCTTACAAAAAATATCAGAGAATCCTTAAAGCAAAACTTGGGTCAAATTACAGGAAATAATATGAGTTTTAAAAATTGATGTTTTTTAAAAATTTATTTTTATTTTATGTGTATGAGTGTTTTGCCTCCATGTAAGCATACCACATGCATGAAATACCTGAAGAGGCCAGAAGAGGGCATCAGATCCCCTGGAACTGGAGTTGCAGATGCTTGTTCCTTGCCATGTAGGTTCTGAGAACTGAACACACACCCTCTGCAAGAGCAGCCAAAGCTCTTGACTGCTGAGCCTTCTTCCCAGCCCTCATAACGTTTATTTTTACCTAAGGTACAGGTCGAAATTAGACTATTTTTCTGAAAAAAAGCAAATATTAAGAACATTAGAGTTTCCTTCACCACATTCCTGCCAAGCCCCATGCCATCCCCACACGACCAAGTTATCAGCAATGCTGGGTGTTATTAAAAAATTATACCCCATAGTTTATTTAAGGGGATCTTTCTCTGTGCATTTTCAACATGTAATTTAACATGGAAATATGTATAACATTGCTTTCAGTTTTATCTTTGTAAAAATAAGATGATAATCTATTTTCTCTTGTATTTCATTCAAATATATAATGAAACTCTTTTTATGTCAACCTCTAAATCTACTTCAGTTTTACACTGATTCATCTCTTATGAGGAAGGAAATAAAAACATATAGGCCATTAAGGATCTCATAAAACATATAAAGATCAGACATATGGCTCAACATCATTTACATTTGTGTAGATGCAGGTGGCAACTCAGGTCAAACATAGAACATTGTCTCATATTGCTCCCTTCCCTTCTGGAAGCCCTACTTCCCAGAAATAATCACTGTTGCATTCTAACTACTCTTGGTCAGTAGTGCTTGATCTTGGACTTTACAGTCCAGTGGAGTCATACATACAGTATATACTCTGTCAACTTATGTACCACTATTTCATAATTTCTAATTCCTAGTCATTTTCTTAATTCATATAATATAGGAATGTCCATCTCAAAACTCCAAGACCTTCAGAGGTCACTTTCAGAGGCTTAACATTCAAATTATTTTTATGGTATCATTTTTCATTTTTTGCTTTCACCAAAATTTATATAACTATATATGTGAGCTATATATTATTATAATATGTCAGAAACCATTACCAAGCATAACAGAGTCATCACCCCTGCACAGAACCTTTAAAGATCAAACAAGAATGATGTGGGGCAGAGAGCTCTCAGCATGGTGCCCGGAGTGTCATCAGGAGCTTCCCAAGCCTATGCTGCTGAGTGTTGTGAAGATGACCAGGGGCCAAATCATTTTTCTCTTACATAAAAACATGTTGCCACTTTTCTATGCATGGAAAAACAGACCTACTTTCTTTGGGTACTAAATGAGTATGTATTTGAAATTTCTAGAAAAATTCTTCTGCTAAAAAAAGTGTCAGAAAAATAAATTATCCTTAAAGGAAAAGAAATATAGGTGATATATATATATGTATATATATATATACACACACATATATATACACACACAAACACATAACTATTATTTTAAAAATCCCCATGATTAATACCTAGGACTTTATTTTGAAATGACAATGTTTACTGATTGGCTAAGCAGATAATTTCACCTTCATTCAAGGAAATACATTTCTAATACTAGCTCATTAAAATAAACATACAGTGATGATATTTACCCTAAAGGAAAACTTCAAGAAGAAATAGAAGAGAAGGCAGCATTAATTGAAGGCTTATTATGGTGTAGACCCAGTGATAAGTTCTAGGGATTTAAAATGTTTCCTAGAAAACATTTGTCCAGTGTATCAAAAGGTTAATGTCTTAGTGCCATTGAGTCCATTTCTAAGAATTTACTCTGAGGATTCAACAAAAACAGAGTGCAACAGCCCAAACATGAGGCAATTGCTATAGTGAATTGCAGTGGGTTGTAAGGTTTGAAGTATCTCAGTCAAGAGCTGATAAAGGCTGGAAGACAGTGGTAGCAGAAAAACGGTGAAGAGCCAACAGATGAGAAGTTCGGGGACTGAAGCCTCCCCATCCTAACCTACAGGTCTGTGTGAGGAGCTGCTCAGGACTAATCCTCTCTGTCTATAGCAAGCTGCCTAACACCCTTTGTAAGACTCATCTCTTTATTGAGAACTTGGAAGAAATGCCTTGGTATTTCATGCTTCCAGTGATGTCAGGTACATTATAGACATATGCCAGGTGAGTGGGCTGACAATATGGGGAGGAAGTGTTGGGGTGAGATTGTGAGGACAAGTGACACCTGTAGCAAGTTCTAGCAGTAAGACTGGAGTCTCTCCCTGACTGGTATAGTCTGTGGATCCAAGGGATATTTAAGGTTGTGGGGACATGCACACTCCAGCTTTTTCTGTGGGTTCCTGAATTATTTTGTTCTCTTAAAACAGTTCACTCCTGGCAGCTAGAAGAAACAACCGTCTGCTCTCCATGCTACAGCCTTCCCAGTGAAATCCTGGAAGCTAAGGCAGTAGCCTACATCCAGCATCTGCATTTGGATGAACTGGAGCAGAGGGCATTCTCTCTAGGCACAGAAAGACACAGTTCCCTGCCTCCCTGAATGGCCACCTTTGGGCCAATACAAAGGCATCTGGAAATCTTAAGTGAGCCCTTCACCATCTTCCTATGGGATCTTGGTTGGAACTGTGTGTGGTCTGGTCTATCAGCTCATAAATAGTAAGTACATTTATTCCTGCAATTGTTAGTAAGCAGAACTTGGGATTCTCATACTGCAGCCAGATAAGACCTTAGGAATAGGAAATGGGATTTAGTGGTCCAGGAGGCTTGATTTCTCATTCACCGAGAAAACCTCTTTGTATACACAGTGGCTGTGGCTGCAGACACCTAGGCACATGTAGTGTAGAGTGTCAGTAGTGAGTCACATTTTGGAAGATTTTCTTTATTTTCTGGAGGATACTGTGGTGATCAAAACCACAAAGGGCACTGTGCCTTGACACCTACAGCCTCGGTCACTCCCCAGCTCCCCTACCCCATCTCTTCTCCTAGCATGGGCACTGGACCTTGACTTCTCTTGACACCCCAGACTTCTGGACTGGCCTCTTGGCCCAGATTCCCCACTGCTTCCTGATCCTTTGCACCCTGACCAACTCAATTCCTCCCCCTAGCCCCAGGGGAACCCTGGGGGCCTGTTCCTTCCTCCACCTCTCTTTGCATCCCTGGGCAGTGCAGCAACCCAGCTTGCTGGGGCCAGCTTCTTTGCTGGGTAAGTTCTGCTGAACCCACTGCGAACCCACTGCGCCCTGACTCCCCCAGCCTCATTCACCCTCCCAGGTCCCCTACCCCCCTCTCTCCTCCCAGAGTGGACACTGGCCCATTTCTTCTCTTGGAACCCCAACCTCTGGACTGTCCTCTTGGCCCAGGCTCCCCACTGCTTCCTGATCCTTTGCACCCAGAAGAACCCAATTCCTCCCTCTAGTCCCTGGGAGCCCTCCAAGCCTGTTCACTCCCTCACCTCACCTTTGCATTTCTGGCAGCACAGCCCCCAGCTTCCTGGGGCCAGCTTTTTTGCTGGGTAAGTTCTACTGCATCCACTGTGCCTTGCCTCCCCCAGCCTCATTCACCGTCCCCAGCTCCCTGACCCTATATATCTTCCTAGCGTGGGCACTGGCTCATTTCTTCTCTTGGCACCCCAGACCTCTGGACTGCCCTCTTGGCCTAGACTCCCCACTGCTTCCTGACCCTTTGCACCCAAACCAACCCAATTCTGCACTCTAGTCCCCAGGAGCCCTCAGGGCCTGTTCCCTCCCCCACCTGGCATTTGCATGCCTGAGACAGGCCCTTGTCCCAGGCCAGTCCAGCCCCCAAATTCCTGAGGCTAGCATCTTTCTTGGAGGGATCCAGACTTTAGGAGAAAGCCTGAGGGCATCTGATCCTCATCTGACATGGGCCTCTGTGGGAACTCCTGAGCAGTAAAAGAAAGCCATCTGGCTCCTCCAATATAAAATCAAAAGAAAGAAAATGAAGGCTAGACCAACCAGCTTTTCACACCCAACAAGAAAACCACAAAGGCACATAAAGTTTACAAAAAAGAAGCAGACATAAACTCAACAAAAGAAGGCTTGAGTCTCACAAAGAATCAGAAACTACAAAAGAAATCCCCATGTCAAAGTCACAGAGAAAAAAAAAAAACTTGAAAAACACAAATATATCGCCACTAAGTACCAACAGTCCTGTAAAGGAGTACATTGAGAACCCCCTAGAGATAACACAGGGCATGGAATTCAGAAGAACAATTATTAGCATAATAAAAAAATTCAGTGAGTTTAAAGAACGCACATACAAATCAAAGACTGAAAGAAGACAGGGACAAACTTCTGAATGAATTCAGAAGAGTTAGGAATACTGAAGAATACTCAGACTGAAATGAAGAAGGAAGTGAAACACTCAGTAAGCCAATTAGAAACAACAGGAGAAAGCCTCACCAATAGGATAAATGAAATGGAAAACAGAATATCAAGACTGAAAGATAAAGTGGACAAATTAGACCACTCAAGCAAAAGATTATGAAAAATTTAAGAAAACACAAGAATGGAATAGGCAGGAATTGTGTGAGAGCATGAAAAGATCAAATTTATGAATCATAGGCATAGGCATAGAGGAAGAAGAATCTCAGGATAATGGTGTGGACCAGATCTTCAACAGGATTGTAGAAGAAAATTTCCCCAAATTAAAGAAAGAGATACCCATACAAATACAAGAAGCATATAGAACACCAAATAGACAGGACGAGAAAAGAAACTCTCCATGGCACATCATAGTAAAAACACTACATGTACAAAAGAAAAACACAATTCTGAAAGCTGCAACACCAAACAGGCAGGACCTGAAAAGAAACTCTCCACGGCACATCATAGTAAAAACATTAAAGGTATATAACAAAGAGAAAATACAAAAAGCTGCAAAAGAAAAACAACAAGTCACATATAAAGGAAACCCATCAGGATTACAGCTGACTTTTCAGTGCAAACTATGAAAGCCA
>NW_008346389.1:2839462-2859994 GCF_000622305.1 Nannospalax galili
AAAATCTTCCATGACATAAATAGGCTGAAAGAATTCATGTCCACAAAGGAGCCCTTTTGAGAGTTCTTGAAGCAATACAAAGAGCTGAAGAAAGGAATGACTATACCCAAGGGGTAACAGAAAGAAACTTAAGGTATAACTGTGGAAATGCACAGTTGCACCAAGAACGCAAACAGAAATCAAAACTGCAAGAATCAATACACATCTTTCATTAATAACTTTAAATATGAATGGACTGAACTCTGCAGTCAAAACACACAGACCAGTTGAATGGATTATGAAACAAAATCCATCTTTTTGTTGTCTGCAAGAAACCCATCTCACTTTCAAGGACAGGCACTACCTTAAAGTGAAAGAATGGAAAAAAATATTCCAAGCAAAACAGTACTAAGAAAAAAGAATGCATTGCAATTCTAATATCTGACAAAATAGACTTCAAACTAAAACTAATCAGAAGAGATAAAGATGGTCGCTTCATTCTTATCACAGGAACAACTGACCAAGAAGATATTACAATCATGAACATGTATTCAACAAACTCTGGTGCACCCAACTTCATATAAATGGTACAACAGGACTTTGAGACCCAGATTAATCCCAACAGTAGAGGATTTAAATACCCCATTGTCTCCATTAGATAGGTCAACAGGACAGAGAATCAATAGTGAGACATCTGAATTAAACAATACCATATATCGAATGGGCCTAACAGACATCTACCGAATATTCCACCCAAGCACCAAAGAATATACTTTCTATTCAGTACCCCATGGAACCATCTCCAAAACTGACCATATACTGGGGCACAAAACAAGCCTCAACAAATGCAAAATGATTGAAATAATTCCATGCATTCTATCAGGCCACAGTACAATAAAGCTTAAAATCAACACTGGAAGAAACCCTAGTAACTACATGAACGCATGGAGATTAAACAAGACACTCCTGAATGATGAATGGGTCAAAGGAGAAATTAAGAAAGAAAAGTATTCCTGGAACTAAATGAAAAGGACAACACAATACAACAAAACCTCTGGGACACATTGAAAGCAGTCCTTAGAGGGAAGTTTATGGCTTTAAGTGCCTACATTAAAAAAATCGGAAAGAACACAAATAAATGACTTAACATTGCAACTCAAGACTCTGGAAAAGCAACAACAAATGAAATCCAAACCCAGCAGACAAGAAGAAATAAGAAAAATCAGAGTGGAAATTAATGAAATAGGAACAAACAATACTAAGAATCAATGTATCCAAGAGCTGGTTCTTTAAAAAGATAAACAAGATTGACAGACCACTAAGCCCAGTTAACCAAAAGAAAGAAAGAGCACCTCCAAATCAACAAAATAAGAAATGAAAAGGGAAACAGCACAACAGACACCGAAAAGATCCAGAACATTATAAGGGAATGCTTTGAAAACATATATAATACTAAATTTGAGAACCTAAAAGAATTGGATTGGTGTCTCAAAGCATGGGAACCACCAAAATTAAAGCAAGAAGAGATCAACAGCTTAAACAGACCCATGACACATAAGGAAATTGAAACAGCAATACAAAACCTCCTGACTAAAAAAGCCCAGGACCAGATGGATTTACAGCAGAATTCTACCAGACATTTAAAGAAGATCTATATCCAATACTACTTAGTTTATTCAAAGACAGAAATGGAGGAAGAACTTCCAAATTCCTTATATGAAGCCAGGATCACTGTAATACCAAAACCAGGTAAAGATAAGATCAAAAAAGAATACTATAGACCCATATCCTTAATGAACATAGATGTAAAAATTCTCAACAAAATACTTGCAAGCTGCATAGAGACACACGTCAAAAAGATCATCCACCATGATCAAGTCTGCTTTATTCCAGAGATGCAAGGATGGTTCAATATATGTAAGTCAATAAACATCATAAATCATATAAATGCACTCAAAGACAAAAACCACACTGTCATCTCAAAAGATGCAGAGAAGGCCTTTGACAAAATTCAACATGCATTTATGTTCAAAGTCCTAGAGGGAATTGGATTGGAGGGAACATACCTCAACATAATTAAAGCCATATACAACAAACCCACAGCCAACATCATTCTAAATGGAGAAAAGCTGGAAGCATTCCCATTGAAATCAGGAATCAGACAAGGCTGTCCACTATATCCACTCCTCTTTAACATAGTGCTTGAAACTCTTGCAAGAGCAATAAGACAAAAGCAGGAAATTAAAGGAGTAATAATTGGAAGAGATCAAATTATCCCTTTTTGCAGATGATATGATATAGCTAAGAGATGCCAAGAATTCCACCTGAGAACTCCTAGAAATTATTAACACATTTGGTAAAGTGGTAGGTTACAAAATTAATCTACAAAAATCTGTAGCCTTTCTATATACCAATAACAAGCAAACAGAGAAAGAATACATGGAAACACTCCCTTTCACAATAGCCTCAAAAAAAAAATCATGGAATAAACCTGACCAAAGACATTAAAGAACTCTACAATAAAAATTTTAAATCTTGAAAGAAAGAGATTGATTGAGGTAAACATCAGAAGATGGAAGGACCTCCCATGCTCATGGATTGGAAGAAATAATGTTGTGAAAATGATCATCCTACCAAAAGCAATTTATAGATTCAATGCAATGCCAGTCAAAATCCCTATGAAATTCTTCACAGAATTGGCAAAAAAATATTAAGATTCATATGAAAGTACAAAAGACATCGGATAGTCAAAGCAACCCTGAGCACTAAGAGCAATGCTTGGGGGATTAATATACCAGATTTAAAACTGTGTTACAGAGCTATAGTCATAAAAACAACATGGTACTGGCACAAAAATAGACCTGTAGATCAATGGAACAAAACTGAAGACCCAAATATGAGTAACATGCAGTTTCAGCCACCTTATATTTGACAAAGGGGCCAAGAAAATTCACTGGAGGAAAAACATCATGTTCATCAAATGGTGCTGGCAAAACTGGATCTCGACCTGTAGAAGAATGAAACTAAATCCCTATCTGTCACCTTGCAGAAAAGTCAAATCCAAATGGATCAAGACCTCAATGTGAAGCCTGAAACTCTTAAACTGTTAACAGAAAACATTGGCAATAACCTGCAAGATATAGATGTAGAAAAGGATTTTCTAACCTGAATATCAAATACAAAGTCAAGAATCAACAAATGGGAACTCATTAAACTAAAAAGCTTCAGTACATCAAAATAAGCAACCAAGGAAGTGAAGAGAAAACCCATATTGGGAGAAAATTTTCACCACCAATACACCTGATAGAGGTTTAACATTCAGAAAATATAAGGAACTAAAAAAATCAAAGAATCAAGAAAGGAAGTAACCCAGTTAAAAACGGGTTAAGGAGCTGAACAGAGTTCTCAAAAGAAGAAATAAAGATAGCTAAGAAGCAACCTCCCTTTGTTTCTCTGAGCTGCAGAGCCTCTAGCGTCCTGGTACCAGCACCTTTCCTGGGTAAGTCCAGGGGCACCACCACACCTTGACTCCCCCAGCCTCATTCACCCTCCCAGCTCCCCCGCCCCATCTCTCTTCCTAACCTGGGTACTGGCCCATTTCTTGTCTTGGCACCCCAGACACTAGGGCTTATCTCTCGGCCCAGAGCCACCACTGCTTCGTGATCCTTTACATCCAGACCAACCCAGTTCCTCCCTGTGGTCCCCAGGAGCCCTTTGGGGTTGGTCCTGCCCCCACCTACCATTGCTTCCCTGGGCAGTTCAGCCACCAGCTTCCTAATGTTAACATCTTTCTTGGGTGGGTCCCATGACCTGCCCACTGCACCTTGACTCCCCCAGGTTCATTAACCCTTCCAGCTCCCCTCTTAGCCTGGGTTGACATCTTGGGCCAGAACCACCGCTGCTTCCTGTTCCTTTGTATCCAGACCAACCCAGTTCCTTCCTTGGTCTCCAGGAGCCCTCGGTGGCTCTTCCCTCCCCACCTGCCTTTGCATCCCTGGGTGGCACAGCCACCAGCTTCCTGAGACCAGCATCGTTCCTGGGTCCTGCTTCCAGGCCATTCCAGCTCTCAAATTCTTGAGGACAACATCTTTCCCGGAGGGATCCAGACCTTAGGAGAAAGAGCGCGTTTGATCCTCATCTGACTTGGGCCTCTGTGGGAACTCCTGAAGATGAAAGCAATTTGGCCACTCCAGTATAAAATCAAAATAGAGAACCTGCAGCCTAGACCAACCAGCTTTTCACGTCCAACAAGTAAACCACAAAGGCGCATACAGTTTATAAAAAGAAGCAGACCTAAACACAAGAAAGGAAGGCTTGAGTCTCACAGAGGAATCAGAATCTACAAAAGAAATTCACATGTCAAAGTCACAGAGAAAAAATAATAACATGAAAAATCAAAATAATATATCCCCACCCAGTACCAATAGTCCTCTAGAGGAGTACAAGGAAACCCCCTAGAGATAACACAGGACATGGACTCAAAAGAACGATTATAAACATGATAAAATAATTTAATGAATTTAAAGAACACACAAACAAGAAAGTCAAAGAACTGAAGGAAGATAGGGATAAACTTCTGAATGAATTCAGAAAAGAGTTAGAAATATTGAAGAATACTCAGGCTGAAATGATGAAGGAAGTGAAACACTCAGTAACCCAATTAGAAATGACAGGAGAAAGCCTCACCAATAGGATGAATGAAATGGAAAACAGAGTATCAAGACTGGAAGATAAACTGGACAAACTAGACCACTCAAGCAAAGATTATGAAAAATTTAAGAAATCACAAGAATGGAATATGCAGGAATTGTGTGACACCATAAAAAGACCAAACTTATGAATCATAGGTGTACAAGAAGGAGAAGAATCTCAAGATAATGCTATGGACCAGACCTTCAAAGGGATTATAGAAGAAAATTTCCCAAAATGAAAGAAAGACATGCCCATACAAATACAAGAAGCATATAGAACACCAAATAGACAGGACCAGAAAAGAAACTCTCCACGGCATATCATAGTAAAAATATTAAACGTATGTAACAAAGAGAGAATACTGAAAGCTGCAAAAGGAAAACAGCAAGTCACATATCAAGGAAAACCCATCAGTATTACAGCTGACTTTTCAGTGCAAACTATGAAAGCCAGAAGAGCCTGGATCAAAGTATTCCCAGTTCTAAACGACCACAGATGCCAACCCAGATTACTTTACCCAGCCAAAATGTCTATTATAGTAGAAGGGGAAAGAAAAATCTTCTATGACATAAATAGGCCGAAAGAATTCATGTCCACAAAAGCAGCTCTTCAGAGAGTTCTTGAAGCAAAACAAAGAGCTGAAGAAAGGAACAACTATACCCAAGGGGTTACAGAAAGAAATTCAATGAATGTATAATTGTGGAAATGCACAGCAACACCAAGAATTTGAACAGAAATAAAAATCTCAGGAATCAGAACACATCTTTCATTAATAACTTTAAATATCAATGGACTGAACTCCCCAGTCAAAAGACATAGACTGGTTGAATAGATTAAGAAACAAAACCCATCTTATTATTCACTTGCAAGAAACTCATCATACTTTCAAGGAGAGGCACTACCTTAAGGTGAAAGGATGGAATAAAATATACCAAGTGAATGGTGCTAAGAAAAAATCAGGTATTGCAATTGTAACATCTGATAAAATAGGCTTTAAACTAAACCTAATCAGAAGAGATAAAGATGGCCACTTCATTCTGATCAAAGGAACAATTGACCAAGAAGATATCACAATCATGAACATATAGTCACCAAACTCTGGTGCACCCAATTTCATAAAACAGTACTACAGGACTTTAAGACCCAGATTAATCCCAACTCATTAATAATAGGGGACCTCAATACCCCATTGTCTCCATTAGATAGGTCAACAGGACAGCGAATTAACGGAGAAACATCTGAATTAAACAATACCATATATCAAATGGACCTAACAGACATCTACCGAATATTCCACCCAAGCACCAAGGAATATACTTTCTTTTCAGCGTCGGATGGAACCTTTTCCAAAATCGACCATATACTGGGGCACAAAACAAACCTCAACAAATATAAAAAGATTAAAATAATACCATGCATTCTATCAGACCTCAATGCAATAAAGCTTAAAATCAACACTGGAAGAATCCCTAGTAACCACACATGGAGATTAAACAAGACACTACTGAATGATGAATGGGTCAAAGGAGAAATTAAGAAAGAAATAAAAGTATTCCTGGAACTAAACAAAAGTGAGAATACACCACAGCAAAACCTCTGGGACACTTTAAAAGCAGTCCTAGGAGGGAAGTTTAAAACTCTTAGTGCCTACAGTAAAAATCAGAAACAGCGCATGTAAGTGACTTAGCACATACAACTTAAGACTCTGGAAAGGCAACAACAAACCAACCCCAAACCAAGTAGAGGAGAAGAAATAAGAAAAATCAGAACAGAAATTAATGAAATATAAATAAAACAAAGAACCAACGAATCCAAGAGCTGGTACTCTGAAAACCTGAGCAAGATAGACAGACTCTTAGCCCAGTTAACCAAAAGAAAGTAAGAGCACATCCAAATCAAGAAAATCAGAAATGAAAGGGGAAACATCACAAGAGACACCAAAGAGATCCAGAACATTTTAAGGGAATATTTCAAAAACCTATATGCGGGGCTGGAGAGATGGCACAGCAGTTAAGAACACTGACTGCTCTTGCAGAGGACCCGGGTTTGATTCCCAGCACCCATATGGCAGTTATGAACTGTCCTTAACTCCAGTTCCAGGGGAATGTGAAGCCCTCTTCTGGCCTCCACAGCATTGCACCATACGGGTGCACTCACATACATGCAGGCAATACACTCATACACATAAAATAAAAAAATTAAAAAGAAAAAAACCTATATGCGACTAAATTTGAAAACCTAAATAAATGGATGGGTATCTACAATCATGGAAACCACCAAAACTAAACCAAGAAGAGATTAACAGTTTAAACAGACCCATAACACATAATGAAATTGAAACAGTAATACAAAACATCCCAACTAAAAAAAGCCCCAGACCAGATGGATTTACAGCAGAATTCTACCAGACATTTAAAGAAGACCTACAGCCGATACTATTTAATTTATTCAAAAAAATAGAAATGGAGGGAGAACTTCCTAATTCTTTCTATGAAGCCAGGATCACTGTAATACCAAAGCCACGTAAAGATACAACCAAAAAAGAAAACTATAGACCCATATCTTTAATGAACATAGATGCAAACATTCTGAACAAAATACTTGCAAACTGCATACAGACACACATCAAAAAATCATCCACCATGATCAAGTTGGCTTGAGCCAGGGCCTCCTCCCAAACCCATGTGACCACCGAGGAACAGATCCTCAAACGACCTTAAGAGTAAAAATTAATTGGCTTATTTGGGCCAACTGTAAGGTATTAAAGACCCAAAAGGAAAGTATAGCCAAAGATTAAAGTGATCAGTATATTTCTTTAAGAGTCCATGTGTATAGCTAAAGGCTACATAATGAGAAACAATATCAGAGAGGGAGACCTTCCTTTGAGTTGTTGGCCAGGGTGGCCCAAGAGACTCCCAGACCATAACCCAGGATAGAACTGGGAAAATGAACAGCAGACCCCAATCTTATATAAAGGCATGTTGACAACTGATTGCTGCTAGATGATGAAGAGCTGATCTTCCTAAAACAAGGGACTCTAGATAGGCTGACTAGACTCATTGGCTGACTAGCACTGGGGAACAACTGGGGGCATTGAGAACACAGTGGACAGTAACAGGGATGACAGAATTTAGGGCTCCCATGTTGGTGGTAGGGCTATGTGAGGGTGCCATTTGGGATGTGGTTATAAAGATGAATATGATTGTTTGGGATGTCCTGTATAAAATATACACAAAAAAATCAATACGAAAATGAGCTACATTTGAGGAAGAATCATAAAAATTTGCTTCATGTGAATTAGTAGATATGAAAGATATTACCATTGAAATCTAGATGATAATTTTTTATCCATGCTTAGGTGCCAAGGATCTCAGAAAGTAACTGACTATGCCTAGTAATAATCAGATATATAGAAATTAGAGACTCATGTGCAAACATCTAAGTGTTAATTGCATTAAAAGTGAGTTTTTCTGTATGAAACTGTGTATATTTAACAACGAAGTGGAGATCTTTTTTAAACATTAAAACCTCATTTAATTTTATGTCTTGTAGAGTTTATAATAAGTAAAAGATAGGATAACGTATAACTGCTATTAATTCAACACTGTGAACCTAAAAATTACAGCCAATTTTGAAAGAGATACATCTTTTCTCTGGAAAATGTTATTGTCTATGTCAATGCTGTTGTAATGAAATGCTTCTAATAATTATGTGGTTATTAAATAAATAAAAAACAGACAAAAAACAAAACCATAAAGGGATATAATTTGAGTTGTGTGTACATACTTCACGTGAAACCGTGTCTACCTGTGGAATCACTGGTACCTTGCTGTCTGCTGACTGATGCTGAGTTTTGTGTGCTTTCCTTCTTCCCACCATTCACCTCCTCAAGGCAACTGCCAAGTTTACCAGCTTGCCTGCCCTGAGCGTTTTTCTTTAAAACTCTAATAACATTATGAAAGCTCAAAAAAAAAAATACTAGCATTGTCAACAGCGTGCTCATATTCAGATTTGGCTGATTCTTTTCTCTTGTGATTTTGGTGTACATGTCTACTACAATTTATATATGATTTCAACTTTTTGTTACTTAGACCATAGTCCCCAATTTATCATTTCTCAACCCCTAATCTGCAGAGATGTTTTGAGTAAGGAATGTTGCATGGGAAGCCGAATTTCGAAAAAGCAATATGTGAAAATAAGTTTTCCAGTAAAAGGAAAATTTAAATGTACTTTGGAATAGTGAAAATTCTGAGTGTTACTGAGATAAAGGAAATAAATTAGAACCCCATCTTTCCTGTATTTAGTTAAATAGTCAGTTGTTTTCTTTTCATGCATCTTATCATTATAGCAAGTTCTGACCCAAATAGTGTCCCCCTAATCAATCATTATATTGATGATAGCTCACAGTAGCTTTTCACTGCATACTTTACAAAACTTTCTTGGCTCCACAATTACCTTTATAAAGCCTGGTAATAGGCTATAAAATATATTTATTCCCATTCAAGAAATGTTCAGAGAGATTACACGATTTTCACAATATGACACAATGGGTCAGTGGTAGATCTGGGATAGAAACACAACCAATGTCCTCATTCTTCACAATTCTGCATTCTGTAACACACACACACACACACACACACACACACACACACACAGACTCTAAATCTAAACTTCAAGAACCAGTGACAGAGATGTCACAGAATCCAAGAAAAATTATAATTAAAATTTTTTTAATTATTTTTATTTTATGTGTCTGAGTGTATTACCTTCATGTGTGTAAGTGCACCTGTGTCAGACAATGTGAGTGGAGGTCAGA
This sequence comes from Nannospalax galili, assembly GCF_000622305.1. Classification (NCBI taxonomy): domain Eukaryota; kingdom Metazoa; phylum Chordata; class Mammalia; order Rodentia; family Spalacidae; genus Nannospalax; species Nannospalax galili. The sequence goes on from NW_008346389.1 coordinate 2,848,950, forward strand.
AGAGGGCATTGGATTCCCCTGGAACTGGAGTTATGGATGGTTGTTAGCCACCATGTGGGTACTGGGAATTGAACCCAGGTCTTCTGCAAGAGCAGTCAGTACTCCTAAAGACTGAGCTAACTCTGCAGCCCTAAAATTTTAATTTATGTGCAACAGTAACTAGAATCTAGGAAGTTCAAGATATGCCATTCAGGGGGCTGGATAGAAGGCTTAGTGGTTAAGAACACTGACTGTTCTTGCAGAAGACCTGGGTTTGAATCCCAGCACCCACATGGCAGCTAACAACTGTCCGTAACTCCAGTTCCAAGGGATCCGACAGCCTCTTCTGTCCTCCTCAGGCATTGCATGACATGGGTGCACTTACCTACATGCAGGCATAACACTCATACACATAAAATAAAAACAATAAAATATTTTTTAAAAGATATGCTATTCATCCATTTATTCAATATTTTCTTAATCTCTCACAGTGTGCATGCCAGCTACTGCACAAGTACAGCAAGAACATGTTAAAGAATAGCCCCCCTCTATACAACTGATATTCTAGTGATACCGAAAGAAATTCCCAAAGTAAATATGTACACATAAACAAATCAAATGTTAAATAATGAAAAGTTCTATAAGAAAATAACAGAGATGTGGTATAGAGTCATGATGAATAAGAAAGTTCATCAGAGTCTCACATGTGTTGTGCGTTATGCCCCTACCACAACCATGGAGAATCCTAGTCACATACCTCAGAGTGGGACCTCACTTTAGAAGAGCGACACCACATACAGTTGACTGGGATGAGGACATTAGAGAGTAGGCCCTAATCCAATGTAACTTACATCTTTTTTTCTTTAATTTTTTAAAATGAAATTTACTCATTTATTTCCTCTCTCTCTCTCTCTCTGCAGGTCATAGGACAACTTTTTGGAGTCAGTTCTCTTCTTCCACTGTGAGTCCCAGAGATTGAACTCAGGTTGCCAAGCTAGGTGGCAAGTGCCTTTACCCTCTGGGCCAACTCACTGGTCCCCAGTATTTCTCCCTTCCTTCCCTCCCTCCCTCCCTCCCTCCCTTCCTTCCTTCCTTCCTTCCTTCCTTCCTTCCTTCCTTCCTTCCTTCCTTCCTTCCTTCCTTCCTTCCTTCCTTCCTTCCTTCCTTCCATTTCCTCCCTCCCTTCATCCCTCTCTGTCCCTCCCTCCCCCTCCCTCCCTTCCATTTCTTTCCCCCCCCCCCCCCTCCCTCCCTCCCTCCCTTCTCTTTTTTTTCCTTTCTCATGTATTTTTCTTTGATGTTTTGGTTGTGAGCTTTGGCCTTTAATGACTGTGCCATCTCTCCAGCCCTCTTATTCTTTGAAAATTTCCTACATGTATGCAATGTATCTTGATCACAGCCACCCTTTACTCCCTCCCCACACACCTACCCCCAGGACCCCTATCACATCCTCTTCCCAACTTCATGTCCACCTTTTTAATTAATTAATTTGCTTGTTCATTTACTTATTTGCCCAGTGAATCCAAGTAATGCTACCCAAAGGTGAATGGATGTAAAATCATCCACTGGGGTGCAGGGAACCTACCAGTGGCCACACTCCAAAAGAAAAATGACTTCCCTCTCCTAGAAGCCAGCAAGTGCCAACAGTTCCTTAGGGAGGGGTGAGGCCTTGGGGAGCTCCTCCCTACCCCATTCTGGAATTTTTAACTGACTTAATCTTGTGCAGATCTTGCAGAGATAACCACTGCTGCAGTGTGTTTATGTGCAACAGCTACATCATGTGCAGAAGACAGCACCTCAGAGCCCCTCTCCCATCCTCTAGATTGTACATTCTTTTATCTCATCTTCCACAGTGTTCCCTGCACTAGGGTGAAAGGGCTGACATAGATGTCTACCTACAGCTAAGCACTCACAGTCACTTGCTGTCAGCACTTAGAATAATAATGAGTCTCTGCATTAACTACTATCCACTGCAACATGAAGCTTCTCTAACCAAATTTGGGAGCAACACAAATCTATGTACATAAACATAAATATTTAGAAAACAGTTTGACAACTTGACTATTTAGGAAAACAATCAGTTGGTTCTTCCCTAGGGTCACGGACTTCCTGACTATGTTTACAGTACCAGGCATGAAATCCCTCCTCTGGAGGAAACCTTAAATCCAATCAACAGTGTGGTTGATTACCCCTAAACAGTCATCACTATTGCACCAGTGGGCACATCATGCCTAGTAGGTTGAGACTACAGCATACAGGGTCCAACACTGGGTCAGACAACTGATGTCTTTTCTCCCCCAGTAGCCTGCGTAACACTTTTCAGCAATATGAGAACTAGCCAAAAGCGAGTGTTTCCTGGTCAGTTCAAGATTGATTTGTGCCTTGCAGTCAAAGTTTGTGGTGTCTTCAGCAATAGGATTTTACCATTTATGGTAGGCAGTCAAGAGCAATGGCAATAGCCTGTGTCGTTTTGGTGCCTCTGCGGCCTCTCTGGCCTGTAACTGGTAAGAAGGTAACCCATGCTTGCTACTCAGAATTTCATTTAAGATCTATTATTGTTATGTGTATGTGTGTGTGCCTGCATAAGTTTGTGTCCACCATATGTGTGTAGGAGCCCATGGAAACCAGAAGAGGGCATCAGACTCCCAAGAACTAGAGTTATAGGTCGCTGTGAGCTGTCATGTGGGTGCTGGGAAAGAGAAGAAATTCTCTTAACCTCTAAGCCATTTCCCTAGTTGCAAGATTTTCATTTAATAGCCCATTGTTCATTAATGTGGGGTACTTTTGTTTAGACTCCTTTTAAAAAAAGATTTAATTTTAATTATGTCTGGGGGGGGCATGTGTACATGAATATGGTTGCCTTTGGAAGCCAGACGATATCACCTGATCCCTAGAGCTAGAGTTACAAGTGATTGTGAGCTACCTGACCTGGGTATTGGGAACCAAACTTGGGTCCTTTGAAAAAACAGTAAGCATTCTTCACTGCTGAGCCATCTCTCCTGCCCATAAAACTCCTTAAAATTTCTTTAGATGCGTCACTTAGGGCTAGGCACTTCACAGCCACTTATTCTTGGCATTTGACCAGTTGTAGAACTTCGTAATAGTCTCCATCTGTTGCAAAAAAAAATGTTTCTTTGATAGTTGATGAGAGGTACACTTATCTGAAAATATAAGGATGTGTATTTAGAATACAGTAAGAAATTATGTTGGCCTAGAAAAGTGATGTAAGCAGGTTTTTCTCTAGGGTTTATGACCTCTCCAGCCATGTGTACTTGGCATGAATTCCTTCCCACTGAGTGGGCCTTAAGTCCAATTACACAGATGTTGATTACCCTCAATATAAAAGTGCCACTAACTCCACCAATAAAGAGTTTTCTGGGCCAATCATTGTGGTTCGTGGTGGTGCACACCTTTAATCCCAGCACTCGGGAGGCAGAGGTAGGTGGATCTCTGTGAGTTCAAGGACAGCCTGGTCTACATAGTGAGTTCCAGGACAGCTGGGGCTACAGGGGGAGCCTGTCTCAAAAAGACCCCCCAAAAATAGTTTTCTGGGCCAATCATTGTTGTGGTTCATAGAATTAACAGTTGGGAAGGTCCAATGATTGTTTTTTTTTTCACTCTGCAGCTTGCATGGTATTTTCTGATACTATGAGAGCTAGTCCTTGGTGAGGTGGTCTCCAGGTCAGTTCAAGCTAGTTTGCTTCAACTCCTGTGTCTTCAGCAATAGGGTCTTACCTTCAATGCAACCTATATACTTAAGGCTCAAGAAACATCATGGAAGATTGGGCAGAAAGAATATAAGAGCCAGAGGGATAAGACACCTGATGCTATTTAATGCAGTCTAGATATGATAGGGGAGCTATACCAATGAAATCTACACAGTGTGGTAGTCTAATAAGCTCTACATAATGACAAAACCAGTTGACATGCTAAGGTGGATGGGGGAAATGTCATTGGATCCCACTTTAAGGTGAAGAGCTACAAGAAATCAATGGATGCTGAGGGAGAATTAATTTTCTTTGGGGACTAGGTCACTGAGAGGTTATCTAATCCCAAATGTACAGCCTTAAACACAGTGCACATGAGTACCACTAAATGAACTCAGTGTATTATATATATTTATATATTTAACCATATATACACATTTACGTATGTATATTATGTAACAGTAATAAGACAGAGACAAGAAATTGAGAGGGAGTGAGGGGCCTTGAGAAGAGCTGTTGGGGGACTAGAAGGGATGGAAACAATGCAAAGACAATATTCATGTGTGAAATTCTCAAAAGTAAAAAAAATTAAAATACAAAAATTACCTTAAAAACTAGTAGTGTTTCATGAGGCTTCTTCATACATGCTCAGTTTTGGTCAGTCCATTCTCTACCTCTCCCTCCACAGCCCTGTCCCCATCCCCACTTAAACCTTTAGCTCCCTGTATTTTCCCTTGTTCTTTCATACCGCATGTGTTCTACTATGCACTCATCATATTTTTTCTTGGATTATAAAATCATGGGCTCCCAAGTAGCTTCATCATGTATACTTCATTCTGGTTAAGCTTTCCCTTGGCCCTCATTTCTCCATCCCCATCAGTTTACTACCTGCTTGGACCCTTCTGCCCCCAGAATTGCTCCTCTCTACTTCCAGTCCACTTATATTCTTCTATCCTCCCTCTCTAAATGCACTCCAGCTCCCAATGACCTGTTCCTAGTTTCCTAACTTCCCCATGTTCTCCATATTAAGCCTACAAAACAAAATATTTGAAGCTAGGACCCTCATATGAGAGAAATTTGTGGTGTTTGTCTTTTGGGGTATGGGTGTCCTCACTGCAAATTATCTGCAAATTTCATTTTTTCTTTACAGCTGGATGATTAATTTTCCATTTTCCCCTTGTACCACATTTTCACTATTCATTCCTCAGTTGATGGACATCTAGGTTGAGTCTACTTCTTAGTGATTGTGAATGGAGTGACAATGCATGGGTATGTGTAAGAATCTTTGGAGTAAGATATGAAGTCCTTATCCCAGAGGAGCTGGGCAGCCTATGGGGTGAGGTAGAGCCTGCTCAGCAGCTCAGAGAAGTGAGATGGCAGAAGAGATGGTTGGCCTATAGGGTGGGAAGGAGAGAGCCTACCTAATGGGTGGGGAAGGGAGGCCCCAGAGGAGCTGGAGGTCTGATGGAGTAGGAAGGATCAGGGCCTACTTAGCAGTATAGGAAAGGAGGTCCTAGAGGAACAGGGAGGGCCTGTGAGATGGGAAGGAAGGACAGTTTGTATCCTTAGAAAAAAGGTAAGTTTAGACACAGAAAACACACAGGAGAATGGCATAGGAATATGAAGGCAGAGATTGGGATAATATTCTTATAGACCAAGGCATGCCGACAATTGCCAGTACACCTCCAGAGGCGAGGATCGACCCACAGAACAGATTTTCCCTCACAGCCTCAGAAGAAACCAACTCCACTGACACCTTAGTCTTAGATGTTCAGCTTCTAGAACTGTGCAGCAATACAATTTTGTTGTTTAAGCTACCTGTGTCAGTCAAAATCCTGTAAGGGAACAGAACTAATAGAAAGAACATATATTACAAAGGAATTATTAGACTGGCTTATACGATATGGGCTGGGGAATCTAATGATGGCTGTCTGCACACTGGTGAGGCTGAGAACTCAGTAGCTACTCAGTCCAAGAGGTTAGGTGTTCAGCAGTTCCAATCAGATACTGAAGGTCTGGAGGATTCCTGGAGAGCTATTAGCCTTCAGTTCATGTTGGAAGACTGAAGAAGCTGGGTTTCAATGTTAGTGAAGGATGGGGGCAGCAGCAGTAGTAGCAACAGCAACAACAGGCTAGAGGCACTTGCCAGCAAGAAGTGAAGGCAGGCAGGCCAAATTAACATTGCTTTTCCCTTAGACTTCTTTATATTTGGGCTACCACTGGAAAGTACTCCCCACTATGTAGGAGGGTCTTAGTCCCTTCAGGAAATACCCTTACAGGCCAGTCCAGAAGTCTCAGATGATCCTAAATACAGTTAGCAGCCAAGATGAATCATTGTATCACCCAAATCCTTGTCTTTTTTTTTAATTTGAAAAATATCACTATAATAAAGTAAATAAGCAAGAGTAGGAAAATAATAGAATCAAATAAACACCAATTATTGCATTATTTTAAAATTGTCATGATTAACACTTTCAACATATGACAATATTTAGATATAGAGTTTTAAAACCATACATTATAACATTCATGTATCAATTTTTAAGGCAAACTTCTCTTTGAATTCTTTCTACTGCCATAAAAATATGCACTTTCTGGGTATTGGTAAAATGATCATTTAACAAAAGAAGAGCACATTCCATATTCTATTTGTGCTACAAAAGGGTTAACTGGCATTTAAGAGATATGGCTCCTATAATACAGTTCAGTTCAAAAAATATAACTCGATCACAAGCTTTTAGGAATGTTACAGTTATAGTGAGAACTGACTCTAAATAATCCAATAATGGATAGTAACTGAAGCACGGAGCAGGGGTTGGCAATCTTTTTCTGTGAAAGACCAGAAAATAAATTTTATTTTAATTTTATTAAGATTTGTTCTCAATAGCAACTACTCAATTTTACCATTGTAGCTTGAAAGCTTATATAGATTGTATACATCAAAGAATAAATGAAACCATGTTCTAATTATTAATATTTTTCACCTTAAGACACAGTCTTATTATGTAGCCCAGGCAGCATGTAATTCACTGTGTAGCCCATGCTGGCCTTGAATGTATAGCAATCTTCCTACCATTTTTGTGTTAGCATACTATCTATATCCCCAAGAATCTTTTTAAGACAAGATACTACTATTTATCACCAGATGGCCTGGAACTCTCTGTGTGGAACTGATGACTTGAGCTTACAGAGTGAGCCTCCTGCTTTTGCCTCTTGTGATAAGATGACAGGTGCGTGATCTAATCTCTGGCATCTAAGTAATTATTTAAAAAACAGGTGCTAAGCCCATTTAGCCATGGACTGAAGTTTGCTAAACTCTGTGAATCTGTTACAGCAAGCCATCATACTAAATCAGAAATGATAATTAAATGAATTAACAAATGAGTGAAAATATTAAAGAATGAACAAATGCATAAATGAGAATAAAATAAGTAGATGTCTTACCAATACCTTCTCTAGTGAAATATGTGGGTATAAAACAGACAGGGAAAGATTAAATTTTTGATTACAACTAAAATATGAGTTTGTATATATATGGATGCTAGAAAATATTTAACTAAATATTTTAGCTTTCTCCCCCATAAGAATTAAAATAACCAGCAGAACTGAGTCTATCCTTATATCTGTCAAGTCGATGTTTGCATTAGAGTGACATAGGCAAGAGGTCAGAAGTAGAAGCTCCAGATTCTTATTCCTTCCAAGAATATAATTATTCAACAACAGTACATGGATCGAATCTCTTTGTACGTCATCCAGACATGGGGTAAGATGCTTATCATAGTCTACTCAGTCAGAAACATGAAAAACACCATAAACTAGGAAGCATATAAGCAACAGATAACATTTCTCACATTTCTGGGTGTTAGAAAGTCTAGTATTGAAGTGTTAGAAGATTTTGTGATTTGTGTGGGCATGGGGGCTCATAGATGGTGCCATCTTTCCATATTTTCCCACAGTGGACACCGTAAGGTACCTCTCTTCAGCTTGTGTTATAATGGCAGAAATTTCATTCTTTATCATCTTCTAAAAGCCACACTTTTAAATAACCTCATGTTAGAGGTATCAGGATAAGAATATTGGAAAGACATAAATAGATCTTATATCATATCCCAACCAGCCAGTCCAAATTCAATTCCTTTTCATTTGTAAAACATGATAATTCTATCCTAGTAGCTTTCAAAGCCTTAAGTCATTTTCAATTTCACTCAAAGATCCAAAGAATCATCCCAATATCATCTTAATAACATATGAGTGTGATTCAAGGTATGGTTCCTCCTGAGAAAAAATACTTATGAGCTATGAATCTGTGAACTCAAACACCTTATTCATTTCCCAAATGCAAAGGGTTTCTGGCATCATATAGACATTCACATTCTGAAACATAGAAATAGGAACGAAGAAATCACTGACAGATCTCAAGCAAGTCCAAAACTTTAGGAAATGAATATGAACTTCAAGTGGATTCGTTGCCCTCCAGATTCAGTAGGAAAGATAAGCCCTCTTCTAGACACACTGGGGCAGCACCCTACACCTTTGTCACGGCAGGAAGTAAAGCTCAGAAGCTCAAGTCTCTGGGTGTTTTCCCCTAGTGGTTTTGCCAGTTCCATATCTCCCAAGATGTAGCTCTAACATGTTGGATCTGGCTGACTAGAACTCTGCAAGAGCTGTATGCTTTGACTTTTACTTGCCTTCAATTTCAGAAATAACATCATCCCCATGAATCTTAGGATACTGTTCTAGTAGTGTCTCTGTCTGCACTCCACAGACATCTGGAGTACCTTTTTTTACCCTAAGTTTATTTCTCTGATTTTTTGTTCATTTTGTATAATGCATCTTAATCATATTTAGACCCCCTCACCTATCTGTAACCCCTATAGCTCACCCCCACTGGATTTTGTGTATTCTGTCATTTATATTAAGGTCTATCCAGTCATGTGTGTGTGTGCCCATATGTCCCTTAGTGTGAATTCATCCACTAGGGCCTGTCAGCCTGTCCAGTGTCATTTCCTTTAAAAGTATCAACTATCCCCCACCCACCCTGCAGTAATCAGCTGCCAATAGCTCCTCAGCTAAGGTAGGGGCCTCCTCCTCATTTCCCCAGTTCTATGTTGGATTTTTATCTGACTGAATTTGCATGGATATAGTGTATGCTGTCACCATCGCTGTAAATTCATCTGAGCAAGTTCCCAGAGGCCCAGAAAACTGTTGTTGTATGATCATGCCCCAACCCTGGCTCTTACAATCTTTCTACCCCTTCTTCTGTAATTGTCCCTGGGACCTGGATTGGTGAGGTTTAATAAAGGACTTTTATCCAGGGGCACACACTCTGCAGTCTCTTATTCTCTACATTTTGGCCAGTTTTGGGATTCTATAAGTTTTCCTCATGGGCATTTGGCTGTATTTACAGTTCAAAGCATGGATTCTCTCCTACTGATCAGGCCTTAAGTCTAGACAGTTGTTGGGTATACCCCAGATAAAAGTGCCACTATTGCACCAATAGAGATATTTTGGTGGACCAGTCATTGTTGTGGTTTTTAAAGTTCCAGCTTAGTAGGATTATTGATTGCTTTTCTTCCTCAGCAGTTTGCACAGCATCTTTTAATATTGTGCAAGCTACTCCTCATGGAACAGGCTTCCAGGTCATTTCTAGCTTGATGTCTACAAGTCCTGTGTATGAAGAATATGGTGTCTTCAGCAATAGAGTCTTACCTTCAAATACTGGGAATCAACCAAGGGCAATGTTTCTGCATTTAAGGTGTTATAAATTTGATCTTTATAGTGCTAATATTAATAGGTGGCAACTTTAATGAGATCATTAAGCTGAGAGGATTCTGTAACCATATATTGTTGTCGTTGTTGAAATGAGATTGTTAACTGTAAATGTACATAAAATAAAAGAATAAATTTGGTCTCTTTTTTTCTTTGATTTATTTATTTATTTTTATGAGGCTTTTGTCTACTGTAACATTGCCCCTTCTGAAGAGGTAACCCTAAAATCTTTTAAGGATTAAAAGATAAAGGATTAAAATACTTTTGACATTTTTGGCCTTTGGAACATACTACGTTGCTAAGAGGCCCAAGGACATTTTGACTTTTAGCCAAGAAACTGGCTACTTTTCTTTGGGGTCTTTTTACGTGAACTGCTTAGCCAATTCCTACCTCCCATTCTTATCACACCATCCTCTGAAGGGGTTATCCAAATTGCCAATAGAGAATAGGGATGCAGACTGCTCTACCTTCTTCCACGCTGAACAGTGACACAAGGTGAGACAATTGGAGTACCCCTTCCGTAGGTCTATCTAAAAGACTCCCAAATTGCATAACTCTTGCCACTAAGGGGAAAAGAAAGTCCTTGAATCATGAATAGGAGATGTGAAGGAGAAGTAAAAGCAAGAGTAATTAGCATTACAAGTTCTAGAAAGCGAACTAGAAAAAAAGTCAAAACAGGGCAATTTTCAAATGTTCATATGAGAGTCCATTGGCATTTCTTGACAAGGGCTTCCAAAAGCATCCCTCTATTGGGTTCCTCCTCATTTTTCTTTTGTTTTCTGGGGCTGGACTCGAGAGTGATGGATTCAGGATTTGCTTTCAGGTATTTTGATAGCTGTTGGAGTGGTTAGAATCAGTGTCAGTTCCTTCTCAAAGGCTTCTAGATAGGGGGAGAAAACAAATTTTTCCATCATTTTAGAACAATAGCTGGTTGGCTCCCTTAGTGACAGGTGGACACTACAGAATTGGAGACCAAGATCTGAAGTCTTACATCTGAGGAGCACTTTCTGGTTAGGAATGAAATTATCAATGGGAAATAATTGTCTAAATAACTTTTCATGTAGACTTGAGCCTAATGTCTTGGAAGTGTAATCCCTTGAACTCTTAAAGAAATATACTGATGACTTTATTCTTTGCTTATATTTTCCTTTTGGGTGTTTAAGACCATACAGTTGGCCCAAATAAATCAATTTATTTTTGCACTTAAGATTATTTGAGGATCTGTTCCTTAGGGGTCACATGGGCTTGGGAGGAGCTCCTGGATCCTTGTTTTACTAGTTCCATCTATGTGAAGATAAGTCAAAGGTCCTGCTTGACCATATCTGGCTTCACTTGGAAGCATGAATGAGATGTTTCCTCTGAGTTGACCTTCCTCTTTGTATACCAGACACTGGTTCAAGTCTATCTCGCGGGGTCTCCATGTCCTCCCTGAACAAGAGGACAGGTGACTCACCACAGTTACAGGACATTTTGAGAGATGTTCCATAGTCCCCTGGAACTTAGTCAGCCTTGGAGGGCAAGGGGCAAAAACTGTCCTTTAAGTCTCTCTGACCACATTAGTATAGGCCTCAAAGTATGGCTGTTAAACAT
>NW_008346389.1:2860095-2864096 GCF_000622305.1 Nannospalax galili
TCTTTTTATTATAGTAGCTTAGCAAGGTAATACAGCACGAAATGGTCAGTCAACTCAAGATAAGAAAAAGACTTAATGAAGGTAGACTAGTAAGATCATCATACCACCCGAATCCTGATCCTTTTATTGTAGCAGCCTGAGCAAGGTGCTACATCAGGGAATGGGCAGCACACTCAAGGCAAAAAAAGACTTAATGAGGGTAGGGCAGTAAGACATATTGAAAAACTCAGCCACCCACAGAGAAGTGGTGTTACATCTGGGTGTGAAAAAAATGAGAGAAAGGAGAATTTGGCAGAACCTTGCAGTATCTACAGCTATAGAAAAGACTGTTAGGAGTTGGTAATTCAACCTGGGGAAAGCTGGGGAAATGGATTTCCAGATCTTTCTTTCCTCTGTCCTCTTATTTCCAGCCATCGTCTTTGTCAGGTCATCTGTGCCTGCTTGCATGGGTCTATCATGATTAGGCTTATTGACCACTAACACTGTCTCATAGAAGGAAGGTATGGGGAGAGTCATTAATCACCTTCTATTCCAGCTGCCTCTCTCAGTCAATGAATGCAATGCTACCCTAATTGCATGTGACCTTGGGGTGTGTACATGATAAGCCCAGAAAGGTGGCCACAGTTGGAGTATGTAAGGTCCCATAGGTGATGTAAAAAGTACAGATGTCATTTACAGTGTGATGAAAGCAATCCAGAATTTTTTACTTTTTTTTTTTTTTTTGGTCTTTTTGAGACAGGGTCTCTCTCTAGTACCAATTGGCCTGGAACTCATTATGTAGACCAGGCTGGCCTTGAACTCACAGAGATTCGCATGCCTCTGCCTCCCAAGTGCTGGGATTTAAGGCGTGCACCACCATGCCTGGCACAGCAATCCAGAATTTTGAGTCAGTGGCTGTGATGTGACTTGCTTTGTAGAGTCTGGGCTGTAGAAGGCCAAGTGTAGACACTGGGGGAGCACTGTTTTGGAATCAAGAGCAGAAAGCATGTGAGATGATGATGACTTGGCCAGAGGTGGTAGGAAAGGAGGAAAATAAAGAAGACAGAGCTTATTTTGAATTACATGTGGGAAGAAAGTAAAAAGCAGGGGTCCAGGCTGATGCCTAGGGGTTCTGGCTTAGGCCATTAGGCAATTTGTCATGATATTAACTGAAATAGTGAAGTCAAGTGAAGAATAAATTTTATAGGAAATTGATGAGTTCTGATTGAGAATCTTTCAAGGAAAGATGTCAAGTGGCAGGTGGTTATGAGCTGCAATCTCAGGAAAGAAGTCAGGGCTGGAATATAAATCTGATGTGTTACTTGATGCATATATATGAGCTTGTATGGAACTGCCTGCTGCAAGGTTATGCATAAAGGAGAAATGGAGTTTTCCTGTGGAATGGAAAGCTAGAGATTCTAAACTCCTGTTATATGGTATTTAAATACATTCAGTGAAAAACAAAACCTTTTGAGACGATCAAAAGAGGCTTTTACGAAACCAATGGAAATGTTATGAGGTGAGGAATACAGATGAGCGGGAGCCTTTCTCCAGTTTTCCACATTTCTCATGATAACTGTTACAGACTGAATATGCATATCTCTTATGCTGAAGTCACGATCCCACTGTGTGGTTATATTTGGAGATGGGACTTTAAAAAGTGACTAGGGGCTGGAGACACGGCTCAGCCTTTAAGAGCACTGGTTGTTCTTGCAGAAGACAGGGGTTCGAATCCCAGCACCACACGGTGGCTAACAACTGTCTGTAATTCCAGTTCCAGGGAATCCAATGCCCTCTTCTGGCCTCTGCAGGCACCACATGACATGGGTGTATTAAGACACAAGGAGGCATAACACTCACACATAAAAGAAAATAAATCAAAAACAAATTTAAAAAGTTACTAAGGTTAAATGAAGTTGTAAGAATGAGGTCCTCATCCTATATGACTAATTTCCATATAAGAAAAACATTTGTCCTATGCCTACTCTCCAAATCATGCGCAAAGGAAAGGCCACCTGAAGACTCAGGGAGAAGCCCTCACCAGAAATAGAACAGGAGGAAAACTTGACCTTGGACTTCTACTCTCCAGACCTAGAAGGAAACACCTTTGTGTTCTTCAAGCCACCCTAGTCTGTGGTATTTGCTCTGGTACCCTGACCTGAGCAAACGAGCAACCCTGAACCTTCTGCATGTATCAAAGTCACTGGATGGGAGTGGCCTTGAACTTTGAGGGACAGAGGTGATTTGAGGTAAACTGTTAGATCAGGGCAAGACACACAAGACACAAATGTGTTAGAGACCACCTGGTGCAGAAGGAAGATACAGAAAGGCTAGATTCCTAGCTATAGGGTGAGTTACACAAGGAAAATCAATCTCTCAGAAGAGAGCAGCATGGTTTATGGTGTTGGAAAGAGCATTAAAAAGCAAAGGAGCAGAGATGGCTTTGGTAGGCTGAGATCCTAGCAGACAGCCTGAGAGGGTGGGTTCAGACCTCCACTGGGATAGTGACTCAGTGCTCAGCAGACTGCCAGAGTGTGCTGGGTTCTGGCCTCCCTCTAGCCCCAACTATCAGAGGGCCTGAGAACCCAGGGACTGCCTGACAGCCCCTGTAGCCTGCCTCCATGTGGTGGTGAGCTTCCCCAAATTACGCCATACCATCCCCCTATGTGGGATTTTGTGAGGCCCCTCCCAAGGCCCCAGGGCAGATCTGGCTTTGGTAGGCTAAGGCTGAGATCCTAGCAGACAACTTGAGAGGGTGGGCTTAGACCTCTATAGGTGTAACAGCTGGGAGCTCAGCAGACCACCAGAGAGTGCTGAGTTCTGGTCTCCCTCTGCCCTCCCTGTGGCATAGGGTTGACAACGCAGAGGACTGCCTGAGAGAGCCTGGATCCTGCCTCTACATGGTGAAGGAAGCCTGAGTGTACCTGACTGGAATCTGAGTTGGGCTTCTGTGGGTACCCCCTGAATAGCCAATCTGAAGCCATCAATTCCCTCCAAAATAAACCTGAGAGAACGTGTATCCTGTACCAACCAGCTTTACATAACCAATAAAGGATCTAGGCACCCAGATAATACAAACAGAAGCACACTTCAACTTAATTTTCATATCAGAATCATAAACAACAAATGAAATTCACATGCCAAAAAGGGGCATAGCGAAAGAATAATAAAATGGAAAGCCAAAACACTATGTCCCCACCAAACTCCACTCTTCTACCAATCTTGTAGAAGAGTTCTACAAGGAGAACCCCCTAGAGATAACCCAGGACACCAATCATAAACATGATGAGGAATTCAAACAAATTTAAAGAACACACGAACAAACAACCGAAAGAGCTAAAAGAAGATAGGGATAAACTTCTGAATGAATTCACAAAAAAGATAGAAACACTGAAGAAAACTCAGGCAGAAATGAAGGAGGAAGTGCAAAACTCAATAAGCCAACTTGAAACAACAGGGGAAAGCCTCACCTCTAGAATGAATGAAATGGAAAACAGTATATCAACATTGGCAGATAAAGTTGAAAAACTGGACCACTCAAGAAAAGAGTATGGAAAATTTTTAAAAACACAGGAATGGAATATGCAAGAGATGTGGGACACCATAAAAAGACCAAATCTATGGATCACACGAGTAGAAGAAGGAGAAGAATTTCAGGTGAATGGTGTTGACCAGATCTTAAACAGGATTGTAGAAGAGAATTTCTCAAAATTAAGGAAAGATATCCCCATACAAATACAGGAAGCACACAGAACACCAAATAGACAGGATCAGAAAAGAAACTCCCCATGACATATCACAGTAAAAACATTAAATGTATAGAACAAAGAAAGAATACTGAAAGCAGCAATAGAAAAACAACAAGCCACATACAAAGGAAATCCCATCAGAATTACAGCTGACTTATCAATGCAAACTATGAAAGCCAGAAGAGCCTGGACCAGGTATTTCCAGTTCTACATGACAATAGATGCCAGCTCAGAATACTTTACCCAGCAAAAATGTCTATTATAGTTCAAGGG
>NW_008346389.1:2864228-2865253 GCF_000622305.1 Nannospalax galili
TGACAGCAACCAATACACACCCTTCAATAATAACCTTAAATATCAATGGATTGAACTCCCCAGTCAAAAGACAAAGGCTGAGCAAATGGATTAAAAAACAAAATCCATCTCTTCCTTGTCTGCAAGAAACCCATCTCACCTTCAAAGACAGGCACTAACTTAAGGTAAAAGGATGGAAAAGAATATTCGAAGCAAATGGCACTAAGAAACAAGCAGGGGTTGCAATTCTAATATTTGACAAAATAGACTTCAAAGTAAAACTAATCAGAAGAGATAAGGAGGGTCACTTCATTCTGATCAAAGGAACAGTTAACCAAAAGATATTACAATCCTTAACATATATGCACCAAATTCTGGTGCACCCAAATTCGTAACAACACTACAGGACTATAAGACACAGATTAACCCCACTCAGTAATAATAGGGGACTTCAATACCCCATGGTCTCCATTAAACAGGTCAACTGGGCAAAGAAAAAACAGAGAGATGTCTGAATTAAATGATCCCATACATCAAATGGACCTAACAGACATCTTTCGATTATTCCACCCAAACACCAAAGAATACACTTTCTACCCAGCACCTCACAGAACTTTTTCAAAAATTGACCACATACTGGGCCACAAAACAAACCTCAACAAATACAAAAATATTGAAATAATCCCATGCATTCTATCAGAACACAAAGTAATAAAGCTCAAAATCAACAGTGGATGAAGCCCTAGACACTACACAAATCCTCGTGCCGATTGAACAACACCTTCCTCAACAATGAGTGGGTCAAAGGAGAAATTAAGAAAGAAATAAAAGAATTCCTGGAATTCAACAAAAAGTACAATACAATACAACACAACCTCTGGGACACATTAAAAACAGTCCTAAGAGGGAAGTTTTAGCTTTACATTTCTACTTTAAAAAATTAGAAAGAGCCCAAATAAATGACCTAACACTGCAACTAAGACTCTGGAAAGGCAAGAACAAATGAAACCCAAACCCAGCAGAAGAGAAGAAATAACAAAAATCAG
>NW_008346389.1:2865432-2866794 GCF_000622305.1 Nannospalax galili
AACACCCAGAATTATACCAGACAATTAAAGAAGACATCCAACCAATACCACTTAAATTATTCAAAATGATAGAAACAGAGGGAGAACTCCAAAATTCTTTCTATGAAGCCAGCATCACTCTAATACCCAAATTGGGTAAAGACACAACCAAAAGAGAAAACTACAGACCCATATCCTTAATGAATACAGATGCAAAAATTCTCAACAAAATACTTGCAAATCGCATACAGACACACATTAAAAAGATCATTCACCAAGATCAAGTAGGCTTTATAACAGAGATGCAGCGATAGTTCAATATACACAACTCAATAAACATCATTAATTATGTAAATGGACTTGAAGACAAAAAATTTTTTCTCTCAATAGATGCAGAAAAGGCCTTTGACAAAATTCAACATGCATTTATGTTAAAGTCCTAGAGGGAACTGGACTGGAGGAAACATACCTCAACATAATTAAAGCCATATATAACAAACCCACAGCCAACATCATTCTAAATGGAGAAAAACTGGAAGCATTCCCATTGAAATAAGGAACCAGACAAGGATGTCCACTATCTCCATTCCTTTAACATAGTGCTTGAAACTCTTGCTAGAGCAATAAGACAGGAGAAGGAAATTAAAGGACTACTAATTGGAAAAGAAGAGGTCAAACTATCCCTTTTTGCAGGTGATATGATACTATACCTAAGAGATCCCAAAACTTCCCCCCAAAACTCCCAAACTGATCAACATTTTTGGTATAGTGACAGGTTATAAAATCAATCTACAAAAATCAGTAGCCTTTCTATATACCAATAACAAGCAATTAGAGAACGAATATAGGAAAATGCTCTCATACACAATTGCTGGAAAAAAAAAATCTTGGAATAAATCTGACCCAAAACACCAAAGATCTCTACAATGAAAATTTTAAATCATTAAAGAAAGAGATTGAAGAAGACACCAGGAGATGGAAGGCCCTCCCAGGTTCACAGATTGGAAGAATTAATATTGTGAAAATGACCATCCTACCAAAAGCAATATATTGATTCAATGCAATCCCAATAAAAATCCCCATGACATACTTCACAGAATTAGAAAATTCCATCCTTAAATTCATGAGGAGGCACAAAAGACCCTGGATACCCAAAGTAACCCTGAGCACAAGGAGCAACACTGTGGGGATTAGTATACCAGATCTCAAAGTATACTACAGAGTCATAGTCATAAAAACAGCATGGTACTGGTGCAGAAACAGACACATAGATCAATGGAACATCATTGAAGATCCAAACCTGAGTACATGCAATTTCAGCCACCTGATATTTGACAAAGGTGCCAAGAACACACAATGGAGGAAAGACAGCATCTTCAACAA
>NW_008346389.1:2866875-2874895 GCF_000622305.1 Nannospalax galili
AGCAGTAACTTACAAGATGTAGGTGTAGGAAAGGATTTTCTAAATCAGACAGAAGTTGCTCAGGAATTAAGATCAGCAATCAACAAGTGGGACCTCATTAAACTAAAAAGCTTCTGTACAGCAAAAGAAACAAAAAAGTGAAGTGAAAACCCACAGAATGGGAACAAATCTTCACAGGTGACACATCTGACAGAGGTTTAACATTCAGAATACACAAAGAACTCAAAAAACAAGGACTTGAAACCAAATGACCCAATGAAAAGATGGGCTAAAGATCTAAACAGAGTTCTCAAAGGAAGAAATAAAGATGGCTAAGAAACATCTCAAAAAGTGTTCAACATCATTAGTAATTAGGGAAATGCAAATTAAAACCACCCTAAGGTATCACCCTACCACAATCGGAATAGCTAGGATCAAGAGAACGAATAATACCAAATGCTGGCAAGGATGTAGAGCAAGGGGAATGCTCATTCACTGCTGGTGGGATTGCAAACTCGTGCAGCCTTTATGGAAAACAGTGTGGAGAACTCTTAAAAACTAAAAATGAACCTACCATATAACCCAGGTATATCACTCATTGGCATATACCCAAAGGACTCATCCTATTGGGGAGACACTTGTACAATGTTTGTTGTTGCTCTTTTCAGAATAGCTAAGAGATGGAATCAACCTAAGTGCCCCTCAACTGAGGAGTGGTTAACAAAAATGTGATATGTTTACACAATGGAGTTCTATTCAGCAGTAAAGAAAGATGAAATAATGAAATTTGCAGGTAAATGGATGGATCTAGAGACTGTTATACTAAGTGAAGTAACAGGCTCAGAAAAACAAATGACGTATGTTCTTCCTCATATGTGGCTCCTAGCACCAAATCCTTTTAAATTTCAGGTCTTTTTAAATAAGATGATGCTATACAGCAGTCCCTTCTGCATGAAATGACTATCATCATCACGACCTCGGCTGAGCCTGATTGCTAAACATAGTCACAATTGGACTTGTTTACGGTTTTGTTCATTCATTAAAGGAGAGCCAAGCAGGGTCACTGGATTCTCACGTGAGTATCCAGCCACTCTTCCCAGCCAACTAGTCCAAGCTTGGAAGACAAAAGAAAAATGAGGAAGAACCCAATAGAGGTATGCTTTTGGAAGCCTTTGTCAAGAAACACCAGTGGACTCTCATAAAATTGCCCTGTTCTTGACTTTTTTCTAGTCCCTGTCTAGAAATTGTAGTGCTAATTACTCTTGACTTTATGTCTCCTTCACATCTCCTATGTATGATTCAAGGGCTTTCTTTTCCCCTTAGAGACAAGAGTTACGCAATTTGGGAGTGTCTTAGACCCACTGAAGGGATACTCCAATTACCTCACCCTGTGTCCCTGTTCAGCATGGAAGAAGCCAGAGCAGTCTTTGTCCCTATTCCCTATTGGCAATTTGGGTAAACCCTTCAAAGGATGGTGTGATAAGAATAGGAGGTAGGAACTGGCTAGGCAGTTAGGGTAAAAAGACCCCAAAGAAAAATAGCCAGCTTCTTGGCTAAAAGTCAAAATGTCCTTGGTCCTGTTAGCAATATACTCTGTTCCAAAGGCCAAAAATGTCAAAAGTATATGGGAACTTGTATATAATACTTAAAAGATTTTAGGGTTACCTCTTCAGAGGGGGGAATATTGGAGGGGAGGGAGTAGGCATGGATTTGATCAAAACACCTTATATACATATACGAAATTCTCTAAAAATAGAATGTTAATATACCATTCTATTAATTTTCCTTTATATATCTTATTACAAATAATTATTCTATTCTATTTCATTATATAGGTTTTATTATGTAATATAATATTATTGAAGGTGTATATATTAGATCACTTTAATCTTTTCATCTCAATGAAAACAAAAGCCTGTCTATTACATTTATAGTGATGCTGCAACATGGCACATAATGGCCATTCTATAAGTATTTGTCAATTAAGTGAATGTACAAGTCTGTTTAAGGCCTGCCATTTCTTATCTTCCCTCCCAGGCTTTCTGCTCCTTTCTATGAACTGGCATGCCTCACAAGGTTGTTGTGTCAAGTGAGACACGGCATGTTAAGACACTAAATGAATTTAAGGAATTATGAGTATCATCATCATTATCATCTTCCACAGCATTTTCCCATCTGACACTGATTTGCTTATTAGGTTTTTTTGGGTCTCTGGGGGACATCCAGTGAGAATCTTTTTACTTTCATTTGTGCAATAGACACCTGGCAATGTCTAGTTCATACCCCTGATTCAAGATGTCACAACTATTTATCATCAAGATACTGGCATAGACATTATTCCATCAAGTATGTTTTTAGGAGAGGCAATCTTAGGCATTTGATGGAAAAAGAATCAAAATATTAAGATCACATAATTTTTGAAGCACAGAATGTCAGCACTGGAAATTCTGCAGTTTTGTTTGTGTTTGAGAGGTCTTGGACACTTCCATGGTGGATGAGGATTCTGGGACCTAGGATGATATGAATGTAAAGTTGTAGAGGAATTTGTAATAGAAGCATAGTCTATATCTGGGTCACCTGTCTTCTACCTGTGTTCCTTATGTTGCTACTCCTTTTTTAGAAAAGATTCGTTTATGCTCATTTTATGTGTGTGAATGTGATGGTTTGAATGAGAATGTTCCTCATAGGTTCCAAGTATTTGAACACTTTGTCCCCAGTTGGTAGAGCTGTTTTAAGAGCCTTTAGGAGGAAGCATGTTACTGGGTGAGGGCTTTGCTAGTTCTTAAGCCTTATTAGATTTCCAGTCATGCTCTGCTTCCTGTGCCTGCCTGAAGATGTTAGTGCTCAATCTCACTCCTCTTTCTGCTCTGTCCACCTCTTGCCACCATGCCGCCATGATGGACCCTGATTCCTCTGGAACCTTAAGTTCAAATAAACTCTTATTTTTATAAGCAAAAAAAAAAAGAAAGAAAAAGAAAAAGTAAAGGCGCAATCCCAGCCTCCAGAAAGACACAAACGCCACCACCACCACCACCACCATCACCACCACCAAAACCCCATATATCTTCTAAAAATCCCATTCATGGATTTGACAAAATTTATATTGTTCCCATAATCTTAAGAAACATAGACTAAGAATTGTGGTTTAAAATGGGTGCAGGAGCCAGGCACAGACCTCTAGCCTAGCACTTGGGAGATGGGGACAGGAGGCTCTCAAGTTCAAGGCCAGCCTGGGCTACACAGTGAGCCCCTGCTTAAAACCAAATCAATCCCAAAACAAAAAATGAAGAGGAAGAAAGAAACGAATAAAAAGACAGCAAGGTCCCCAGGCACAGAAAAATCAGCATAACATAAGCCTTCCTTAGAATACAACTTCTCCATTTCAGGCCTCAAAGAATCCCCAAGTATACAATCCAGACAATTGTGAAACTCATGAAGAACAAGACCTGGCAGAAACATGGGCAGCAGAACTGGAACAGCCATCAATTCCAACTGCGATTGCCAGATATAGAATCTTAAGACAGAAAAGGAAATAAAATCTGAAACTAAAAGAGACCACTATACTGAGCACAGACCACAAAAAGGCAGATAGGTTTCCAGGCATAAAAAGCACAATTGTTTGCCAACAAATGTTTCCCACACATCTGCTGTGTAGCAGCCCCCTCCAACTGCTCGAGAGAAACTAGGTTTACTGCAGTGAATAAAAGAAACAAAAAGTAGTTTTCATATACCTTACCTCCTAGATAAATAAAATTTAAAACACAGTGGAGGACTGAAGAGCAGGTAACACAAGTTGAAGTAAGAATTAGTGAATCAGAAAATAAATCTAATGAGCAGTATGCTGAGAAATACAAAGGCAGCACACACCTGTGATCTTGGGACTCAGGAATGAATGGCCAGGTGATTGCCGCAAGGCTGAAAGTAACAACAGCAAAACACCACCACCACCACCACCACCATCACCACCACCACCATCACCACCACCACCACCACCACCACCACCATCACCACCACCACCATCACCACCACCACCACCACCACCACCACCATCACCACCACAAAACAAAACCCAAAAAGAAGCAGTAAAGAGATATGGAAAAATGCAACAGATTGGAGCTAGGGGAAGCAGGCATGGCAGTTTCAGATTTTATTTCCTTTTCTGTCTTAAGATTCTATATCTGGCAATTGCAATTGAGACAATAGAATAAAAAAAAAAAAACTTCTAAAGAGTTGGTGGTTGATAATTTGAGCAAAGTGATGATCATTCTGATCTATCTTGCACAAGTAAAGTTTTTAAAAATGGCCAGAGAAAAAAGATCACACCAATAAAAGAGTGCTGTAAAGACACTGACAACTGACATCAAGGGTGCGGTACAGATGTGGAGTAGTATATTCAAAATACTGAGATAAAACAACTCCTACCTAGGATGAGAACTCAGGAAGCCCATCTTTCCAGAATGAAGACAATTGTACCCCACCCCATCTCTCACCCTGGTGTGGGCACTGGCCCATTTCTTCTCTTGGCACCCCAGTTCTCTGGACTACCCTCTTGGCCCAGACTCCCCATGCTTCCTGATCCTTTGCACCCAGACCAATCTAATACCTCAATCGTGGGATGTGTCACTCCCCGACCTTGCCTTTGCCTGCCTGAGACCAGCCCATATCCCTGGCCAGCCCAGCCCCCAGCTTCCTGGGGCCAGCATCTTTCCCGGCACGGCACACCTATTGCACCTTGACTCCCACAGCCTCATTCACCCTCCCAGCTCCCCACCTGGTCTCTCCTCCTAGCGTGGGCACTGGCCCATTTCTTCTCTTGGCACCCCAGACCTCTGGACCACCCTCTTGGCCCAGACTCCCCACTGCTTCCTGATCCTTTGTACTCAGACCAACACAATACCTTGGTTTGGTCCCCAAGAAGCTCTCAAAGCCACGCCCCCAACCTTGCCTTTGCATACCTGAAACAGGCCTTTGCCCCTGCCCAGCCCAGATCCCAACTTCCTGAGGCCAGCATCTTTCCTGGGTAAATTCGACCACACCCACTGCACCTTGACTCATTCACCCTCCCAGCTCCCCTACCCCATCTCTCCTCCTAGAAGGGACACTGGCCCATTTCTTCTGTTGGTACCCTAGACCTCTGGATTGGCCTCTTGGCCCAGACTCCCCACTGCTTCCTGATCCTTTATACCCAGGTCAACCTAATACTTTGGTCTGGTCCCTGGGAGCCCTCAAAACCTGTTCCCTCCACCACCTTGCCTTTGTATACCTGAGACCAGCCTTCATCCCTAGCTGCCCCTCCAACCCCCAACATGGATTCTTGAGAACATCCTCCTTCCCTGGATTCCTGAGACCAGCCTCCTCTGACTGCCTGAGAGCCCTGAATCCTCCCTCTACCCAGAAATCCTCCCAAGTTGTACTCTGCCTGCTGACTAGAGGGACATAGACCTTAGCAGAAAGGCTGAGAGCATCTGATCTTGATCCGACTTGGGCCTCTGTGGGAACTCTTGAGCAGCAAGACGAAAGCCATCTGGCCCCTCCAGTATAAAATCAAAAGAGAGAACCTGAAGTCTAGACCAATGAGCTTTTCATACCCAACAAGTAAACCACAAAGACATGTAAAGTTTACAAAAAGAAGCAGATCTAAACTCAACAAAGGAAGGTTTGAGTCTCACACAAGAATCAGAAACTACAAAAGAAATTTACATGTCAAAATCACAGAGAAAAAATAATAACATCAAAAACCCAAATAATATATCCCCACTAAGTACTAACAGTTCTGTAGAGGAGTACAGTGAGAATCCCCTAGAGATAACACAGGACACGGAATTCAAAAGAGCAATTATAAACATGATAAAAGAATTCAGTGAATTTAAAGAACACACAAAGAAATCAAAGAACTGAAGGAAGATAAGGATAAACTTCTGAGTGATTTCAGAAAAGAGTTGGAAATGTTGAAGAATACTCAGGCTGAAATGAAGAAGGAAGTGCCACACTCAATAAGCCAATTAGAAATGACAGGAGAAAACCTTACCAACAGGATGAATGACATGGAAAACAGAATATCAAGACTGGAAGATAAAGTGGATAAATTAGACCACTCAAGCAAATATTATGAAAAATTTAAGAAAACATAAGAATGGAATGTGCAGGAATTGTGTGACACCATAAAAAGACCAAACTTACATATCATAGGAATAGAGGAAGGAGAAGAATCTCAGGATAATGGTATAAAGCAGATCTTCAACAGGATTATAGAAGAAAATTTCCCAAAATTAAAGACATGCCCATACAAATAAAAGAAGCACATAGAACACCAAATAGACAGGACCAGAAAAGAAACTTTCCACAGCACATCATAGTAAAAACACTAAACGTACAGAACAAAGAGAGAATACTGAAAGCTGCAAAAGAAAAACAAGTCACATATAAAGGAAAACCTATCAGAATTACAGCTGACTTTTCAGTGCAAACTATGAAAGCCAGAAGAGCCTGGACCAAAGTATTCCCATTTCTAAATGACCACAGATGACAACTCAGATTACTTTACCCAGCCAAAATGTCTATAGTTTAAGGGGAAAGAAAAATCTACCATGACATAAATAGGCTGAAAGAATTCATGTCCACAAAACCAGCACTTCAGAGAGTTCTTGAAGCAATACAAAGAGCTGAAGAAAGGAATGGCTATATGCAAGGGATATCATCAACAGAAGAAACCTTAGTAACTACATGAATACGTGGAGATTAAACAACACACCCCTGAATGATGATTGGGTCAAAGGAGAAATTAAGAAAGAAATAAAAGTATTCCTAGAACTAAATGAAAAGGACAATACAACACAACAAAATCTCTGGGACATACTAAAAGTAGTCCTTAGAGGAAAGTTTATAGCTTTAAGTGCCTACATTAAAAAATCAGAAAGAATACAAATAAATGACTTAATATTGTAACTCAAGATACAGGAAAGGGAAATAAAAAATGAAACCCAAACCCAGTAGAAGAGAAGAAATAACAAAAATCAGAGCAGAAATTAATGAAATTGAAACAAAGAAAACAATACAAAGAATCAATGAATCCAAGAGCTGGTTCTTTTGAAAGATAAACAAGATTGACAGATACTTAGCCCAGCTAACCAAAAGAAAGAAAGAGTACCTCCAAATCAACAATTTCAGAGATGAAAGGAAAACATCAGAACAGACATCAAAAAGATCCAGAACATTTTAAGGAAATTCTTTAAAAACCTATATGCTACTAAATTTGAAAGTCTAAAAGAAATGACCACCAAGACTGAACCAAGAAGAGATCAATGGCTTAAACAGACCTATAACACATAAGGAAATAGAAACAGTAATATGAAATTTCCCAGCTAAAAGAAGCCCCAGACCAGATGGATTTACAGCAGAATTCCACCAGACATCTAAAGAGGCTCTATATCCAATACTACTTGATTTATTAAAAAAAGATAGAAATGGAGGGAAAACTTCCAAATTCCTTCTATGAAGCCAGCATCACTCTCATACCAAAGCCTGGTAAAGACACAACCAAAAAAGAAAACTATAGACCCATATCCTTAATGAACATAGATGCAAAAATTCTCAACAAAATAGTTGCAAACCACATACAGATACACATCAAAAAGATCATTCCTACTGACAAATTATACATAATAGATCAAGAAAAATATCTCTAGATAAGGTTTATTTGAGACCAACTGGTCATTACCTAAGATTTATCTGCAAGACACACAGTAACTAAAAATGCCAAAATGGTGGAACTAACCTTCTTGGACGTTTAACAGACATTCCTTGAGATCTATACTAATTGGGTCAGAGGGACACAAAGGACACTTTTTGCTCCTTGCCCTCCTAGGTCGATTAGTTCCCAGGGACTATGAGCATCTCGCAAAACATCCTGTAATCGTGGTGGATCATCTGACCTCTTGATCAAGGAGGCCAAGGAGACCCCACCAGATGGACTTGAACCAGTGTCCAGTCTATAAAGAGGAGGGTCAACATGGAGGAATCATTTCCTCCATGCTTCCAAGAG
>NW_008346389.1:2875530-2876248 GCF_000622305.1 Nannospalax galili
CTAAAAAAAGTCCAGGCCCAGATGCATTTACAGCTGAATTCTACCAGACACTTAAAGAAGACTTCCAATCAATACTACTTAAATTATTCAAAATGATAGAAATAGAGGGAGAACTCTCAAATTCCTTATATGAATACAACATCACTCTAATACCCAAACCAGGTAAAGACACACCTAAAAAAGAAAACTATAGACCCATATCCTTAATGAACATAGATGCGAAAATTCTCAACAAAATACTTGCAAACCACATACAGACACACATCAGAAAGATCATTCACCACGATCAAGTTGGCTTTGTTACAGAAATGCAGGGATGGTTCAATATATATAAGTCAATTAATGTCATTAATCATATAAATCGACCCAAAGACAAGAACCATATGGTCATCTCAATAGATGAAGAAAAGGCCTTTGACATAATTCAACCTGCATTTATGTTCAAAGTCCTAGAGGGAATTGGACTGGAGGAAACATACCTCAACATAATTAAAACTATATACAACAAACCCACAGCCAACATCATTCTAAATGGAGAAAAATTGGAAGCATTCCCACTAAAACCAGGAACCAGGTAAGGCTGTCCACTATCTCTACTCCTTTTTTAACACAGTGCTTGAAACTCTTGCAAGAACAATAAGACAAGAGAAGGAAATTAAAGAGTAATAACTGGAAAAGAAGAGATCAAATTATCCCCTTTTGCAGATGATATGATATT
>NW_008346389.1:2877158-2895354 GCF_000622305.1 Nannospalax galili
GGAAAATCTTCACCATCGACACATCTGACAGAGGTTTAACATCCAGAATATAGAAAGAACTCAAGAAACAAAGAAACAAGAAAGAAAGTAACCTAATTAAAATATGGGATAAGGAGCTGAACAGAGAGTTCTCAAAAAAAAAAATAAAGATGGCTAAGAAGCATCCTAAAAGTTGTTGAACATCATCAGTAATTAGGGAAATGCAAATTAAAACCACTTTAAGATTTCATCTTACCCCAGTCAGACTGGCTAAGATCAAGAGAACACATGATACCAAGTGCTGGAGAGGATGTGGGGAAAGGGGAACATTTATCCACTGCTGGTCGGACTGCAAATTTATTCAACCCCTATGGAAAGCAGTGTGGAGAACCCTTAAAAAACTTCAAATGAAAAAAAAAAGCGACCCAGTTATACCACTCCTTGGCATATACTCAAAGGACTCATCCTATTGCAGAGACACTTGTACAACCATTTGTTACTGCTGTTTTCACAATAGCTAAGAGAAGGAAGCAACTTAAGGGTCCCTCAACTGAAGAGTGGATAATGAAAATGTGGTTCATTTATACGATGGGGTTCTACTCAACAGTAAAGAAAGATGAAATCGTGAAATTTGCAGGTAAATGGATGGAACTAGAAACTGTTATACTAAGTGATGTGACACAGACTCAGGAAAAAAGCCAACATATGTTCTCCCTCATATGTGGATCCTAGCACCAAATCCTTATAGGTCCGTTTGTATCCAAACATAACTACAGGAACAAGGATAATGAAAGGGAACCAGGGAGGTCAAGGAAAAGAAAGAACCTGAGAGAGAAGAATAGTAGGAAACAGGTGTTACTAGGGGAGATGTGGGTAAAAAATTGGGTTATTTTAATGCAGAGGTTATACAAGGAACCTAGGGGATAAAGTGAAAGAAGGAGCTCAAGAGAGGTTGGGACCACAGCAGAAGAGTATTATTCAGGGAGAAATGGGAAAATGACGGCCCTTTAAATGGGGAAAGCATGGTGGAAATGTTAAGACAGTGAGAGATACAAATAATGCCTAGCTTGTTTTTAAAAAAACAGAGGGAATCATATTAGTCCAACAACCTCTGACAAATTATACATACAACTAGTTCAGGAACAAAAAATATAGTCAAGGTTTTTCTGAGAACGTTTGGTTTTTGCCCAAGCTTTATCTACATAGCACATTGTAATTAAAAGCACTAGACTGGTGGAACTAAGTTTCTTGGATGTTTAACCGGCATACTTTGAGGCATATACTAATCTGGTCAGAGGGAGTTAAAGGACAGTTTTTGCTCCTTGCCCTCCAAGGTCGACTAAGTTCCAGGGCACTATGGAGCATCTCTCAAAATATTCTGTAACTATGGTGAGTCACTGGTCCTCTTGATCAGGGAGGCCATGGAGATCCCAACAAATGGACTTGAACCAGTGTCCAGTCTACAAAGAGGAAGATCAACACAGCGAAAACATTTCTTCCATGCTTCCAAGCAAAGCTAGCCATGGTGAGCAGGACCTTTGACTTATCTTCACATAGATGGAACTGGTAAAAGGAGCCAGGAGCTCCTCCCAAGCCCATGTGACCCCTGAGGAACAGATCCTCAAACAACCTTAAAAGTAAAAATAAATTGGTTTATTTTGGGCCAACTGTATGGTCTTAAACACCCAAAAGGAAAGTGTAACCAGAGATTAAAGTGATCAGTATATTTCTTTAAGAGTCCTTGTGTATAGCTAAAGGCTACATAATAAGAGGTGGCCCAAGAGACTCCCAGACAGTAACCCAGCATAGATCTGAGAAAATGAACAGCAGACCCCAATCTTATGTAAAGGCATGTTGGCAACAGTTTAAGGCTATATGAGGAAGAGCTGATGTTCCTAAAACAAGGGACTCTAGATAGGCTGACTGGACTCAGCAGATGGACTAGCACTGGGGAATGGCTGGGGGCACTGACAACACAGTGGACAGTATCAGGGA
This sequence comes from Nannospalax galili, assembly GCF_000622305.1. Classification (NCBI taxonomy): domain Eukaryota; kingdom Metazoa; phylum Chordata; class Mammalia; order Rodentia; family Spalacidae; genus Nannospalax; species Nannospalax galili. The sequence goes on from NW_008346389.1 coordinate 2,879,133, forward strand.
TGACAGAGTATATGAGCTCCAGTGTCAGGGGGAGGCTATGGGAGGGTGCCATTTGGGATGCGGGTATAAAGATGAATAAGATTTTTTGGGATGTTCTGTATGAAATACACAGAAAAAAATCAATCAATAAAAATGAGTTATATTTGCAGAATAAGCATAAAAATTGCTTCATGTTAATTAATAGATATGAAAAACATTACCATTGAAATCTACTTGATGACTTTATATCCATGCTCAGTTGCCAAGGATCTCAGAAAGTAACCAACTGTGCCTAGTAGTAATCAGATATACAGAGACTAGAGATGCATGTGCAAACATCTAAATGTTATTTGCATTATAATAAAATGAGTTTTTCTGTATTGAAACAGTATATTCTAAAATGAAATGGAGATCTTTTTTAAAGGTTAAAATCTCATTCAATTTTATGTCTTATAGTGTTTATAGTGAGCACAATAATTTATAACTGTTGTATTAATTCAACACTGTGAATCTAAAAATTACAGCCAATTTTGAAAGAGATGCATCTTTGCTCTGGAAACTGTTATTGACTATGTCAATGCTGTTGTAATGAAATGCTTCTACTGATTATGTGGTTATTAAATAAACTAAAGAAAATGAAGACAATTATATAGATATTTCAATAAAAGTCAAATATAACTTACCCCTGTTGAAAAAGGGAAAGATATACTTCAAAAAGAAAGACAATAGCATTGCGTGTGGTAGCTCACAACTCTATCCTCAGCTTTTTGGATGATGAGACAGGAGGGCTGCTGTCAGTTCAAGGCCAACCTTGGTTACATAGTAAATATGGCCAGCCAGGACTATATAAAGAGATCTTGTCTCAAACAAACCAAAGGAACAAACATTCCAAAATAAAAAGATCCCCAACAATGGTTTGAAATATAAAACAAGATTTTGAGGAAAATTATGGCAAACATAAAGAAACAAAGAAAAATACTGATACCTATGAAGTTATAGTTTAGAGCAAAAATGCAGGGATACACTGCAAAATAAAAAGAGGCAAGGTGATTACAGTTAAGGCATTCCAAAATCCTCATGATTGCATGTGAAGTGGGTGAACAATAACTTTATATTCTCTTAAGATGAGTTTATTTTTATATTATACTGACTGAGAGAATAGAAATAAGGTATGTACATCTTCTAAACCAGTAGAAGGAAATGAAATGAGAAGCAACATTTACAGTCAGATTAAATGTAATCAGAATATGGGGGAATGGAAGAAAGTATCCAATAAAAATTCACCTCTTAACAATGTTGATTAATCTGTCAGACTTGGGGCTGGAGAGATGACTGGGCAGTTAAGAGTATTGGCTGTTGTTCCAGAGGATCAAGGTTTGGTTCTTAGCACCCACATGGTGACTAACAAGCATCTGTAACTCTGGTTCCAGGATACCCTCTTTTGGACTCTGCAGGCATTACACTGGTGGGAGTTTCAACAGTACAAATTTGAAAGGCACCCATCCCCTTTTTTTATTGTATATACTTTTATTATTCACCCATTAACTCCATAATATGCCAATCAATATGTAAGTTTTCAGTACTTACATCCCCTTGATCATGGCTGCACAAAGATGGAATTAATTGAAAACAGGAGACCAGCGACTTGGCCAAAAGTGACATCATGCAGCCTACCACTGCAATACAGTTGTCAAGTTGCGGGCCTTTTGGTAATATGGGTCAGTTCTGCTCTCTTTCCCAGGGATTGTCACGTTTGTGAAAGTTGGACCAACAAGTGGTTCCATTGCCTGGTTTGAATTTTCAGTGGCTTTAACCAGAATCTCACTGCCAACTAGTTACTGTAACACCAGTCCAACCTTCTCAGACCCCATACTGGGACACCTCCAATTGTACAGGTAATCCTGCAGGTTGCCAACCCCTATGCCTAACTTGAGGTTCTTCAGGAATGCTTTGCTCTCCATGAGATCCAGTGCATTGAGCACGACGAACACTTTCATTTTGGAAAGAACATGGGGTCTACTCTAGAAGAGGGGTCTGGGTTTGAAAGTTGTAGAAAGAGTAAGCAGGTTTTAGACTTATTGGGTTGGATGGTTCATGATTGTGGAAGGAAGGGTATAAAAAAAAGCTCAGGAAATCTGTCACCTCGCCGTTTGTATTCTCCACCACAGAAGGGTCAATGATGTTCTCTTGGGGGCAGAACCAGTGCCCCCTCCTGGGTCATGACTAGTGTGAGACGAAACTGCTTCAAGTACCTGGTGAGCAGCTGGTGCACTACTGGAACTTCCTTTTTTCCAGCTGATCGCAGCGCAGCTGTCTTGGGAGTCTGTGGCAGTCGGTAGAGCATCGTGGTGCGTCGCATGGTCATATTTTTGCTCAGGTGGGAGAACTTCACTTCAATCAACTTCCTCGGGTTTAGGGACTGATGCCAGTACCCGCAGGTACCAACAGGCTTTGGCAATACCACCCCGGCGGTATAAACAGCTTGGAAAATGCCCTCCAAGTGGACCCGCCGAGTTATCTCTCAGATCAGGACTGGAGCCACCCTCTTGGAGCTTAGCTTCTTATGGACACACAGGAAATTGATTTCAACCATTTTCTTCTCTGTGTCATAGATGTGGATATTTTCTGGGATGGCAGTAATGAATCCAACCAGTTTCTGACTTGAGACCACTCGAACTTCGCAGTGCCACTGGGGCAGCCAGCCGGGTGGCCGGGGAGCCCAAAAAAGAAACTCTGGGAATAATCAAATCAGAACATGTTGTCATCATCTTCTACACAGTTCTTATTCAGGAGAATGTACAGTTCTTACAGCACACCACGGTCCCCCAGGTCCAAGGCATCCCAGCTGAAGCCCTGGGGTAGGGTATAGGGTTCTTAGCGAATGTTGTCCTTGTCAGGTTCCACTGGACCATGGGTGTTAACCTCCTCACCCAATACGGGGACTGGCTGTGTCCCAGAACTGGTGGCTTCATTTGCTGGCCTTCTCCATGGTTTCCACAGGTCCCTGACCCACCGAGAACAGCTCAATGGCTTTCTGTGTTTCCTGGGTCCTCTCTGCTGGCATAGAGTTCATCTTCCCAGGCTGATCCTGCCTCGAATCTCTGTCATTGCCTTTCTCTTTCTCCTTTTTTGTTTCTTCCTTTTGGCTCCACTGTCATTGGCTGGACTCAAGCCACCTCTGTTGTAGCTGTTGTCCTCGTTTTCGCAATCACTGCAATCAATGCTTATGGTGGTTTCCGTTCCCTTCCATCACTTACAGCCGGGGAGGTGCCAGCGTCTTCATCGCTGTCGCACTCTCCGCATCTCCCTTATTCTGAGTGCCAAAATATTAGTTCTAAGCTGACTAAGGAAGGTGTGCATACTGTAACTGCTACAACTACCCAAAACAGTAACACCAGAGGGCGCAGCCTCTCTGCAATCAATAGAGCACAAGCCACAACTTGAGCAGAGACACAGAAGCCCTGTAATTCTTTCTCCGTGCACACTGAATGTTTACTATGACAGACCATGTACAAGCAAATCTTGAAGATGTAAAAAGTAGAGATCATACACGAGGCTCTCTGACTACAAGAAAAAAGAAACCCAGACATTCACGTCTCATATATGTAGCCAACAGATACTTTGCAAAAGTCAAGAAAAAATAGTTCCTGTAATGCATAGGGCCAAAGCAAATACCTACCCATAACAAAGAAATTCAAAGGAAAAAGACCCACAAAAATGAACAACAGCAAAAACCCACTGTAACCTATATCTTATATTTTACAAAAAACATTAAAAAATATATTGTAGAGACTATATAAAGCATAAAAATGTAGAAAAAAGTCTGTGATGGTGAATCTGAGAGTTCTTAGGCACCAAAATCATGATCCATAAAAGAAAAATAAAACTGATAAATTATATCTCATCAAAGCTGAAATCATTTTTCCCCCCAAGGGATAATTATAAGATTGAATGAGAAACTGTTTAGTAGGAGAAAATATTTGGAAAATCGTATGGCTGATAAAGAATTTGTAGTCATAAAAAAAGAACTCTCAAAAAGTAATTGCATGAAATTAAATAATTATATTTAAATATAAGTGATTTATTATAATTACTAGTTTATTTTTAAAGACAATGGACAAAGGACCTGAACAGACATTTGCTTTAAGAAGTATGCAGACGGCAACTGAGCATGTGGAAAGGAAAACCACCGTATCAGTAGTTACTAGGGAAATGCACATTAAAATTATAGTTGCGTAACAGTATATATCCATTAGAATGGCTGATAAAAGGAAGAGAACCCAACAATACCAGGTAATGCAAAGACCAGTGCTCCTGAGATTCTCCCTTACTGGTGGTGGGAAAGCAAAGTAGCTCACCGTCTTTGAGGAACACTCTGGGAGATTTCTTTTTCTTTTTCTATGTGTGTGAGTGTTATACCTGCACATGTATAAGTGCATCCATGTCATGCAGTACCCGAAGAGGTCAGAAGATGGAGTCAGATTCCCTGGAACTGGGGTTATGGATGGTTGTTAGCTGCCATGTGAGTACTAGGATTTGAACCCGGGTCTCCTGCAAGACAGTCAGTACTCTTAACCGTTGAACCATCTCTCCAGCTCCCAGGATTTCTAAATAAATATAAACGCATACTTACCATGTGTTTCAGTTAGCTTTCTGCTGCTGTGATAAACACCATGATCACAAAGCAACTTGGGGAGGAGAGTTTATTTTAGCCTACAGCTCCAAGGTCAAAACCCATTCCAGAGGGAAATCAGGGCAGAAACCTGCGGAAGACAGGAACCTGGAGGCAGGAACTGAAGCAGAGCCCATGGAGGATGCTGCTTACTGGCTTGCTTCCTTTGGTTTGCTCGTCTACCTTTCTTTTTTAAATTTATTATTTTTATTTTATGTGTATGAGTGCATTGTCTACGTGTATATAAGTGCACCTGTGTTGTGCAATGCCTTGGAAGTCAGAAGAGAGTGTTGGATCCCCTGGAACTGGAGTTCCAGACGGTTGTTAACCATCACGTGGGTACTAGGAATCGAACTGTGCCCTCTGCAAGAGCAGCCAGTACTCTTAACCACTGAGCCATCTCTCCAGCCATCTCTCAGCTACCTTTCTTATACAGCCCAGGCCCACCTACCCAGGGATTGTACTGACCACAGTGGGCTGGGTCCTCCCACATCAATTAGCAATCAAGAAAATGCCCCACAGGTCAGTCTGATGGAGGAAGTTCCTCAGTTGCGATTCTCTCCCCATAAATGTGTCAAGTTTACAACCAAGATTAGCCATCACACCATATAACCTGGCCATCTAACTATTAGGTATTTATCCAAGAGAAGCAAAATTTTGTGCATTAATATTCATAGCAACTTTATTTCACAGTGGGAATAATCCCTTTAGCAGCATGAATCAATAACTGTGGTACCTCCACACAATGGAATTCAACAATAAAATATAATGAACTATTGATGAGCCATCTGCATAATGGATCTTACTTTCATTATGGTGAATGACAGAAGGGTGTATCCCAAACTTTGCTAGTTTTTATTACATTTCAGAATGTCCGAGTGACATTTTGAAGAGGCAAAACTATTGTTGCCAGGGATTAAGGGTGAGAGGAGGGAGTGATTACAAATAAAATAAATACCTATAAATAAATACCTATAAATAAGTACAAATAAAATAAATGCAAAAAAGGAGAGTTGTAGTTAGAAGAGCTGTGGTCCAGCGGAGCATGACCACCCACATGCACTGGTGGAGCTGGGTCAGCATGGCCACTCACTCTCCCTGGCCAACTATAGTCATCCTCCATTGGCTGTCAAGACCTGGCGGCAGCTGTCAACAACATTAGAAATCTGTGAAATCTATATATTTCAGAAACTAAACTAGAGTAACACTGGTGTGAAGCTGTGAAACTTCCCAACTCCCACTCAGATAATCTTGACGTGGAGGCCTGAGAGCTAATTGCTGCCTGCTATGAGGACCTAGCTTCAGTTTTTAGCCACAGTAAAACCCTGTGGGGAGTCAACCTGTTGGAGACTGCCTTGGCACACAGTGGGGTCATTGTGCTGAGTGAGGCCTGGAAATAGCCAAAGTGTAATCTGCCTGCAAGGGATGTGAACGACTAACTTTGATGTGGAAAACCAAGTGTTTCTGACCACTGAGAAAAAGAGAAATCCCAATTTAGCATTCCTAAGCAGTGTGTAAGAGAAACAGAAATTAGGAGTGAAAATCCCATTCCAAGAAACCTGGGCTTATTATGACCTAAAACCATGTACAAAGGAAGTGGCCCTTACTTTGGCACACCTGAGTGTAAGAATTATACATCACTGACCCTCTAATAAGATATGATTTCTCTAGCACCCAGCTCAGCGGTGTTATGTAAGATGATTGGGGTCTTTCATTTGATAACAGAAGTCATGAAATCAGGGGTCGGGGCTGAGGGTGGTAAGTGAGGGTGGACATGGTGGGGAGATCTGAATATAATCAAAAGTCCTTGTATGAAATTCTTGACTCAATAAAATTTATCTTAAGCATAAAAGAAAAGAAAAGAAAAAGAAGAGCTGCGGTGACAATGCTCTTTGTATAAAGAAATGGTGTCCTGGGAGCACAGCCTCCCAACAGGCTGGTTGCAATCCATCTTCTCCTGGAAAGAATTCGCATTTCCATTAAATCTGGAAATTAAGTCCTTAAGCTCATAATAATTTGGATAGAACAAAGGTTGCCATGGGTGACTAGTGACCCACTTATTGACCACTACCTGACACCAGTCAAGGACCTCAAGAAGGCTAAATGAAATTGCCTTTTCTGTATCTACTCTGACGATGAATATCTATTCATTTCCTTTTTATAGAAAATATTCCTACCTGGAAAAAATAATTTAATTGACATACAACAAGCATTTTCCTGCTTGCATTTAAGATTTTAATAAAATAAGGATACATGTTTGTTAATATAAAGATTTTAGTGAAGTTTCTAGATCTATGTTCAGATACTAATTGCCTGTATAAATATAATTAATAAGCTACTAAAAGTAAAATTTAAAAGAAGCCATTTACAATAAAAAGTAAAGAATTTTAGAATCAATATAACGAATATAAACAAGACCATTATGAAGAATTATAAACCTTTATTGAAAGTCGATTAGCGCTCTGTGTCGATGGTTACTGTTTGAATCTGAAATGGCTCCCTTAAACTGTTTCTGTCAGATGCTGTGGTCATAGCAAGGCAAAAATAACTAATATAGCTAAAATAATGAGTTATCAAAAAACTTTGTGGCTTAAAAGATATGAAATTATTCTCTGTGTGTTCTGTGTGTCTGAAGTATAAAGTCAAGATGTTGGCGGGACATGTCCTCTTCAGAGTCTAGGGAAAGCCTTCCTTGCCTCTTACAGACTCTAGCAGGCGGCTTTTCCTTGGTCAGTATGTCTCCATCCTCGCGTGGCCTTCTTGTCTGTACGTTCTTTTCTGTCTCTATGACATTTGAATTAGATTTAAGGCTACCCGGATAGTCCAAGATCTTTTGATCTGGAGACCACTAATTATATTTTAAAAACTTTTTTCAAAGTAAGTTATATCCATAGGTTACCTGGATAAGAACATCTTAGGGTTCACTGTTCAATCTACTACATATAATAAAAAGCCTTATGAATGAAGCATGTGCCATGATCACAGTTTTAAAAGAATATTTTAAAGATGTCAATATTTGCCAAACTGGTTTCATATAATCATTTCATTCTAAAAGAAACAAATAACAAAAATGCTCCTTAAAAAGAACTGCATGTGAGGATGTGACTAACAAGATATCTAGATATGGACTGGAGCCAGGCGTGGTGGCGCATGCCTTTAATGCCAGCACTCAGGAGGCAGAGGCAGGTGGAGCTCTGAGAGTTCAAGGCCAGTTTGGTCTATACAGTAAGTTGCAGATATGGACTGGAGAGATGGCTTAGAGGTTAAGAAGACTGGCTGCTCTTGCAGAGGACCTAAGTTTGGTTCCTAACACCCCACATGGGCTGCTAACAATTACCTGTAACTTGACTTCCAGGTGATCTGACACCTTCTTCTGGTGGCACGCTTACATATTTACAGGCAAAACACTCATATACATCAAAAAGGATATCAAGACAATTGCAAACTACTAAATAAGCATCATCAGCATAAAAAGAAACAAACATGAGGCTGGAGAGATGACTCAGCAGTTAAGAGCACTGGCTGCTCTTGCAGAAAACCTGGGTTCAATTCCCAGCACCCACTTGGCAGCTAACAACTATCCATAACTCCAGGTCTAGGGGATCTGACACCCTTCTGACCCCTGTGTCAGTTGCATGACATGGGTATGCTTACATACATGTAGGCAATACACTCATACACATAAAAATATTTAAAAAGAAACAAACACATATGTCGAGGCCTGATATACATGAGATGTAACATGGCAAGTTCTCTGTGAATGACTTTTTAGTAATTGCTCCCACAGCAGTGGATTATCCATATTTAAAAATTGAAATTTGATTTTTGCCTTAAATGATATCCAAATATCAATCCAGATGTACATATGGAAGCTAAACTTAAATAGTGTTTGAAGAAAATGTAGAAAATTATCTTTATAATAATAGAAGAGATGATTTTATAAGCAAAAACAAAAGTACTAATTGTAAAGCTAAAAAGGACACAATTGACTGCATTAAATTCAGGACTTTTGTAAGTAGAAAGATGTCAAAAATAAAAGCAGTATAAGCTTGAAGGAAGTATTTGGAATTCAGACAACAAAAGATTCATATCCAGAATATGGAAAAACGTTTCTAAAAAACTGTAAGAAAAAGGTTCTTGTTACATTTTCCCATGTATTACTATGTGTCATATAGTCTGTGGTATAGCATAGTATAAAATTGGTCAAAATACATGAGCATTGTCAGTCCAAAACATGGACTCTCACACGATCATTTAAGAAAAAGTTTATTTGAGCCAAGAGTTAGTAGCTATAAGGAAGCATATTGTCCAGAATAAGAGCTTCAAAATGGCACCCAAGGGACTGGAGAGATGGCACAGCAGTTAAGAGCACTGGCTGCTCTTGCAGAAGACCCAGGTTCGAATCCCAGTACCCACATGGTCAGAGTAAGACAAGTGAATCCATGAATTCATGATGTAGACGTGTAGGCTTAGGTCCTGTTTTTATTTAATAATGTTGCTTTCCTCATTAGAGATTTTTTCATACTAGTTTGGTTCTTAAAATATGATATTAAAATATGAATTGTCTCAATTGTGGGTGTTGGGATATTTTTATGCTTCATAACTTGCAAAAATTTTATATACATATCTTCTTTTGAATTTATCCAGTATTTTGAAGTCATAAAACTGAATAAAAAGCAAAGAAGGAAAGAACACTGTATCTGGACGAGGAGAAGTAAGCAAGCAGAAGAGACTAAGCAGGAGGCATCAGCTGTAAGGACAGAAAACAGTCTATGGCATTTCCCAAGAGTCATAATATCTTCAAGTCTATCGGCCAAGGCAGTTGTAGCTACCCATCCCTGTTAAGCCTGCCCATTTCAATCACCTAGACCCTGCCTTTAGAAGTCTTACCTAAAAATAGTTCAGCTAAAAGAAGAAAACATATTGTGCATTCATGCATATGAAATATAAATTACAAGGTAAAATTATTAAGAGCTATGTTTTTGAGTAAAGGTTTGAGTGTTGCTTTTCACACTTGGTATTGTTAACATTGTATGCTGGAGCTACACGAAACATGGCTGTGCCTCCACCTGCCTTTGCTGACTGGTAGATTCTGAGAGAGAGAGAGAGAGAGAGAGAGAGAGAGAGAGAGAGAGAGAGAGAGGGGGGGATTCCTTTCAGTTTTGGAGATTGAACGAAGATAGGGTCTTGAGCTTGCATGTACTCTACCACTGAGCTATATACCCCAGCTTCAGTCCCCCTTAAAAAAAGGTTTCACTCTAGGGTGAATGTCCCTAAGGTCAAGTGCAGTCTACTCATGGCTGCCTTCCTGCAGCCAGTTTTTTCTTGTGATTTTCATGTGTCATAATTAGACCCAGAAAAATGTGAGCAAAATATTTTGAGCCATGTGTTATATAGGAGAAAGTGTAAAGCTAGAAGCGCAGGGACTCAATACAAGATGTCAGAGGAGCTTAGCTAATAGAGGAAGCTGAAGTTCTGGAAGAACTCGTGGTAACAGTGAAGCTCCTTAGAGCAGGGGCACTTGGGGATGTTAATAAAGATTCATAATTTCAAACGAGAGGGCTGTTGGGTATGTAAAGCTCCAAAGGCTGCATTCAGGCACCTTCTTTCTGTTTCCTCCCTCAGATCTCCCTTCCTAAAGTCACAGAGCACCCACTGCATGCCAAGCATTGATTGAGGGACAGGAGCTGGTATGGCCAACAAGGCACAACACGATTGTGTTTGTGCCATTTGGTTAATTTTAATTTGTACATTTTTTCACACGGTACCTTCTCTGAAATTGGAAAATGCTTCACAAGCTTGTTATAGTTTCACCTACAGAATTACTGTATTTTCAATTGATAGTGGCTCAGTCAATCTGCTCTTTTTGTTTTGGTGTGTGTGTGTGTGTGTGTGTGTGTGTGTGTGTGTGTGTGTGTGAAGATAGCCTCCAGTGTTAGTGCTTTCCTTCCACCGTGTTTGAGGCACGGTCTCTCTTGTTCACCGCTGCATACATGAGGCTGACTGACCCTAGAGCGTTCAGTAATTCTCTTGCCTCCCGTCTCACCTTGGCAGTGCTGGGATTACAGAAGCACACTACAGCGTCAGGCTTTTATGTGGGTTCTAGGGGTCTAAACTCAGGTCACCAGGCTTGCAAGGCAAGTGCTCTTACCCATCGAGCTATCTCCTCAGCCCTCCATCTACCTTTTCACTTTTACCTGGCTGCCTTATGTGGGTACAGGTCCTCCTGTGTGACTTCTAAGAATCCCCAGTAGGGTTTCTTCCTCATTTTCGGTTCATATAATTATGGTTCTTCAGATGGAAAACCTTACAGTGAACTCTGGAATTCCATACCATTTCCTTTTCTCTTCTGTGCATGCCAACCACTTACACGACAAAAACCAAAACAGAACAAAACAAAACCACCACGATGAAACAAAAATAGGGACACTTGCCTGCCCTTTATCACATTACCCTTTAGCAGCAGTGTGATCCAGGGTTAAGAATGATGACCATTAATTCTTCTCTGCTCTATGGGAGAGATGCTTTAGTGTTGTTTTTAGGAATTACTTCTTGATATGTTAAATGGGAAGCATAAGAATGCAGCAAAATTTGTTTAGCAGATATTTGCTTCCTCCCTCCCTCCCTCAATCCCTCCCCTTTCTTCTCCCTCCCTCCCTCCCTCCTTCCTTCCTTTGCCTTCTTTCTTTCTGTCTTTTTTTGAGACACGTTTTTATTAAGTAACCCTGGTTGACTTCAAATACCAACAATCCTCCTGCCTCAGCCTCCTAAGTGCTGGGTGTGAGCCATCCTATCAGGTGTTTCTAGAAAGCGTTTATCTCCTTGAATTGATGTTTCACAAAAATGAGAGGTATGAAGACATATGAGTTAAAGTAAGGGGGGAGATTAAAATTTTATAATTTAATGGTGATAAAAATGATTTTTCATATTAATTTAGTGAGATTATTCATAATTTTAATGGACTTACATCTGGATTTCATTTAATAATGTTCTTGACCTTTTGTTCTTAAGATGCTGGGAATTAAATCCTGGATGATGATGTTTTTGAAAAAAAATCAGTCTTCACCAAATTAAAGAAATGCTTTTTAAGTTTCTGTCAGCAAATAATGTTGACTTATATAATCATTTGTCTTTCATGGATATGTGAAATCTTTCAAAATTATCATGAAATTTTTCTTTAAAAATATTGATATATGTTTTCTAAGATCTCTAATGATCCTTGTATTGTTGAAATAAGCACCCTCACAGTGTGTTCCTTTGTTTTAGTACGCGTTTGGTTTTCTGGTGTTTCAATTCTGGTTTTTTTTCTGTCTGTATTGAGTGACATCAATCTGCATGGTATTTTGTGTGTGTCTGTGCATGTGTGTGGTGTAGTGTGTATATTTGCTATTTGGGTCAGCTTGTTCTCAGTGTTAGGAAATTCTTAAAATAAATGGGAAGCTTTCTGTTATTTGAGATGCTTCAAAGTTTCAAATTAATGTTCTGTCTCTTAACAAAAGGTGTAATTTCAGGCAAGTTGCTTTACTCCTTTGAAAATTTCTTCTCTAAAGTTTCAGTATTAAGGACTGGGGATATGCCATAGTGATAAGTGATAAAGCTCTTGCTTGGATTGTTCAAGGCCCTGCCTTTCATCTCTAGTGCTGCAAAAACTAAAAACTATGGTATATTCAAGGTTCCCTACATCCCCTCCCCTTCATTCCCTTCCCCTCTCCTCCTCCCTTCCTGTTCTTCTCCCTCCTTGCCTTCTCCTCCCCCATCCCCTAATCCATCCTCTCCTTTCCTTCCTTCCTTCCTTCCTTCCTTCCTTCCTTCCTTCCTTCCTTCCTTCCTTCCTTTCTTTCTTTTTTTTTTTTTTCAGGGTCTTACCTAGCCCAGGCTGGTTTGGAACTCAATATGTTGTGATGCTGGTCTTGAAACTTGTGATCCCCTGCCTCTAACCACCAAGGAATTACAGGTGTGAGCCTTGCCATGCCTGTAAGGTGTTATATCTTGCTGTCTGTCTTATTCTTCCTCCTATTTGATGATTTCTTATTCTGATGTTTAAAACACAAAGACCTCCTCAACTATTCAGAGAACGCCAAGGTTTTAGACAAGAATATTTTACGTCATCAGTCAGATTGTCACTCAGATGATGTCCCTTTGACTTGTAGTATATATCCTGAGTTAGAGTGAGTTCATACCTTGTCCAACACGCATGGCTTTAGTTTTTTTTATATTTTATTTATTATTTTTATTTTATGTGTATGCGTGTATTGCCTGCATGTAGGTAAGTACACCTGTGTTGTGCGGTGCCCACAGAGGACAGATGAGGCTGTCGGATCCCCTAGAACTGGAGTTACGGACAGTTGTTAGCTGCCATGTGGGTGCTGGGATTTGAACCCAGGTCTTCTGCAAGGACAACCAGTGTTTTTAACTGCTGAGCCATCTCTTCAGCATGATGGCTTGAGTTTTTAAGGAGGTTATGTACATTTGAAGTTCTAGGCCAACTAGATAAGGGGAAAATATTTCAATTTGCTGTACTTATAAATTGAAATTGAGAGTTTTGGTTGAGAAGCCCAGTGACCTAAACAGAAGAAAGAAAACAAGAGTATGTCCCCTGGGCTAGTAAGTTCTTTTTGAACATTGATAGGGGCAACTGGGTTTACCTCAGGCCATGGGCCTGTCCTGTTCTGGTAGACTTGTCTTCCATTTGGAGAGAGTGTTTGGCTGCCTCCTCACTGGTTTCCCAGCTCAGCACTCCTGGTCCTCGTAAGATTTTAGGAGGACACCAGATCCCAGCTCATTGTGGGAGTGTACTGAAGGCTTGCTTCAGGGGGTGTATTCATATGTGCCCCCTTACCTTTGATGGAGCGTGCTCTGAAGGTTAGAGTTAGATCTTAATCTTTTTCTTGTGCTTTCCAGACTGCACAGAGATCTGTGATGACAGGACTTTTCTTCATGGTTACATCTTTATGGTGTGTAGAGGACTCTCCCTTCTTAGTTATTGTCATTGCTAAAAGAAGTTCCCTGTTTATAACATCTACTGGTTATTTCAATAGAAAACTTGCATGGTGTAAAGGGTAGTTAAATGCATTCTCAAGTTGCCATTTTTAACTGAAAGCCATCTCTGCTTTTAGGAAATCTGGGACAGTAACCAAGTCAACACCCACAGGTACTGATAATGGCTGGCAAAGCATAGAGTTGGGGGCAGATTTATGTTATCTTCTTCTTCCATTTCAGTCATCACCTACAAGCAGATGTCTTCTACAAGAAATCAGTTTAGTGGCCAAGAGCATCTTGGAAAGGGAAAGCCAAGATATTTCCTATAATCCTTGGTTTTCTGATAGCTTCATATCTAGAAGTAATCAGATAAATTAAATATCTAATGCTGGTCTGCTGCTTTCTCTGTACCACAGCCCTGTTTGATGATGCTGTTGGAGGCCTTTGGGGACACAAAATGATGCCTTCATAAAACCTCTGTTCTGCCCGCTGTAACTCATTTCCCATTAGTGAGGTTTAACCAGGTGAATGGAAAGTCAAATCACTCTCCTGTATGTGATTCTTTTTGTCTAAATTTATTTGGTCAGCATTTCTATGTGCCTACCAGCGTGAGAATTTTGACAAACATTCCTTTTAAATTTCTACAGACATATAAACTTAAACCTTTTATACTTAGACTATTTCCCAAAAAATTTCTGTTTCAGCTTCTAGCTGGATTTCCTCTTACCTCCCACTATCTACCAAGTAGTAGGTGGTGCTAAATTCAGTAAGGTAGGAACAAAATTTTCAGAAGCTTGGACTTTGACCAAAGCCTCAGTGCAGGAAGAAAGATGCTAAGGTTTCAGTGAGCTCTAAGAGTCACCTGGGAGGAAGGCTGCTTGGCCAGAAAACCTGCCAATGGCCGAGGTTCAATGCAATGCTACTGTGGAGACTAGGTTGAAGAATATCTAGGAGGTTTAGCATTTTAGTGAGAAGTGCAACAATCTTGATGGAGATTGCTGGGGCTATTTTTCTTCTTCTAATACTCATAAACAAAATCAGCAGCCCTTCTAAATTTATGGGTGAATAAACAGATTTTCCCAGAGTGATAGTGTTTGATAATGATACTAAAAGTGGTTAATAACACTAAGCAAATATTTATTAACTACTAAACATAGTTACTGTGCTGATATGAAGATGTGCAATATCTCCCACCCAAATACTGAGAATATAAAGAGAGAGATGGTAGTAAATCCTGTGATTCCATTAATTTGGCTTCATCTAACTCCTTAGTAAACACTGATGTTTTACTTATTTACTTTGACTTCAAATTAATTTTTAAGTTAGCATACAAAGTATGGCTTCCATTGTGACACTTATATATGTGTGTAATATATATGTTATATATATATAATTATACTTTGTTCTATTCCCCTCCACTACCCCCACTTCCCCAACTTGCTTGTCCCCTTTCTTTCCTAAGTAGCATCCTGTTCTGCTTTCCTGTCACATATAGTCTATTGGCCTCTCCTTTGCCCTCCCCCTCCTTTGAGACAGGGTCTCCCTGTAGCCCCAGCTGACCTGGAACTCGCTATGTAGACCAGGCTGGCCTCAAACTCACAGAGATCCGCCTGCCTCTGCCTCCCAAGTACTGGGATTAAAGGCGTGTGCCACTACGCCTGGCCCCCATCCTCTGTTCTTAAAGTCTTCTTTCTACTCTCATGTCCCCTCCCCACATATAATACATATTTGAAAATACATTATTTATCTTTCTGAGGCTGGTTTACGTCTCTCTTTTTTTCCAGCTTCACTGTTTATTTACTTTTTATTCTTTAGCAGTTTCACATGCCTATGTAATGAACTTCAGTTCTAGTCAGTCCCTATTACCCAGTTTCATCCTCTGTCCTTACCCTCCTGAAACTCTTCTTCCCCAAAGGTCCCCTTTGACTTCCATGTCTTTTTTTTTTTTTTTAAGTTTTACAAAAACTTTATTGAGAATTTCATGCACGCATAAAATGTGTTTTAGTCAAATCCATGCCCACTCCCTCCCTTCCGACACCTCCCATAACTCCCCATCACTTTTTTTCTTTTCTTTTTCTTTTCTTCTTTCATTTGTTCATTTTTGTGGGGCTTTTGGGTACTCTGGCATTCCCCCCTCTGAAGAGGTAATCCTAAAATCTTTAAGGATTAGAAACAAGCTCCCAAGTACTTTTGACCTTTGGAACAGAGTATGTGGCTAACAGTCCCAAGGACATTTTGACTTTTAGCCAAGAAACTGGCTACTTTTCTTTGGGGTCTTTTTACCCTAACTGCCTTGCCAGATCATACTTCCTATTCTTATCACACCATCCTCTGAAGGGGTTACCCAAATTGCCAACAGGGAATAGGGACGTAGACTGCTCTACCTTCTTCCACGCTGAACAGGGACGTGGGGTGAGGCAATTGGAGTACCCCTTCAGTGGGTCTATCTAAAAGACTCCCAAATTGCATAACTCTTATCTCTAAGGGGAAAAGAAAGTCCTTGAATCGTGAATAGGAGATGTGAAAGAGAAGTAAAGGCAAAAGTAATTAACATTACAAGTTCTAGACTTTATTATTTTATTTTTATGTTTA
>NW_008346389.1:2895624-2898206 GCF_000622305.1 Nannospalax galili
AAGCCTAATGTCTGGGAAGTGTAATCCCTTGAACTCTTAAAGAAATATACTGATGACTTTACTCTTTGGTTATACTTTCCTTTTGGGTGTTTAAGACCATACAGCTGGCCCAAATAATTAAATTTAGTTTTGGACTTAAGGACGTTTGAGGATCTGTTCCTCGGGGGTCACATGGGCTTGGGAGGAGCTCCTGGCTCCTTTCTTTTACCAGTTCCATCTATGTGAAGATAAGTCAAAGGCCCTGCACAGCATGTCTAGCTTCGCTTGGAAGCATGGAAGAAATGTTTTCACTGTGCTGACCCTCCTCTTTGTAGACTGGACACTGGCTCAAGTCCATCTCGTGGGGTCTCCTTGGCCTCCCTGAACAAGAGGACAGGTGACTCAACTCACCACATTTACAGGACATTTTGAGAGATGTTCCATAGTCCCCTGGAGCTTGGTTGACCTTGGAGGGCAAGGTGCAAAAACTGTCCTTTTAAGTCCCTCTGGCCACATTAGCATAGGCCTAAAAGTATGGCTGTTAAACATCCAATAAAGTTAGTTCTACCAGTCTGATACTTTTAATTATCATGTGCTATGTAGATAAGGCTTAGGTAAAAAACCAAATATTCTCAGATAAACATTGGCTAAGATTTATATTTTGTTCCTTAAACTAGTTGACTAAACTATGACCATAGAAAGTTTAAGATTATTTTTGTCTCATCCTTTATATATCATAACAAACCTACACAGACCTACATACATCACTTACTTAAGCTTTCTCATTTTTCTGTCAATTTTGGAAAATATCTCCCTTCCCACATCCTTTTAACATCTTTTACAGTCTCATTTTCTTTTCTTTTAAATAATTATGAGACATAATAGCATTAACAAATGAATTTGCCATTAGTTGTGAAACTTCTTTTCCTGGAGATGCTAAGCCATGCTTATTACCTTTTAAGGTTCCAGTGTGAAGCCAATGTTTCTTTAAAGTTTTACTGGGGAACCAATGAATTTATTGAGCTTACTTACTGAGATAACTGAGGGATTGCTGAGGTGTATGTATGACCTGAGGGTATGCACACTGGATAGCCTTTACCCAGTATGGGTCGTGCCTTCTCTTCATAACCTTCCGCAGGTTGTATACTTTAGCCCTCCCCAAATCCTGGAGGCCATGTGTGATTAGAGTCACACATGGGAAGAGTGGCTGGAAACTCCAGTAAGGGTCCAGTGACAATGCTTGGCCCTCCTTTAATGAATGAGCACAACCGTCAATGAGCCCAATTGTAATGATGTTTAGTGATCAGACTCAGCTGAAGTTGTGATGATGGTAGTTATTTCATGCAGAAGGGACTGCTGTATAGCATCATCTTATTAAAAGGACCTGGAATTTAAAAGGATTTGGTGCTAGGAGCCAAATATGAGGGAGAGCATGTCATTTGTTTTTCTGAGTCTGTGTTACTTCATTTAGTGTAACAGTTTCTAGATCCATCCATTTACCTGCAAATTTCATGATTTCATCTTTCTTTCCTGCTGAATAGAACTCCATTGTGTAAATATACTACATTTTTGTTAACGACTCCTCAGTTGAAGGACACTTAGGTTGCTGCCATCTCTTAGCTATTCTGAAAAGAGCAGCAATAAACATGGTTGTACAAGTGTCTTCCCAATAGGATGAATCCTTTGGGTGTATGCCAAGGATTGGTGTACCCGGGTCATATGGTAGGTTCATTTTTAGTTTTTAAGAGTTCTCCATACTGTTTTCCATAGAGGTTGCATGAGTTTGCAATTCCACCAGCAGTGAATGAGCGTTCCCCTTTCTCCACATCCTCACCAGCATTTGATATTATTTGTTCTCTTGATCCTAGCCAGTCCGATTGTGGTAGGGTGATACCTTAGGGTGGTTTTAATTTGCATTTCCCTAATTAATAATGATGTTGAAAACTTTTGAGATGTTTCTTAACCATTTTTATTTCATACTTGAGAACTCTCTGTTTAGATCTTTAGCCCATCTTTTCACTGGGTCATTTGGTTTCTCTATTCTTTGTTTTTTGAGTTCTTTATATATTCTGGATGTTAAACCTCTGTCAGAAACAATGTATTTAAATAACTTTTTAATTTTCTAATTTATTGAGTTTTATGTGTATGAGTGTTTCACCTGCATGTACGTAAGGACACTTGTGTCATACAATGCCTGCAGAGGCCAAAGAGGATGGGAGATCCCCTGGAACTGGAGTTATGGATGGTTGTTAGCAACCATGTAGGTGCTGGGAATGTAACCAGGGTCCTCTGCAAGAACAGCCAGTGCTCATAACTGCTGAGCCATGTCTACAGGCCCCACTTTTAAATTTTGCTTTATTTTCTGTCAATCACTCTGTTATCATTAGGCCACTATTCTTCTTGGATTTCCTTTACCTTGTCTCCGAAGGTCTCCATGTCAATTGGTACATGCCCATCATTGGGAGGCTAAGGCAGCAATTGCAAGTTCAAGGCTTTCTAAGGCTACATAGCAAGTTCAAGGCTACTGTTCAACTTTCAATACTTTGTCAGAAAGAAAGAGCGAGAGTGAGAGAGAGAGGAAGATAGGGTGGGGGGAGGGAGGG
>NW_008346389.1:2898230-2914498 GCF_000622305.1 Nannospalax galili
TAGGATGTTTGCCCAGTATATGCAAACCCCTGGGTTCTCAGGCCCTCTTCTAAATGGAGGTCAGAGAGAGGCCAGAACTTGGCACTCTCTGGTGGTCTGCTGAGATCTGAGTCACTATACCGATGTAGGTCAGAACCCAAGTTTACTCTTAACATAATGATCTCCAGTTGCATCCATTTTTCCTGCAAATGCCATGATCTAATTCTTCTATACAGCTGCATACAATTCCATTGAATATATATATACCAATTTTCTTTTTTAAAAAATGTTTTATTTATTATTTTTATTTTATGTGCATTGCCTGCATGTGTGTAAGTGCACCTGTGCTGTGAAATGCCCAAAGAGGTCATAAGAGACTGTTGGATTCCCCTGGAACTGGAGTTGCAGATTTTTGTTAGTTACCATGTGGATGCTGGAATTAAACCCAGGTCCTCTGTAAGAACAACCAGTGCTTTTAAGTCCTGAGCCATCTCTTCAACCCCATACCACATTTTCTTTGTCAACTCCCCCCCCCCTTGTGCTCATTTGAGACAGGATCTCACTATGTAGCTCTGGCTGGCCTGGAACTCCTTATGTAGACCAGGCTAGCTGTGGACTCTCAGTGATTCACCTGCCTCTGCTTCCAAAGTGCTGGGATTAAAGGCATGCACCATCATACCTAGCATCAACTAATCTTTTGATGGACATCTAAGCTGGTTCCACATGTTGGTTGTTGGGAATAGCATAGCAATAAACATGGGTGTACAAGTATCTCCAATAAACAATAAACATGGATGTGCAAAAGATGCTAACCTAAACACCTTTGGTTATATACACAGAAGTACATAGCTGGATCACATGGTAGTGCTATTTTTAGTGTTTTGAGGAGATTCCATGCTGATTTTGATAGTGGCGGTACCAGTTTATATTCCCACAAGCACTGTATAAGTATCCTTGCATCCTTTCCAGAGTATCTTTCCTAGAATCCTTGCCAAAATTTGTCTTCATTTGTTTTCTTGATGATAGTCATTCTGTCTGGGGTATGATGGAATTTCAAACAACTTGAATGTGCATCTAGCTGATAATATGTTAGATACCTTTTCAAACATTTATTGGCCATTTATATTTCTTCCTTTGAAAACTGTCTATTCAGTTTATTAGTTCATTTATTGACGGGGTGATTTAGTGTTTTAACTTTTGGAAGTTTTTAGAGATTCTAGATAATAATCCCCTGTTGGCTGTACAGTTGACAAAGATTTTCTTCCATTGTGTAGGCTGGTAATTTCCTTTGCTGAGAAGAAGTTTTTAATTTCATGGAATCCCAATTGTCAGTTTTTAAAGATTATTCCCTGTCCTTTTGGAGTCCTTTTTAGAAGATCCTTGCCCATACCTAGGTCTTGAAGTGTTTTCCCCTAGTAGTTTTCGAACTTTAGGCCTTCCATTAGAGTCTTTGATCCATTATGAATTGATTTTTGTGCCCGGTGGGCTATATGGAGCTAGTTTTTTTCTTTCATGTATATATCCAGTTTCTTCAGCACTATTTGTTAGAGTCCCTTTTATTCTCCAAAGTAGGTGTTGTAGCTGTGTGGACATTCTATCTATTCTATTCCATTGGTCTGGATGTCTGTGTTTGTTCCAATATCATAATGTTTTTGTTACTATGGCTCTGTATATAATTTGAGATCAACTATTATGATATTGCCAACACTATTTAGGATTGATTGGCTATTCAGAGTCTTTTTTGCTTCTATATGAATTTAATTTTTTCTAGTTTTGTGAAGAATGCCATTGCAATTTTGATGGGGATTACATTGAATCTGTAGATTGCTTTCAGTAATACAGTCATTTTTGCAATATTAATTCTGGCAATCTGTAAGTGTGGAATGTGGGTTGGTTTTTCTTTTTCTTGTGGCAAAATATCTGGCAAAATCAACTAAAGGAAGGCTCATGGTTTCAAGTAATATGGTGGCTGGTCACAGTGCATCCATAGTCAGGAAGCAGGGAGAGATGAGCTCATGTTTCTCTTACATCCTCCCTTTCCTTGATTTATGCAGCCCAGGACCTTGGTTCATGGGATAGTGCCACCCACACTCAGAGTAGGTCTTTCTCAGCTAAACCTCCCTGGAAACACAACCAGAGACCTGCTGAAATGTATGTCTCCAAGTGATTCCAAATCCAATCAAGTTGACCAGGAAGCTAAACCATCTAGGAGACATTTCTACCTTCTAAGTAATCATCAAATTTTTTCTGCAGTATCTTAAAGTTTTCCCTGGAGAGTCCTTACACCAACCTGGTTAGGTTTACTTCCAGGTATTTTATCATTTTTGAAGCTGCTGTGAATGAGGTTTCCCCCTGATTTCGTTCTCGGCAAGTTTATTTTTGGTATACAGAAAGGCTACTAATTTTGTATGTTGATTTGCTAAAGCATCATATAGAATTGGTTCAGGGTGGACTTCTTCATCTCATTCCTGACATCAGGGGGAATGCATTATTTTTCAGCACTTAGTACAATGGCTTTGGGTCCTGCCTTATGTAGCATTTATTAAGTTGAGGTATGTTCTTTATACTTCTTGTTTCTTCAGAGTTTTTAATCAGGAAGGGCTTTGGACTTTGTCAAAGATATGTTCCATGATTATTGAGATGATCATGTGGGTTCTGTCCTTAAGTCTATTTATGTGTTATATTAAATTTGTTGATTTTCATATGTTGAATCAATCTTGCATCCCTGAAATGAAACGAACTTGGTGGTGGTTTGTGATTTTCATAATGTGTTTTTTAATTTGGTTTGCACATATTCTTTTGAAATTTGTATATTTATGTTCATCAGGAAAATTAGTCTAGAGATTTTTATTTATTTATTATTAATTAATTAATTTATTATTTATTTATTATTTTTGCTGTGTCCTTATCTGGTTTTGGTATCATAGTAATTCCAGCTTCCTAGAGGACTTTGGCAGTGCCCCTTGTCTCTTTATTTTGAAAACTGTTTGAGAAGCCTTGATGAAAGCTGTCCTTTGAGGGTTTGGTAGAATTTAGCACTGAGTCTATTCAGCTGTGTACTCTTCTTTGTCGGAAGAATCTTCACTATGGCTTTGCTATGGCTTTGCTATGGCTTTGCTATGGCTTCGCTATGGCTTCGCTATGGCTTCGCTCCCCCCCCCTACAGATTAATTTATGTTGTTTATGTTCTCTTGATTTAATGTTGGTGGGTCATGAGTACTTAGGAATTTATACATTTCTTCTAGATTTTCCAGCTCTTTGGAATCTTTTCTTTCTTTTTCCTTCCTTCTTCGCCACCCCCCTCCCCCGTCTTGTGTGAATGTGTGGGAAGGTGTGGTCATGGCACCTATAGGAATTCATGGCAATCTTCTCAAAATAACATACTTTTCTATATGTAAACATTATTTTCAGGTTGGTGAGATGGTTCAGTGGGTAAAAGTGCTTGTTGCACAAGCCTGATGATGTGAGTTTGATCCCCAGAACTCATGTAAAGGTAGAAGGAGTGAAGCAATTCCACAAAGTTGTCTTTTGACCTCTTTAGGCTCATATCTTGGCACATGCATGCCTGCACACACACACACACACACACACACACACACACACACAGACGCACACACACAAATTTAAATTTAAAAAATTTAGTACTAGTAATGAAGTTAAAAAACCACATGGCAGTTTGGTAGTCAATTTCTTCTACATTGTGATGTTTTCTTGTGGAGAGAGAAGAAACATTCATGAACTTACCAGGCACGAGAAACTCAGAAGGTTACAAGATTCACAAGGCCCTTCCAAAGGTTATGACGACAGTAAACAATTACTGCGGAGAGGAGGCTTTCGAATATAGCTGACTGTAAGTCAGCTAGTGAGCTCCATGTGTAGCATTTTTTAATTATTGCACATACTGAAGTGGGCTTACTGCCTTTAAGCCACCCACGCTGCTCTAAGTAACCCCCCAGCAATATTTTTTGTAACCTTAGCAATATATTCACTAGGTCACTAAGCTAGATTTGGGTGGATTTGTTCCTTTGGTTTGCTGTCAGTTCCCTACTTGGTATGAGTACACATTTGTTTATGTCTCCCATGAAAAGTCACACAGTAGTCACTTATGAACTAAACTTTGGATCTGAGGCATGAACTCTCTGAAGCCAACTCAAACAATTTTAGACTCTTAGGAACATAAGTGAATAAAAGTACTTAAGTGGCTATCTGGGAGTTCTGTAAAGAAAGTCCACATGGAATCCAATGTTTATTGAACAACAAATCTGAGTAATGTGCCTGTGCGGAGTTTACATATATGCTACTGAGGTTCAATAGTAATCACTGTTGGCACAGTGGTTCTCAAACTTTCATGCACATCTGGAGCATTAGGCAGATTTGTTAACAGATTGTTGGGCATGTCCGCACTCCACTACTTCTCTGAGTCTTTGATCTGGGTCTGGATCACTTTCCAGGGAATGCTGATGGGCTGACCCAAGACGACACGTTGAGACCCAATGATTTTCACAATTTAAATCAATAAATGACTTTTAGGAATGAATAATATATGAGTGACATCATTTAGAATCATCAGCTCATGGTGATGATAAAAGATAGCTGGGGCCTGGAAAGATGACTCAGTAGTTAAGAGCACTGGCTGCTCTTCCAGAGGACCCAGAGTCAATTCCCAGCACACACAATGGTGGCTAACAAACATCTGTAACTCCAGTTCCAGGGGATCTCATATCCTCTTCTGGCTTCCCTAGGTACTGCATGACATGGGTGCACTTACTTACATGTGGGCAAAACACTCATATACATAAGACTAAAACCAAATTAATTAATTAATTAATTAATTAAAAAATTTACCAGCTGTGTTATTAGTTACTGGTGATATTGATTTGGTGGCCCAACACCCACACTGGCTGCCCAGATGGATTCCTCTCAGAGCCTCTTTCATGGTATGTTGTTACTTTTCTCATTGCTGATGAAATATTGAACAAAAGCAACTTAAGGAAAGAAGGATTTACAAAGGGGATACAGTCCATCATGGCAGAGAAAGCAGGCAGCTGGAGTGAGAGGCAGTGGGCCACAGTGCATGCAGAGTTAGGAAGCAGGGAGAGAAATGAATTCCTAAGTTCATTCACCTCTCCATTTTATTCACCCCAGCATCCCCATCTCATGGAATGGAGCCATCCACATTCAGGATAGACTTCCTCTTATGTTAAATCTTTCTGGAAATACTGTAGAGACATACTTCAGAGGTATGTTTCCATGGTAATTCTAAACCAGGCAAACTGACAATGAAGATTAGTATTCCGTGTGTCACTAGCATGAAATAAAACAAACTTTAACTGTGGTCTTCAAGCAGAAGAACCCACAATAATTCTACCTTATGTCTACATTGGGGCTCTGCAAGAGCACCCCAGATGCTGATGGCAAGTGTGGCTTCTTGAACTCTGTAGGACTGATACACAGAAAGGAAGAAGTTGCAACACTATTGGATAGTGATTCCTATTCTGCCAATTTGTCTGCATTTCACTGTCTCTCTTTAGTTTGAATAAATATTCTTTCCTTTTCTTTTATACTGGAAGCTGGAACCAGGGCTTTGCATATACTGGGTAAACATCCTACCACTGAACTACATTCTCCAGCCCTCCCTCCTTCCCTCCCTCCCTCCCCCCCCCCCCCCACCCTATCTTCCTCTCTCTCTCACTCTTGCTCTTTCTTTCTGACAAAGTATTGAAAGTTGAACAGTAGCCTTGAACTTGCTATGTAGCCTTAGAAAGAAAGCCTTGAACTTGCAATTGCTGCCTTAGCCTTCCAATTATGGGCATGTACCAATTGGCACAGAGACCTTTGGAGACAAGGTAAAGGAAATCAAGAAGAATAGTGGCATAATGGTAACAGAGTGATTGATAGAAAATAAAGCAAAATTTAAAAGTGGGGCCTGTAGATATGGCTCAGCAGTTATGAGCACTGGCTGTTCTTGCAGAGGACCCTGGTTACATTCCCAGCACCTACATGGTGGCTAACAACCATCCGTAACTCCAGTTCCAGGGGATCTCCCATCCTCTTTGGCCTCTGCAGGCATTGCATGACATAAGTGTCCTTACGTACATGTAGGTGAAACACTCATACACATAAAAATCAATAAATTAAAAAATCAAAAAGTTATTTAAATACATTGTTTCTGAGTTTGTTGAAAAGGTGATATTAGAAATATCTAGACTATATTACCCCAAAGCCAAGAGAAGAATTTGCATACCACCTTGTGTCTGACAAAGAATTTAACACATATCAGTCAGTTAGGAATGTTGACTTGCTATGCCAGGGTTCAACTATTCAAACTATCAGAGCAACTTTGGAAAAAAAAATGAGATTTAGACTTTAATCAATTTGCAGAATCAGAATTTTTGAGAAATGAAGTCTGAGAACGTATTAATTAATGTCTCTCAGGATAATTCGAATATTCAGCTATGATTGAAGGCCACCAGCACATAAGAATATGAGAATATAGGGATTATATGAGTCAGGACAGAGGTCCTGAGCCCCAACATGCTAGTCAGCATTCCTAAATTCACTTCCGTGGCTTAAACTGTAAAATCTTTCCTTCTCAACTGTGGTCATAGGTCAGCTGCACAAAATGAATCCGCTCCCGATCTGAGTCTCTTAGGACCGTATCCATAAGCCAGAGTAGAAAGCCAAGGGATACTAGACACCGTGGCTGTGTGCCGCACCTTCTGTTTGAGAACGTTTCGGGGTTCTCACTGATGTTTGGCAGTCTTTCCAGTACATCCTAAATTAAATAAAAGAGCTGTTTCTCCTAGCAGAGCATTGGAACGAGTCCAGCTAAGAATCGATCTAGCAGCAAACAACTTCATTTATGATGCTATAAAAAACCCCAGCCTCAGAATATCTGTAATTAGGAAGACTCCAGTGGAGACTGAGGAGCACTGAGATGAATGTTTGTCTTCTCCTTTCTTTGCCCACGGCACACCCACCTACCTGTTCTTTTCATAGACTCTCACAGCCAGAATACTCAGTAAGAAATTATTTGGTCTGTCATGTGGGCTTTTAGGCTTTTTGACTGAATAACATATCCTGAAACTTTGATAATCTTAGTGGATGAAGATGCCCCCAACAGTCTCTGCAAAGTTACAGGAACTCTAGAAGTTCTTTGTAAGGAACACCATGCAATTGTGTATAATCTGTTGTGTTTTAAATCGGTAAAAGGGACTCTGAGAGAGGCCTGTCTGCTTTTTCTTGTGTCTACCCAGCACTCTTCCTGAGTTAATTAGCTTTAGCTATGAATGGCACAAACCCCTACTTACTAATGGTTAAAACAACACAGACATTGATTTCTCAGAAACAAAGCACAGAGGTGGGCAACTGGAAGCTGGGATGAGGCCACTGTTATTCTGTGGCTCTTCCATGGTCAGAATATGAGTTTTCTACCATTCTCCAAGTAGGAATCAGATTCATAATCTGGCCATCAGGAAGAATGGGGATGAGAAAAAACCCTTCTTTTCAAATAAAAGTTGTCCAGTATTAAGTCATATTTGTTTGTCATGAAAAGTAGGAAATACAGTTTTTAATGAAAGTAGTTTTGGGATTAGCTAAAATCTGGGGTCCCACAAGGGGTAACTGTAGACTAGATAATGGGGTTGGGAAATCACTGCTGAGCCCATTTCCTCATAGGAACCATTGATACATTAAAAAAATTTATGTATATTATCTATAAATATACATGTACATCTGCATACAATACACACATTTCTGTTTTTCTAGACAACTGGAAGACTACAAATTATATCTGACTGTTTTCTTGTTTGATTTTTTTTTGTTTGAAATCTATTTAGGAGATCATTCTGCAACTGCCAATATAGATTTATCTTTTTGTGATGGATTCAGAATTTCCCACTAGATATACCATAACTAAAGTCCTGCTAGTGACATTTAATTATGTTTTAGTGTTCAGGATTATAAATATACAATAGCTATCATTCTAAATTTGCTTTACATGTGTAAACAAACATGTAGGATATTTTTTCCAGAAGATATTTCTAGGTCTAAATGTTTTTAAATATTTTATTATTTTTTAATTTTATGTGTATGAGTGTATTGTCTGCATGAATGTAAATGCACCTGTGTCATACAACACCCATGGAGATCAGAGGAGGGTGTCAGATTCCCTGGAATTGGAGCTATGGATGGTTATTAGCTACCACATGGATGTTGGGAACCAAACTGAGGTCCTCTGCAAGAGCAGCCAGTGCTATTAACCATTGAGAGATCTCTCCAGCCCCTCTAGGTCTAAATTTTGATAACTGCTATCAAATTGGCTACCACAGTGATCCATATTATGCTTCCTCTAAGGTATGTGACAACACTTATTTTTTTCAACATTTTCATTTTCCAGGGTGCTATAAATACTGAATGTTTTGCTTTTCTGCTGGGTGGAACATGGTATCTCTACTCTACATGAAATTATCCTCTCAATCACTGTAAACGCTGCTTGTATTTTTTGTTCTATGAACTCTATTCATGTGATTTATTTTTCCAAAGACATGTACATATTCTCATCGACTTAACCTCAATATATGAAGAAAATTACCTTCTCTTCGTCATATACACTACAAGCGTTTTTCCTTGTCTGTCACTTACTATAGCTAAGTGTTCTAGTGTCCATGTTCTAATATATAATTTGCATGTCTCAAACATGTCAATCAGTTCTTTATCCTCTTGCTTAGAAAAGGCTTGCCTACATTATTATTAAATAACACAACTCTCATATTTTCTTCTAGTAGAACTGTATGTTCATTTTTAGGATTAATTCTTCTATCTATGTGGAATTCATTTTGTTACTAGAAATGAAGGATTCCAATTTTACTTTTTGGAAGACAATTAATCCTTGTACCTTTATCATTTATTGAACAGCCCATCTTTTCTACCCTGAATTAAAACCACCTTGATCATATTATCAATTTTCACATGTCTTTGTCCGTTTCTGGACTCTTCATTCTGTTCCACTCATTGATTTGTCTTTTCGTGCACTACTACCAGTTTCTGTTCAACTCTCTCTCTTTCTCTCTCTGTCTCTCTCTCTCTCTCTCTCTCTCTCAGCATATAGATCATTTATCTCTAGTATTAATCAGATTTGCATTTAATCGATTAGAATTATTTATCTAAAAGTTCTCAGAATTATTGTCAGCTATTCTGTCTTGCTCATCTTTCTAAAAATTTTCAGAATCTTCTTGTTTAGTGCAAAAAATAGTTCTGGTGACATTAATGAGTAATTTATAGAAACACTCTCTTTATAATATTATGTTTTTACTTCAATTAGTGCTAGAAATTTTTTTTTCACAGAAACTGTCCAATTTATGACTGGATGCACACTTTACTGTTGCAATTTGGTGTTTCTCAGCACAGGAAAAAATAGTTTTCATCCATTTTACTCAATTTTCTTATAATTTTCAGTACATTTCCTGAGTTTCTCAGATATATAATCACACCTACTTCAAATGACAGTAGTTTAGACTTTCCCTAATTTTTATTCCTCTTATTTCATCTTAATTTATTGTTGTACTGGTAATAATTCCAAAGTAAATAAGAGAAAAAATTCTTCTTCCTTTAAATAAAGTCAACCTTGGAAGCCAAATATATAAAAGAGATAACAGTAAAGCACTTTGGTTGACACAAGTGTACAGACCTGAAATAGTGTTAATTGCAAATTTGACAGAATCTACATTTACCTGGGAAATGGGCCTCTTGGGCATGTATTTGGAGGATTACCCTGACTATATTAATTGAGGCAGGAATTCTGGCCCACTGTGTGTGTGACACTGTGGTAGAAATCTCCCAGAACAAAGAAAAAGGAACAGTGTGGTCTGTGCCTGAATGTATGTATATACACAGCTCTGCCTTTCACGACCTCAGAGCATGGAGCACCCAATGAAGATATGCATGTGACCATGTAAAGGAGACAAAGAAGCTAAATTGCAAAGGAAAACTAACAGAGGGTATAAAAGGCCGGGTTTTTCTTTATTCAAGACTCTGCTTTTGAGAAGTATCACACCGAGCTAGGTACTAGCCCAACTAAACTGCTTCCAGGAGGAAAGAAACACCTTGGTTTCCTGACTCTGCACACAGCACCTGTAACAGCACCACTTTCCGGCTGGGACCATAGACTCTACAAATGAAGACAGGGAACTGAGCAGCAGTGTGCATTCCTTGACCTCTGCTTCCTGATTGTGGTGTGATGTGACCAGCTGTTTCAGGCTCCTGCTGCCTTGACTGCACACCATGATGGAGCGTACCCTGAACTGTGAGCCAGAACAAACCCTTTGTCCTTTAAGTTGTTCTTGTTAGAGTATTTTATCACTGCAAGTCACCTTATTTTTGGTAAAAGTACTATACTTTGAGAAATAAATGAATTAAATTTATAGTTATTTTTACTTCTTAATTTATTAAATGTTAAGAATAAAGTGTTATGCATAGCTATACAGTCTAGGGCAGAGGGCAGTAAACAAGGCTCCTGGCTAAAGCTTAGCTAGCCCCTATTTTTACATGGCTTGTGAGTTGTGAGAATGTGTTTTATATTTTTAATGCTTGAAAAATACTGAAAGAATAACATTCCATGACCCAAGAAAATTTTATGCGATTCAAATTTCAGTTTCTCTCAGCTTTCCTGGGACACAGCACGCTCCCTCACTCATGTGTGATTTTGTGATAATAGTAAGAACGACAGAGACCACACAGCCAGAATCTAGACTGCTGCCTATCCTAGGATGAGAGCAGTGGTTCTGGGGAGCCTTAAAACCTTCAAATGGGGGACTGGAGAGATGGCTCAGTGTTAGGGGTGCATACTGCTCTTCTAGAGGTCCCAAGTTTGGTTCCCAGCACCCATGTTGGGGAGTTCACAACTGCTTGTAATTCTAGTTCTGGGGCATTGGACAATTTCTCCTGGCCTTCCCACAGACCTGCATACAGGTGGCATACACTTACACACACATACATAAAAACAAGTCTTTAAAACCTTCAAATGGCCTGGAAATCAGCACTTTGAGTTAGCTCCTCCTCTCCGTTCTTCTGTTCATTCAGCCAGAAAGTCAGAAAATCAACAGAACAACTTGAGGTGCTGAGTGCCTGGAGCTGTGGCTGGTCAGTAGAATGACAAAAGGTAGCAACCAGATTTACCTAGTGAGGGGCAGAAGCTTTCAACTCTCATGTTGATGCTGAGGGGGGATCAGGCAGTCATTCTCTGGCAAGAAGACCAGAAAATGAGAATTCAAGGGGACAGCCAGAGACAGTCCAGGATGTTCACAGAACTGAGCATTTTTCCCGAGAACCCATGTAAAACAGCAGTGAGGTGTCAACTCAAGTCCTCTGTTACTCATTGCCTGGAGGATTTAGAGCAAATCACTTAATATCCTAACACCTCAGACTCCTCATCTACTTCTGGGTCTAATAACTATCTACTTACCTGAAAGATGGTTTGTTGTGAGGCCAATTGAAACTAAAACTTGACATGAGTTACACACCTCAGGGAGCAGACCCTAAGACAACGTCAATTGAGATAAAGAATTTAAGAGCTGTAAAAAAACCCCCAAAACCGGAGATCCTAGCAGACAGCCTGAGAGGGTGGGGTCAGACCTCCATCAGGGTAGCAGCTAGGAGCTCAGCAGGCCACCAGAGAGTGTTGGGTTCTGGCATCCCTCTGGCCTCTAACTACCAGAGGGCCTGAGAACCCAGGTGACAACCTGACAGCCCCCTGATTCTGCCTCCACATGGTGCTGAGCTTCCCCTAATTGAGCCATACCATCTCCCCACCTGGGATTTTGTGAGGCCCCTCCTAAGGCCCCAGGGCAGATTTGGCTTTGGTAGGCTAAGGCTGGGATCTCAGTAGACCACCAGAGAGTGCTGAGTTCTGGCCCCCGTTTGGCCTCCCTCTGGCATAGGGTTGACAACACACAGGACTGCCTGAAAGAGCCTGGACCCTGCCTCCACGTGGTGAAGGAAGCCTGAGTGTACCTGACTGGAACCTGAATTGGGCTTCTGTGGATACCACCGAATAGCAGATCTGAAGCCATCAGTTCCTTTCAAAATAAACCTGAGAGAACCTGAACCCTCTACCAACCAGCTTTATATAACCAATAAAGAAATGATCAAGGCACTCGGATAATACAAACAGAAGCATACTTCAACCTAATTCTCATATCAGAATCATAAACAACAAAAGAAATTCACATGCCAAAACCACAATGAAAGAATAATAAAATGGAAAGCCAAAACACTATGTCCCCACCAAACTCCACTAATCCTATAGAAGAGTTCTTTCTACAAGGAGAATCCCTTAGAGATAATCCAGGACACTGAATTTAAAAGAACAATCATAAACATGATCAAGGAATTCAGTGAGTTTAAAGAACACATGAACAAACAAATCAAAGAACTAAAAGAAGATAGGGAAGTATTTCTGAATGAATTCAGAGAAGAAGTAGAAACATTGAAGAAAACTCAAGCAGAAATAAAGAGGGGTGTGAAAAACTCAATAAGCCAACTTGAAACACCAGCAGAAAGCCTCACCTCTAAAATGAATGAAATGGAAAATAGAATATCAACACTGGAGTATAAAGCTGAAGAATTGGGCCACTCAAGCAATGATCATGGAAAATTTTTAAAAACACAAGAATAGAATATGGAAGTGATGTGGGACACCATGAAAAGACCAAGCCTACAGATCATAGGAATAGAGGAAGGAGAATATCAGGTTAATGGTGTTGACCAGATCTGAAAGATCTTCAACAGCATTGTAGAAGAGAATTTCCTGAAATTAAGGAAAGACATCCCCATACAAATACAGGAAGCATATAGAACACCAAATAGACAGGATCAGAAAAGAAACTCCTCATGACACATCATAGCAAAAACACTAAATGTACAGAATGAAGAGAGAATCCTGAAAGCAGCAAAAGAAAAACAACAAGCCACATACAAAGGAAAGCTCATCAGAATTACAGCTGACTTATCAATGCCAACTATGAAAGCGAGAAGAGCCTGGACCAAGGTATTTCCAGTTCTACGTGACAATAGATACCAGCCCAGAATACTATACCCAACAAAAATATCTGTTATAGTTGAGGGGGAAAGAAAAATCTTCCATGACATGAGAAGCCTGAAAGAATACATGTCCACAAAACCAGCCCTTCAAAAAATACTTGAAGCAATACAGACAGCAGAGAGAGAAACAACTATACCCTAGGGGCAATGAAAGAAAATAAACAAAGATAAAATCTAGGAAACAAAAGATTACACAGAGAACACAAACAGCAATCAAAATAACAGCAACCAATACACACCTTTCAATAATAACTTTAAATATCAATGGACTGAACTTCCCAGTCAAAAGACACAGGCTCAGCCAATGGATTAAGAAACAAACCCCATCTCTTTGCTGTCTGCAGGAAACCCTTCTCACCTTCAAAGACAGGTACTACCTTAAGGTAAAAGGATGGAAAAGAATATTCCATACAAATGGCACTAAGAAACAAGCAGGGGTTGCAATTCTAATATCTGACAAAATAGACTTCAAAGTAAAACTGATCCGAAGAGATAAAGAAGGTCACTTCATTCCAATCAAAGGAACAGTTAACCAAGAAAATATCACAATCCTTAACATTATATGCACCAAATTCTGGTGCACCCAAATTCATAAAAACAACACTACAGGACTTTGAGACACAGATTAACCCCAACTGAGTAATAATAGGAGATTTCAAACCCAACTGTCTCCATTAGACAGGTCAACTGGACAAAGAATAAACAGAGAGATGTCTGAATTAAATGATACCATATATCAAATGACCTAACAGACATCTTTCGATTATTCCACCCAAACACCAAAGAATATACTTTCTACGCAGCACCTCATGGAGCTTTTTCAAAAATTGACCACATACTGGGCTACAAAACAAACCTCAACAAATACAAAAATATTGAAATAATTCCATGCATTCTATCAGAGCACAAAGCAATGAAGCTCAAAATCAACACTAGATAAAGCCCTAGTCACTACACGAACTCATGGTGATTGAACAACACACTCCTAAATAATGAGTGGGTCAAAGGAGAAATTAAGAAAGCAATAAAGGAATTCCTGGAATTCAACAAAAATGACAATACAACATAACACAACCTCTGGGAGACATTAAAAGCAGTCCTAAGAGGGAAGTTTATGGCTCTAAGTGCCTACATTAAAAAATTGGAAAGAGCCCAAATAAATGACCTAACACTCCAACTCAAGGCACTGGAAAGGCAAAAACAAATGAAACCCAAACCCAGTAGAAGAGAAGGAATAACAAAAATCAGAGCAGAAATTAATGAAATAGAAACAAAGAAAACAATATAAAGAATCAATGAATTTAAGAGCTGGTTCTTTGAAAAGCTAAACAAGATAGACAGACCCTTAGCCCAGTTAACCGAAAGAAAGAAAGAGCAAATCCAAATCAACAAAATAAGAGATGAAAGGGGAAACATCATAACAGACACCCAAAAGATCCAGACCATTATAAGGGAACATTTCAAAAACCTATATACTACTAAATCTGAAAGTCTAAAAGAAATGGGTGGATATCTGAAATCATGGGAACCTCCAAAGTTAAACCACAAAGAGAACAACAGTTTAAAGAGACCCATAACATATAAGGAAATTGAAACAGTAATACAATGCCTCTCAATTAATAAAAGCCCAGGCCAAGATGGATTTACAGCAGAATTCTACCAGACATTTAAAGAACACCTCCAACCAACATTACTTAAATTATGCCAAATGATGGAAACAGAGGGAGAACTACCAAATTCCTTTTATGAGTCCAGCATCACTCTAATACCCAAACCAGGTAAAGACACAGCTAAAAAAGAAAACTAAAAAAAACTGTAGACCCATATCCTTAATGAACATGGATGCAAAAATTCTCAACAAAATACTTGCAAACTACATACACACACACACACACACACACATCAAAAAGATCATTCACCATGATCAAGTAAGCTTTATCCCAGAGATGCAGGGATGGTTCAATATATGCAAGTCAATAAATGTCATTAATCATATAAATGGACTCAGTGACAAAAAACACATCGTCATCTCAATAGATGCAGAAAAAGCTTTTGACAAAATTCAGCATGCATTTATGTTCAAAGTCCTAGAGGGAATTGGACTGGAGGGAACATACCTCAACATAATTGAAGCTATATACAACAAACCCACAGCCAATCTCATTCTAAATGGAGAAAAACAGAAAAACTGAAAGTATTCCCATTAAAATCAGAGACCAGACACAGTTGTCCACTATCTCCACTCCTTTTCAACATAGTGCTTGAAACTCTTGCTGGAACAATAAGACAGGAGAAGGAAATTAAAGGAGTACTAATTGGAAAAGGAGAAGTCAAACTATCACTTTTTGCAGATGATATGATATTATACCTAAGTGATCCCAAAAGTTCCACCAGAAAACTCCTAGAACTGATTAACACTTTCATTATAGTGGCAGGTTATAAAATCAATCTACAAAAATCAGTAGCCTTTCTATATACCAATAACAAGCAATTGGAGAAAGAATACAGGGAAATGCTCCCATTCACAATTGCTACAAAAAAATTAAAATATCTTGGCATAAATCTGATGAATGACACCAAGGATCTCTACCATGAAAATTTTAAACCGTTAAAGAAAGAGATTGAAGAAGACACCAGGAGATGGAAGGACCTCCCATGTTCACAGATTGGAAGAATTAATATTGTGAAAATGACCATCCTACCAAAAGCAATATATAGATTCAATGCAATTCAAATCAAAATCCCCATGACATACTTCACAGACTTAGAAAAATGCATCCTTAAATTCACGTGGAGGCACAAAAGACTCCAGACAGCCAAAGCAACCCTGATCACAAAGAGCAACACTAGGGGGCTTACTATACCAGATCTCAAAGTATACTACAGAGCCATAGTCATAAAAACAACATGGTACTGGTGCAAAAACAGACACATAGAGCAATGGAACATCATTGAAGCTCCAAACCTGAGTACATGCAATTTCAGCCACATGAGATTTGACAAAGGTGCCAAGAACACGCAATGGAGGAAAGACAGCATCTTCAACAAATGGTGCTGGCAAAACTGGATCTCCACCTGGAGAAGAATGAAACTAGACCCTTATCTTTCACCATGCACAAAAGTCAACTCCAAATGGATCTAAGACCTCAATATGAAACTGGAAACCCTGAAACTATTAGAAGAAAATATTG